>NC_071091.1:49451923-50051923 GCF_027358695.1 Spea bombifrons
ACCAGGTATCAGGCAGAGAATGGTCAAAACAATCCGGGTCAGGAGCTGAGAGGTGAACGTGGTCAGAAATCAAGCCAAGGTCGGTAGCAGGCAGCAGGCAGAGAATGGTCAAGCAATCCGGGTCAGGAGCTGAGAGGTCAACGTGGTCAGGGATCAAGCCAAGGTCGGTAACAGGAATCAATATAACAGGTAAGTAACAGGTAAGCACCAGGTAAGAACAACAGCTAGTTGTAAAAACAACTGAGCACTGAACTGGCATCAGTGCTCTGTTTTTAAACCTGCCGCCCTTCCAGATCCCGCCCCCAACTATGAGGACGTCCAATGGACGCGTTTCTTCTCCATAGGGGTAAGAGAACGGCAGGGGGGCGTGTCTTGTGACACCGGAGGTGTCCATCACTGTGCGGCGGTTCATTCTTGTGAACCGCCGCGGAAGAGGACCTTGCGTGGCTGGATTGTCCCGGGAGGGGTAAGTACCGAGTACCCGCCACTCGGGGGTACTCGGGAGATGCACTCCGCACCAGAGCGCGACGCCACGAGCACCCGGGCGACACGTCCCGGACGGGGCTGTGACGCCGCGGGTACTCAGGCGACGCACTCCGCACAGGAGCGCGACGCCACGAGCACCCGGGCGACACGTCCCAGACGGGGCTGTGACGCCGCGGGTACTCGGGCGACGCACTCCGCACGGGAGCGCGATGCGGTGAGTCCCCCCGGACCGTACTACGGCCGGGATCGTGACAACAAACGAGTCATTGTAGGCATAATATAATCCCTAGGTAATAAACTATAAAGCAAATCCTGGAAGTATGAGTATAAACTGTCTTTTCAGTATAAGTATAAGTCTTCACAGTTGGGATGTCCTGTCTCCACAGACCAAACCCCCTCCAACCCCCATATAATCCAAGGTTGTGAGTAGCTTTTCATAAATGAGCTAGGTGGAGACCTGCTGCTTAATGTCAGGATTAAATGAAACATCTCATTTTCAGCTAGTTCTGGTTGGACCTTACTAATATACATAATGGTTTTTTTGCATGTAAAGCCAGATATGTCTTTCTGGAAGGTCATATTTTACTTTGAGATCTGTAAAAATGATGACTGTTTGTGGTGAGTTATCAAATAATCCAAATGCCTGATGCCTCTCATCTCCCAGTCTAAAAACCTTGGGTCAACATTGGAGTCTTGAAATTCTAGGTTATGAGTCAATGGTAGAAAAAGTGATTCATGTTTACTATACTTATAAATCTATACTTATATAATCTAAATGCTTGCAATGCCATGGTTGTTGTGTGAAGGAGAGGGATAGTTGTGCAATGTTGAGAGATCTGGGAAGACCTAGCATGCAGTAAGAATGTGATAATTCTATAAGAAAAGAAACTTTGGTCTCTCTCCCAATCTGTGTTGATGAATGTCCTAGCTATCCAGTCTATTGCAAAACTGAGTAAGATGGCAAGATTAAACCATTTAAGGTAAGGGTACTTAAAGCCCCCATTGTCCTTTAATAAACAAAAAGGGAATAATTTGACTGTTTGGTTGCATCCTGGGGATTCTAACTGGCATTATCAGGACACTCCACAACTCTATCCTAGCATAAATAAAATCCAACATAGGTTGGAATAGCGTAGAGAACTCTATTGGCATTACAACACACAAATGTGTTATTGAGTGTTTGCACAACTTAAATGGGGAGTTTAGTTGCTCTTCATATTGTCTTGAGGCATTCAACAGCAACACCTCTGATTTGTCATAATTAATGCGGAAACCTGCAATAATTTGGAAATTATCTAACAAACTAATTAGGGGTGGAATAAGGTCTTTTGCTGAGCACAAAGAGAGAACCATGTCTTCTGCAAATGCTACCTTTGCCTCTCTGTCATGGATAATGATCCCTTCTTAGCCAGACTCCTAATAAAAGGGACCAGTGTCGTTACAAAAAGAACTAAGAATTGTATTCTTCTGTTGCAGCAGAAGGTCTACCCAGGTATCAGGGTCAGAGATGGATTGAGGGGTCCCGACAGAGTTATCTCTGTGGAATCAGTTTTTTTCATAAATCACTATTTTTCCATAAATCACTATGTACTGTATTTAGCAAATGTAAAATAAAGTGTTTGCAGCACTGGCTACACAAACTGAGAGTTCATTATAGGGAGGTGTAATGTAAAGGATCAGAGCCCTTTTTGGAGGTTGTTCTGTGTTTATGTGCTAATAGAACAGTTCCTTTAGGTGGGCTAGCAACACACACACATTTGTAGGCCCTGCATCCCAAGGCACTAGGTCTCAGCAACCAGAGTGTCACCCTCCCTTCTCTGCAGGTTCCATCCCACTGTGACTCTTCTATTTCCAGGACTAGCCTGTCAGGTCACACTGGATTCTTGCTCTCTCGCTCTACTCCCCCTCACCCCAGAATAAGCACACTATGGAAGCCTTCTGCACCTCTTCAGACCCCTATTGAGCCCACTGGTGCTCTCAGTCGTTCAGCCAAATCATCTTAGCTCTGTCAACGTCTCTCCTGTGTCTTCTGGTCTTGCTCAAAGAATAAAGAAACTTGTACCACTGTCGCAAAATGCTGGCCTGTAGAACACCCGACTGATTTAAATCCCAAGTTATGGCATAAGAGTTCATGGTGCATCATGAAAGATCTGAGAGAGAATAGTCGAGCACTCAAAAATTTTCTTAGGAAATGTGTTATATTCTGGATTTGCCTTCCAGAGGATAGATTCTACTTGTTTCCTTCCTTATTTCTCTAAAAAAAAAAAGGGTATTTCACCCTTTCTTGTCCCCACATTTTGAGTGCCTATGAAATGTGTGTAAAAAATGTAGACCTTGTTTTAAATTGTTTTATTTTACAACAGAGTACTCATATGTTAATTTCTATTTTTATTATGGGTATGGGGCAGTGGTTTTTATTTTGTTTTCCTGACTTAAGAATTCAGCATTTTAATGTTTTTCAGTAAATAAAAACAATTTTGTTTTATTCTACTCTTTCTAAGTTTGTAGAATAAAATGCAATATGGTTGCCAGCTTTTTCAGGTTCATTTCTATGTTTTGGAAATGGCTCTGAAATTGGCTACATAAAAATGATTCTGTGCTCCTTGATCCTCTGTACTAAAGCTTAATTTGCATTTCACATATGGTAGATAATCACTTGAAATCTGTTGAGAGAAATGTTGCTTTTAAATTGGAAATTATTTTCTCATGAAGAAAGCTGTAAACGTACACAAAACATCATTGTAGAATATAACATAAAAAGAAATCTTGATACGGTTATGGCTTAGTTCTAGCCATAATTATCAGAACAAAATTAGAATCAATTTACTGTTAGCTCTTAAGTAATATATCAGAAACACATCATGTTAAATATAAATTATTTTATAATTATCTTGTCCTTCAAAGTTTTTGTTTTTTCTTGACTTTAATTTGTTATAAAATACATTATGAGAAAATTGTTTAAACTATGTTTCTGTTGTTACAGACTGTGAAATAAAACTTAATTTAAGAATAAATTCTATATTCTATGTAGTCAAACAATATAATAGCTTAATTATAACTTTAAAATGTCTTTGTGAATCCATGCACATTTATCTAAATAAGTAATTCAAGACAACAGCACTTCATAATATTAATTACTTTTTTCCTTCGCAATTTTTTCAAACTTTTTTCAATATCAATAGCCTTTTACGGTGACTTCAGTAAAAGAGTATTGTATAGAATATTTGAATATTACTTTTTGCATCATAATCAACCATAACATCTTTCTAGAATTTTTTTCCCACAAAATGCAAGTTGAGTCTACAGGGTACAAATATATTACAAATCACTAATTTAGCAAGATGGCAGAAAGAAAATCAGAACCATGAATAATAAATTCTTATCATTTGATTTATATAGAAGCTTCATATTCTGCAGTGCAGTAAAATGGATAAACAGAACATACTGTAACTAGTGTAACATGTAAGAATTTGTACTTAAAAAAACAAGAGCAAGCCATATGTTGAGTCAAGGACAGACATTACTGACATGACTCAACTTAAATCACAAGCCCTCACAGAATTCCACTTGATGGGCAACTCTCAGATCCAAATTTGTTTGCTATGGGTTGCAAGGGCTCATGATCTTAAAAAAAACTGCAGTCTACAGTCTGCTGTTGACAGATTGTGAGTGACCATGTGCTTGCAACTTGATTTCTCTGTAAGCCAGGGGCGTAACTAGAAACCACAGGCCCCTGGTATGAAAATTGCCCCAGGCCCCCAACTTCAACAGCTGGTCTGTGCCATCATTGCCCCCCAAAAGCTTATCTGTGCCTTCTTTGCCCCTTGTCCTCCTTCCAACATACAACATATGCAAACACACTACACATTACACACACTTACTCATACTCACTAACACACACTACATATCACCCCACTTATACATACATGCTCACACATAATAACACATACATGCTTTCACACACACATAAACAAGTACACATCCATGCTCACACACACACAAAAGTACACATCTATGCTCATACACACAATTACACATCCATGCACACCCACACACACAAGTATACATCCATGCTCACACACAAGTATACATCCATGCTCACACACACAAATACACATCCATGCTCACATACACACACAAGAACACATACATGCTCACACACACACACAAGTATACATCCATGCTCACACACACAAATACACATCCATGCTCACACAAACATCCATGCTCACATACATATATAAATACAAACACATACACATACTCCCACCTCACACCTGCTCCCATGTACCTCTTACCGTTCCTGTAGCTTTCTGTCCCGATGCTAGCACCCTCGGTTTCATTGCTGGGTCACGTGATGTAACGATACCCAGATACGTTCCTGTTTCCCCGTGCAGGTTCAAAATAGTTTAAAAAGGGCCCTTCCAATCTGGATCGATGAGGTCCAGGTCAGAATGGCCTTTTTTCAACTAAATAATTTTGAATCGCTATGAGGAAACAGGAACAAGGGGTTGTTACGCCAGTGCTGTAAGCCCAATGTTAACCAACTTCTAGCCTATGTTACGGGTCAGAATAGATTTATTAATAATTCATTTAGCAAGAAAGCACCAGGAAGACAGGTGTAGGGTTTAGTGTAATTGCAGTTACAGGGAACCGTCATGGGCAAACTGGGGAAACAACAGTGAGTATAATAGGGGTAATGAGCTTGCTAGCAAGGAGGAAGTTGTGGAATAGCACAGAAAGGAAGAGTTTATAAAGAGAAGGGAAGCTCAGAGTGGACATGGTAGGGCAATAGACATAAGGTTCGACCATGGGGAAATTAGGTTCTGGCTTACCACTCTGTTCAGGGCCAAATGTGGAAGTACATCACAGACAAGAAACCAAGATGTCTGGAAGTTCATTACTGAAGATGTTAATGTTAATTGAGGGAACATCCTAAGTAATTTGATAACTGGATAGTCTCAACAGGTAGGATTTTTAGATATACAATACACTTAAAGATGTACAGTAGCTCCCAGAAGCTATATTACAGATAACTCACTGATATTTTCTAAAAACTACAATAGAGGGATGTTCAAGTCAGAATACCTGAATCGTAGCATGAGCCAGGAAAGCCTGTTTGGACACTCTGATGCAATGGCGAGCATCACAGATGACCTGCATCTTGGGGGAACTATTTTTTTTTACTTTTCTACTATTGTAACCCCGCTATAATATGTCATCCAAAGCATTTACAGAAAGGAATACCAAAAGGGCAATTTATGCCCCTCAAAAGGAATTGTTCCACTGACACAAATATCAGATTCAGGCTAACATATTGAAGGCTTAATTAATGTTTAGTGGAGAGGGTTTACCCCATTAATACTATCAGAAAAGTAAAAAATATTGTGGATAGGATTGGTAGGGATTCTCTTCTCCATTATAAAATTTATAAAAGGCACTAGACAAAAATACAGACTCCAAAGAAGTGTTTTTCACTACTACTTATTGGGAGTATACACAAATTTGTCAAATTATACACAAAAAGATTCCAGTTCTGTTTTCTGAGCACCTTCTTAAACCTCTAGTGGAGAGAGGATGTAGATTTTGAAGCCAAAGAGCTAGCTCTCTTTGGTAAAAAGAAGGATCGAAAAGGCACAGCTTGGCTTCCTACTATTGGTAATAATAAATGCAGCCACGATGTTTGTTTCTCACAAATGGGTATTTAAGTTTCACCATAGCATGAAAAAGCTATGTATCATTATATTAATTGTTACACTTTATCAGTAATTTACTGAATAACTTGTTTAAGTTGTCACAAACAATATGTAGGATGCGGTAGTTGCCCCCTAAAAGTCAGGATGCGATAACATTTGAATTTTATGCATCACAAACACATGCAATTCCCAACAGGTAGACATTTTCAGCTGCAAGGGGTTATTACCTTCCAATGCCAGGGGATTTAATTGGTAACTAGACCTGAAAGAAGGGAGACTTACAGACACTTTTGGCTCAAAAGGAAGGTTTATTTGATATTTTATTTGGACACGCAAACTGAAAGGCTTGAATTCAGAGAGGGATGTGGGTCACTATATTTATATATATATAACACCATAACTTATGTAATGATATTTCTTAGTTACCCCAAGCCTCATACTATTAAGCCAGTATCACAACCTCATGCTGACGAGTCCCATGAAGGACGAAACAGCTGTCCATGAGTGGTGATCTGGCTATTGTACCTCTTCCTGAGTTTTGTCTAAAGGCTGTCTTGTACAGCGGGCAATTACTTTCAAGGAATCCATGTATAAAGTGGATATAGAGGCAAAGGTGATAATTGTTAACCTTGTTTGTATGTGCCTACCCAGAATCCCTTGTGGTTGTGAAAGCACCATGAGATTTCTGAGGGAAAAGCAAGCCTTCTGGCTTGTCTGGTGTGTGTAGATGAGTGTTTAACAATACTTCTACTGCCCCTTAAATTGTGTAGTTGTTATTTTGATTGTTTGGTGTAGGTGTGTGTAATTGCTCATCCCTCTGATAATTGCTTTTAAGAAAGTAAAGAGGAAGGTGGTATTACCAATGACTAAGGTGTAAGGACTGGAGAGAGTAGAGAAGTCCGGGAAGCAGAAGTCACCACTGGAGCTAGCAGCAAAGTCAGATAGCTGAATTCAGAAACAACAAAAGTCAGTAAACACGATCTTGAGCCAAGATGAGGATAACTATCACAGGCAATGAGAAGAAGTAACTGAGAGGTAGTAATGCCACACCAGTAGGTGGTAACAACAGGTGAGAAGGGTTAGAATCATCCAATAAGCCCTGATAATGCATTAGCTATGTTGCAGACCAAAGACCTATTGTGGCGGCCTTAAATTAAGTTCACGCTCGAAACCCCGCTGAGTTAAAACAATTCTGCTAAGAATGGTCCAAAGTTTCTCCAAGGCTTATTGACAGTTAATGCAAAGGTTTCATTGCAGTTGTTGCGGCTAAGGGAGGCACAACCAGTTATTAGGTTAAGGGAGCAATGACGTTTCACATGAGTCATATAGGTTTTGATGAACTATTTAGTTTTGTAATTTAAATTATTATTATTGAAAAATTATGAATTGTGAATAATGATTATTTAAAAGCTGCATTTTGTTTTTTTTTTTAAACTCTATAATTCAGATATCTAGACATGGAAAAAATCTCCCAATTGGTGGCAAGCAAAAAAAATTGTTTCAGCCTATATTTATATTATAGGTGTTTAGATGTATACAGACTGGTTGTGATATTACAACCATACAACATTTCAGGAAAATATGTGCGCAGTAAGTAGAAACTGGCTGTTTATCACTTGTTAGAGAACCCAAAAATACGGTTTCTACAGAAAATCCTATTGAAGCTTTTTACATTTTTTGTCTTGCTCTAACCATCTCCATGATTTCTACAGAACATCTGCATTGTACATAACAAATCCCACGGTATGTGATTCACTGATCATGTCAGTTGCTTCAATTCCATGTACTGATGCTCTCCTTAACATGTTCTCTATATCTGTGTACACATCTGTCTAATTAATGTTGTGCTAATTATGCACATTTAGATTCTGTATAAGAACAAGGAGTTCTGCTCCTTTGTGCTTCTTTTCACTTATACACAGTATCTCTTGCTTTTCTTATAATATTTTTATGCGTATTGACCTGTGCTTTCTGAATAAATAGTTTGATTTTGTTTTCTGCAGGATTTAAAGTATGATTATAGGTTTTAACTAAATTAAGTCAGTAAGTGACTCATACATTTAGTGTAATTTTAGTTAGTGTAAAGTTAGTTACATTTCAGCTTCAAATACATGTACTATTTCATGTTTATGTACATACCTAAATGTTATTTTTATGTTAGTATTTATAAGCTGTTTGTAAGCACCCAGCTGTTTTTTTTAAAGCTACCCTTTGAGGATTATCACATCTTTGGGGCATTTCCCATACTGCCTTAATGTTTTCCATGTTGTATCCAGGAATGAGAGAATTAGAGTTTAGAGTCTTGATATGCAGATAATCTAAGCATGTTAACCTTCTCAGAAATAGACGATCTGAGGACATCCTTAAATGATGACTTCATTTGTCTGCACCATGCTGTAAAAAAAAGAAATATTTTATGGATTTAAATATCTCAACAGCCTTACCCTGTTCATCAAAAGTTTACCTTTCTGATAGCATAGTTATATGAGCATTTTACACAGTTATATAAAACACACAAAGTAAATAGAATATTCTTCTATTAATCAGATTTTATATTTCAAGTACTTTCCTGTCTTCTCAATATAATGGAGTTTTTGTTTTAAACATTAATGCCTTTGTTTTACGGTTTACACTATTGTTTCCTTTCTGTACTGCAATATTAATGCCTCCTTCAGTATCACCTTAGTTTATCCGCCTGTGCTTTAATATTTATACAGCTATTTAAAATCAAAATAACTTTAAAAACATATTATCATGCAGAAAGAGATGAATTACTTCAAAGTGAAACATTTTAACTTATCTACAATGTTTAAGGTGATCTAAACATTTATTTTTATATAATAAAAGTGTAAAGTACAAATGGAAAATAGGAATTATCTGGCTGGAAACGGTAGCAATTTCATTTCGATATTAAATCTTCAGCAGTGTAGGAGGGTCAGAATGTATTTATTGGTAAAAGAAAAAATCTGCTTTTATTATGGTTCTGAACATTGTAAGAATTTAAGAACAACAATACAAATGTTAATCTGTCTTCCCCTTAAGTACCTACTGTTTGCATTGAACTAGCTGGCTGGTGTCCTGACACACAAGAACTTTCTATGATATTTAAAATGTTTGAGAATTTAGCCTGTTTCTGATAGGTTGAGACTCATGGTTAGTTGAGGAGGAGCCTAAATGAGCTGAGATTGACACCAGAGGGGGCAAGGGGGACGAAATGGGATTGGTAGGCAAGCCGAAAGTTAGGGTGCTGGTAGGATAACATCTAATGAAGCCAAAAATCAGGAAACTGGAAAACGGGGTCAACAAGGTACAAGCTGAAGGTCTGGAATCTGGAAAACAGGATCATCAGTAAAGTCAAAGCCAAGGGTCGGAAAACCAAAAATCATCCAACAAGAGCAATGGTATAACAGGAAGGACAGAGAGAGAAACACAAACAGACCTCGAAGCATGCAGCTGGGAGGACGGATGGAAGAATCATTCCCAGGTGTCAGGAACCACTTTTTCTCTGCCTGAACCATGGCTTTTTCATACCTGTGGTATAGAAATCTGCTACCACTAGTGGCCACTAGTACCCTTTACTTGACTGACCACGCAACTTTTTAGTGAATAGACCCAATGATGTAAATTGATCTTAATAACCAATACAAATTATATGCCAACAAAGGTAGATTCAGAGGTCATGAAATTATAATAAGTGATCATGTAGGTGATTCTATACTTTAGCACCTATCCTACAAATCCCAGGCAATCCTGAATTTAACTGTCCAAAAAAGTAATGTGGAATAATACTACAGGAAAATGAAAATAGATTACCTAAGAGGGAACTTTAAAGACAAAGCATGCTTTAAAAAAAATATAAAGACTTACATAAGGCACAATTCTTACAATAAACTGGTCCCAATTCCAGTAATCAATATGAACTACATGAAGGGAATTAAATCTCTATCCTAATTCAAGCCCTTAAGAGGCAAAGTCTGCAGTATATAAATTCAGAATCGTTCTTGTCTTTTCAGAAAAGTTTCACAATCAATGCCACCCTGGGGCTTGTACCTGTTCAATTACTGAGAATTTGAGTTGAGATAAAGAGTGTCCAAAGTGTCTTGCAACAGGAGACTTCATGTTTTGTATTCTAATTGTGGTCTTGTTGTTTTGTCCACATATCCCGAACCGCACAGGCATTTATGTAGATACACAACAAAATCTTTTTGACAATTGATGTACAACTTAATTAGATATTCTTTGCCAGTCCCCTGTTTAGTGAAAAATTGGCCCAAATTGACATGGCTACAGTTTATGCAATTACTTTAGCACATACCAAAGTGGGGTATCTAACAATTATCTTAAGAGGCAATATCTGTATTTTAAATGCCCAATCAAGACTAATTGATTTCTTAAATTACATGAGTAGCTGAAAAGAAAAAAGACACAACTTGTTTTTTAGCTTGCATAAATGCCGATGTTTTGTATACTATATCTTAACCCCTTAAGGACAATGGGCGGTCCCTAAACCCATTGAAAACAATGCATTTCATACTTGTACATTTCATACATGTACGGGCTTTGTCATTAAGGTGTTAATGGAAATTGGAAATCCAGGTTTCCCTTTTAATATGAGGATTTATACTTGGTTCTGCATGTATGGTGTTTTAAATATCAGACTAATTTTCAACCCAGGGAGGCCAGGACACTTCCAACAATGTTTACATGCTTTTGTTTAACCTCTTAAGGACTGGGTTGTTTTTTTTTCTTTTTGTACCCTCCGTGACGGAGGCTGTTTTAATATTCTTGTGGTGCTCGTGTTTCGCTGTAATTTTCTTATAAATAAAATAATTAATTTTACATTACAACATTTTTTTTTATTTTTTTCTATGTTTTAGATATATTTTACTAATCACATTGTGATTAGAAAGCTAGCCTCCTTTGACTTGCATGCTTGAATGCAGTACCTTGAGAAACGTATTATTATTTTAATGGGTGCTGCCATCTTGTGAAAGGCCACTCTCCGGAGTGGTCATAGTGCCTAATTGGGTGGGTTTCGTATTTATATATATATTGTATATGGCGCAGATTGATGCCCTAAGGAGGGGCCACACAGGGTCCCTGCTGATTTCGGTGTTGTTGAATGCCTCAACACCGAGCCATTACAGGAACATCATTTAATCAAACAAAGCGTCCTTTGATCGCTTTCTAAGCTTATTTAATGCGACATATATAGCACGTCATTGGTCATAAAGAGGATAACCATGATTCCCAGGAAAGGTTTTAAGTTTACCTATGGAAAAATATATATTGGCATTTTCATTGGTAGCTGCCTCACTGTGAATTTTGTATCATAGAGCAAGTTATGAAGTTTTGAGTACAAAAACCCCTCAAATGTACATACTTTCATACTTATAAAATGCCAAAAATGCATTAGGTCGGTTCAGAAAGGTATGTTTTTTTAATTGAAGTATCTTTTGTGTAAGTATGTAAAACTGGTATAAAATAAACTTTATAAAGGTATATATTTACTGAATGCTCACATCAAGTGCAATAATTAAGTGATTTCGCTTTGAAATACGATTTAATATCTCTCCACACACAAAGCATTTTCAAGTTAAGAAATTATCATTCTCTCTCTCTCTCTCTCTCTCTCTGTCTCTGTGTGTGTGTGTGTGTGTGTGTGTGTGTGTGTGTCTATCTCTGTCTCTCAAGCACACCCATTCAAGATTTCAGTGACACTCCACTTTCCATGTGGCCGACAGAATCATCTTCAGGATTAAAATGAATCTGTGCCAGCTTGTACTGGTTTTAAAAGCATTACTTGTGTAGGTGATCTATAGTGGGAAAATATGGCTGTGCAAAGAGTCAAGAGTTCCACAAAAGTGTGGAAATCCATTCTAAAATGTAAAAAGATGTAAGACTTTGTAAGATGTAAGGGGTTCAATCTATAAATTCTTTTACATTTTCTCATTTATTGTCTAACAAATAACTATCATTTTAATCTGTCTTTTTATAAAGGAAAACAAAATGTACGGGTTAGTTCTATTTTCATTATAATCCAGAAGTTTAAATTGGGATAAATTCAGTAACTGAGCACTTTATGCTATTTCCTGTCAGAAAATAATGTGCCATTCCCAAGTACATTACATATTATCAAAGGTTTATTTTGAAAAGCATACAAAGCTCAGCAGGGAGTGTTTTATATTGCTATGTTTCAACAAGTCTAAGTGATGTTAAAACAGGATATTGAATACATAAAATAAAATGCCTTGTGATTTGTCTGGGACAAAGTGTACCTGACTGTTACCAAAATACAATATCACGTTGGACATTGCGACAGTAAGAAAACCATCTAGGACAGACATGTTTCTCTACAGTGAAACCATTCTTATTAACTATTAGGTATGATATTACAATTGAGATATCATTTTAGTCTATGATACAAGTTGAACCATCATCAATATAGTTGCCAAGAAATAAGTGATTAAGAAAATAAGAAAATACACCTTATCGTATAATATTTTCAGCTCCTCTATATTAGCTACCAGCCATGAATATTTGTATTTGGTCATTTCCTGCAAATTCTTACATTTCATAGTTTATGTATCCTAAAATAGGGAAAGATTATGTGTTTTATAGTATATTACATTCTGTTTGTTATTTAAGTGATTGTTAGCAGGCTCTTTAGAAATATATTATTATTCTAACAGCAATCAAAGTATTGGTTTATGGCTTTTAGGTTGTATGCTCGTCTATTTTTGGATATTTATGTGCTATGCTTATTTGCAAGTTCTGACCAAACCTAAGAGTTAAGTTGCCTTTCCTGCCTCACAAGTGCCTCATTAATGGTTTCCAGAGAAGGCTTTAAATTGCTTAAGGGTCTCAAATGGGTTAAAGTGCAGTGCAGTACCATTAATTTAGCTCCTTGGTAAGCAATATAACCATGCAAAATTAGATAGGACTTACCAAACTTGGGTTACTTGATGTAGATTTGGGCAATATATGGCCATATATTTTGACTGAATCCCCAATATTTACACCTTGCTTTTTGAAATGGTATTCACTGGGCATGAGCTGAATTCTTGCTTTGTGTACTTATTGATGATTATTATTCTAGCAGCAACCGAGGAATCGAAATTGTTATGCCTTTTATACTTTTTAGGTTGTGCACTCCTTTATTTTAGAATATTGAAGACGGCCCTGGTTTTTCTACTTTACTCATTTTTCTTTTATTGTTGAAGTATGCTTCTTCAATGACATCTAAGCAAATCTTTACTGGGACTATTTACTAGACTTGGGCCAACTCTTCGTGTTCGCTCGTTCCTGTGTTCGGTTCGGGCGAGTATTCGCGTACATCCTTCGTGTTCATTTTTTTCGTGTTAATACGGGGTAAACGCGGTACGCACTACGCAGCAGCTTTGGCGCCAGAATTATCTCTCCCTTTCACACATTTTCTGGATCCGTTGCCAGTTAATTAGAAGATGTTAGTTTGCTGGGGTCAGACAGGCTTAAACCAACTATCTTTAGCATTTTGTCAATGTTCCCAAAAATGTGGTTAAGGTTCAAAGTGGGTACACATGTTATGCATTCATGAGTCCAATAAATCTTACAAATGCTGCTTGTTAAGTATCACCAAATGCAAACAGGAAACAATTAAGGACAAGATGCAAGAAATGTATTTAATGCAAGGAAGTTTTACATAAATGCTAGGACGATTTACTTAACTGAGGTTGGTGGATAAGTGGAACAGCAAGATCAGGGGCTAATTAATGTTTTAGCCTTTACAGCAGATAAACCAGGCATACTAGATCGGCTTTATAAATCAGATATACATGCTGTAACATTGTACAAAAGGCTGTGTTTGTTGCATAATGGGATTAACCCCTTAATGACAAAGCCCGTACATGTACGGGCTCAAAATGCATTGTTTTCAATGGGTTTAGGGACCGCCCATTGTCCTTAAGGGGTTAAGTTAGGAGAGTGGTAAGGTAAATGACAGAAATGATTCAACATTTCCAATTGTAAATAAATGCGTTACAATAGCAAAATGGAAGTGCTATTTCAGGAATCAGCAGGTAAGGCAAACAAATTATTAAAATAGTGGTGATTTTGTTATGCCTATGTGCAAAGCATTAGTTAGAGCTTATTTGGAAGATAAGTTTGGGACACCAGTAAAAAAAAATATGTGATTGCAATCGGAAGAGCACAAAGAAGTGCAACCACATTATTGAAGGAAATGGAAGATGTCACCTGTAAGAGCGTATGGGCTAAGTTGGATGCATGTTCTCTATAACAGAGGTACCTGGGAAATGAATTCACCATAATGTACAGCTATGGCTGAGGTTGGCTGCCGGTTTGCCTCACTAACATAAAAATCTTACTCTACCATACCATGCACCCTAGATGTTGAAGTCTTTATAGTTCAAGACTGTACATGAATACTAAAGATATTTAGCATACAGTATTGTGTGTATCTTTATTAACCCTACAGAATATAGCTAGCTCCTTGATTAAAAATGCTAATGCAATTTGACCTTAATGTCCTTTACTGGTACTGGTTAAAGTGTTTGCTGATGTAGATAACATTCTCTCCTCTCCAATACTATTTTCTCATTACACAAGAAGAGCTTTTTGAAATTAGCCTGATAGTTTAGAGGTGCCACTACCTCACTTGGGGATTTTTTTTAATTATATAGCATTCCGATGTAATTAAACTAACCTATTAGAATGATCTAATGTTTCTACTTCTAACACTTGAGCCAGTCCCAACTGGGGCCAATATAACAAGATGGTAGGATCTAAACTTGTTTGCTTTCTGACAAGTTAAAACCGTTTAAGCTGTCTTTCAAAAAACTTTGTTACTCTGCGTCACTAGATCAATGTGTGTCTGGTGGCTTTAATATGTATAGTTTGGAGACGATAGGAGAGAGGGGGTATGTGATAGAAACTTAATTAAATGCATGAAGTGATTTACCAAAGTACAGGAGGGAAGATTATTTTAAAAGAGAATTTTAGATCAAGAGGTTACAGAATGAAAGGGTCAGAGGCTTAGGTGTAATGTAAGAAAGTTTTACTTTAGTAAGAGGGTGGGTGTTTGCTAGTACTGCTGCAGCTGTTGAAGTCAAGAAGGCTCCAGCCTACTTGGGACTGCTTTACAGGGGTCATCTGACTACCCTTTAATGCACACCTGCCGCTGCCTCTGCCCAACCTATGTAAAAAAATGGAATTACTCCGTCTCACAGTAACTGTGTTCTCTGTGAGTTGAGTATGTTGCCTGTCAGAGAGAAAACGCTTTGAACACTCGTAGGAATGAAAGCGACTGCTGGGCCACTAAAGAGAGGCCTGGCTAGACAACAGCTTTCTGGTACCAATAACAGAAGTTCAATACCAGGAGGTGGTGGCAGGTACACAAGATAGGCTCGCACCTTTTCAGAGGCCCTACTCTAACCTTGGGGAGGTTAGGTGGTACTGGTACCCACCAAAGTATCAAGGGCCCCTGCCCTAATGGGTGCTTCGGTGGGTCCAGTGCAGCTGCTCTGCATGGGTGCAAAGGAATTGGGAATGGGACATGCAGTTGGGACTACTGTCACTGCTTCAGGGAATTTCCATTTCCAACATTTCCAGAACAGCCCCGTAGGGAAAGAATTGGACGGAGGGGCCCCATGAATGAAGTGCCGGACGAGGTACCCCGTGGAAAGCCTAGTGTTAAGGGTTAAGGCATGACTAGGCAAAATTTTAGCACCTAAAGTGTTAAGCCTTTCAGGCACGTGCAAGACCAGACGGGAGGGGGTAATTGCCCTCCCTGAGGGGGTATATAAAGGGGGGGTTTATACTATAGGGTCAGCATTTTAAAAAATATTTTCCCGCCCATCCCTCCCTGATTTTTGCATTAGCCGGGGGCTCAGGTTTTTACGCTGGTACGGTGCAGGAGTTAACCATCTAGGTGTGGTTACTTGTGGTGCACAGAGGTATAAGTGCAGAACACTCCAGGGGCAGCTGCCCCTGTGAATCGTATGGTCGTGTGACTGCCGCGCTGGGGGACGCCGGCAGTTCCAGCAGGGATACAGGTGGATACGCCCATACCAGCAGGTTACTTCATGGTTATGATTGGTTAGCATTGTGGTTGTTATTTTGACGGTGAAATGTTTATATACTGGGCCAAAATATGTTTGGCTAATAATAAACGGTTATAAAGTTATCAATGTTGTAAACATTTAATAAAGGTTGAGTGTCGCGGTGCTGTGTTATATGCGGTCCGCACCGCGGACAAATAAAATCCATAGTTGACAATTAATAAAGTTTTGAAATAAAGAATTGTCTCTTGTTTTATTTAGAAGGTGGGGGGGGACCGAAACTGGACGCTACTTCATTCATGCAACTCTGATTAGCATGCTCCTTTCGTGCTGCATCGCATGCACCTTACAGACAAGCATGTCTTTCCAACGTTTAAAATTATTTTTAATGGCTAACTTGCCCTTACCCCTTGGGTCACAGAGGGTGTCCAGCATGTACTCTGGGGTGTCCATGATGGCTTGTATGCAACATTTCAGCTTCTCTATCAACCTACTGATCAGCTTCGCAACCTCTACTTACAGGTTTGGGTATTACCATAAATGGGTAACTGTCTTAATACAACTAAACTCTTCTCAGGAACAGGGGGAAATGTCTGCTGCAGTCCCTGTTATAAACTACAGTAGTACACTATAGCTTCTCCAATCCACTAAAATAAACTATTAATTAAGTATAGTAGGTGACCAATGAGCATTAATCTCAGCCTCTGCTAAGATAACTTTCTACAATCCAACTCTTCTTTTTCTGTAACTGCTACTGCTGACAAGTTGAAAAATCATCAGCACACAAATATCTAATGATTGTCCCTTCTGCTTGCAAATGCTGATTGGCCAGAGTGAAAAAAGTAAAACTCCCACAGGTTGTTGGGCCCATCAATCACAGCCATAACCATCCCATGCCTTTGGTTGTTTTACCTATCAGTTATTGGCATGTACCCTCCTACACACAGTTCCTCCCACTTTACCTCATGAATGAGCACCAAAGTGTAATGTCTGTGGCTACACGTAGCAACAAATGGATGGCCCTCGCTATAATTGATTTTCATTTTAAATAAAGTTTGTATAAAAATGAATGTATAAGTCTAATATACTGTATACTACAGTGTATATGATCAAAAGTATGCCTTTGCCAGCCAGTTTGTGAAATCTGTGATATGCTAGATCTGTCCTGGTATACTATTATGTAAAGCGGCAGTTTTGGAGTAACGGCAACTGAGCAATGAAAAGGTAGCCCATGCACACTCACCAAGCAGGGTTGCTGAGTGCTGAAATGCATAGTAAATAAAAATCACCTGTCCTTTCTACAGACTCACTACCGAGATCCAAACTACCTCTAAAAGCAACATCAGTACATGGACTGTGCGTTAGGAGCTTCATTAACCCCTTAATGACAAAGCCCGTACATGTACAGGCTCAACATGCATTGTTTTCAATGGGTTTAGGGACCGCCCATTGTCCTTAAGGGGTTAAATGGATTTCCATAGCTAAGCAGCTGCACACAAGTGAAAGATCATTATGGCAATGTTGTGGTGTAATTGGACTCTGGAGCAGTGAAAACATGTTCTCTGGAGTGATGGATTTTGTTTCACTGTCAAGAAGTCTAAAGGATGAATCTGGGTGTGGCAGATACTAGGTGAATGCTACCTACAGGAATGCATAGTGCCTAGTTTAAAATTTGGTGGAGGGATAATAGGCTGCTTTTCAGAGTTTGTGCTAAGTCCTGTAAATTCCCAAAAGGTAAATGTTAATGTTGCAGCATGTCCTAGTATCAATGTGCTCAGGCCCGGACTGGGACAAAAAAAAAAAGGCCCGGGCATTTAAGACTGAGCAGCCCATTTTTATTTATTTATTTATTTATTGTTAAAGCCCACCCTTTATGTACCATCTTTGCATTTCCCCAAATCACTTAAACATTCATGATAGACACAAACACTTACTCACTCACTCACACAAATCATTAACACATATTCATTAATGCAGTCTCACAAATCATTCAAGCAATTCATCCACACATAAATTAATTAATTCTCATACGCATTCACACAATTCATCCACACATTTATTCATTCATTCTTGTACGCATTCACACTACCCCCTCTCCCCATCCTCTTCTTATCTGCCCCTTCTAACTATGTTCCCCCTTATCACTATGTATCCCCTTCCCCATTTCTCAATATGTACCCTCTCTCACTATCTATCCCCTCTACCCCTTTCTATCTAACCCCTCTCCCCCCTCTGCCCCTTCTCACTGCACCCACCTCCCTTACCCTACTTACCTTCTTGCTGCAGTAAGCAGCAACTGGACCGGGTCCGCCACTCTAGGGGGCCGGGCAGCCCCCACCAGGGCTGGCCTTAGGGGTGCGCGGCCGCACGTGGCTTAAATTAAAACATCGGGGGGGTTTTGTTGTTTTTTTTTTACTTTATTTAACATCCTCCATGTTAAATAAAGTTAAACAAACTTTATTTAACATGAAGGATGTTAAATAAAGTAGACAAAAAAAAAAAACCCGATGTTTTACTGTATTTGCTCGATTATAAGACGAGGTTTTTTCCAGAGCAAATGCTTATAATTGAGGCCGTCTTCTAATCAGACCTCAAAAAAATTTCTGCTGGGGCCATGCTGCTTACCGGGCTTTGGTCACGAGCAGCGTCCCTGCTACTAGCAGCAGGAGAACAGGAAGCTAGCAGCGTCCTCACATAACTCTACCTCCCCCCTCCTTCCTCTGGGGGCGGGGCCAGAGAAGTTGCTCGCACAGCCGGGCCCCTGCAGAAGTCTTCGAGTGAGAGATCTGCAGTTCAGGTAAGGGGGTGGGGGAGGGTTTTTGTGATTAATGTGTGAAGTATGTGTGATTAATGGAATGAATGAGTATTTAAATGTTTGTGAATGAGTGTGTGTGTGATAGCATGGATGTGTAAGGGGGTGGTGGTGGTAGCATGGCATAGGGAGGCTGTAATCCCACTACTATCATCCCCAGGTTCCAGCTTGTACTGGCTGCCTTGGTTTGATAGGAGTGTGATTGCTGTTATCAGTTATATATAGATATACACATCCAGAAATGCATTTTAACCCCTATATGCCACTCAGCCCCATGATATGCCTTTTAACCCCCTATATGCCAGAGTGGCATATAGGGGTATAAGGCATATCATGGGGCAGAGCGGCATATAGGGGGTTAAAAGGCATATTATGGGACAGAGTGGCAAATAGGGGGGTATAAAGTATTTCTGGAGGCAGAGTGGCAACCCTGGGGGCAGATGGGGGGGCAGGTTGGCAAATAAAAGGAAATAAAAAAAATATATTTTTCTCAATCATAGCTTTTATTAAATATGAAAAAATAGTTTACAGGAATTAATATTTACTGGTAAAACTTTTCCTATAGGGTAGTCTTATATTCAGGCTTTTTGTTTTTTTCCTAAATTAATATTTTGATTTTAGGGGGTCGTCTTATAATCGAGCAAATACGGTAATTTAAGCCCTGTGCGGCCGCACACCCCTAGGGCTGCCTGGCCCCCTAGAGTGGCGGACCCGGTCGCAGTTGCTGCGGGCTTAAGGGGCAGGTGCCCCTTATGCCCTTCGTTAATGTGGCCGCATAGGCCCAGTCAGTCCGGTCCTGACTGAGCCTATTTTAAGTTAGGGGCCTGGAGCTGCAGCTCCATCAGTCCCTACGTCAATCCGGCCCTGGGCCGCCCGGCCCACCGGGAAAATGCCCGGTGTGCCCGATGGCCAGTCCGGGCCTGATTGTGCTCCTCTGCACAAAACAAGGTCCATAAAGACATGGTTTGGTGTAGCCTGCATAGAGCCCTGACCCTAACCCCACTGAACACCTTTGAGATGAATTGGTACACTGATTGCAGGCCGCCCGAAATCTGATCTAAACGGCCGCTGGGTGCTGATGCCGCTGGCCGGCGCTACTTTAATACTTTTTTTTTAAATTTAATATGGGAAGCCGGATCGGCTATTAAATTTTTTTTAAAAAAGTATTAAAGCAGCGCCGGCCGGCGGCATCAGCACCCAGCGGCCGTATGCGATGGCCGCCAAGTGATGGGAGCAGCGTGAGGGGTGAAAGCTCCGCCCCCTTGCGTGGACCTTTCACCCATCACTATGCGGCCATCAGACTGCTGGAAAACTGATCTAAACGGCCGATGCGTGCTGATGCCGCCGGCCGGAGCTACTTTAATACTTTTTTTTTCATTTAATGGGCATGTATGGTGGGCTGATTCGTGGCACAACGGGCCACTTCACTTGACTTGCCCCTTAGGCTGCCAGCCCTCCCCTGACTGATTGCAATCTAGACCTTCATCGGTACCTGATCTCCCAAATGCTATTTCGGCTGAATGGTCACAAATTCCCACAGATACACTCCAAAGTGTTGTGGTAAGCATTCTCTGAGGAATGGAGGCTGTTAAAGCTGCAAAAGTGTATGTTGGGGCAACGCTATATTAATGCCCATGATTTTGAAATAGTATGTCCAACAAGCTCATTGTCAAAAAGCAGAGCCCCGCTACTTGCAGTCATATAGCAGCTAGCCGAAGCAAGGTCTCTGTTCTACCTACCTGACAGTTGCTATAGCAGTCCCATCGGGCTGCTGAGCCATTTGTGATGCCCAATAGGGTGCAAACCGTGTGTCACACAACATGAGGTCAGGCAAGCTCGGTGATAGATTTAAAAACCCTGAATTGCTATTCTGCTTCATCCTAGTCTGGTCCTATAATATCTATTTGGAGAATTGATTCCTCAGCATATTTTGACTCCTGGCTTGTCTGATCATCCTTTGTCTAGTGTTTTTGTACCTTGATGACCTGATCTGTGAACTGACCTTGGCCTGTCTGACTACTTGCTTAGTGTACCAAATCCGGCTGTGGTTGACTATCCATTCGGCATTTCTAACCTGGCATTCAGTGTTACTTGCCCTGGGTGTCTACTTGCAGCATTACTTATACACGTATCCGTCTATTCCTACAGTACTTATACTCAGTATATATACCTTAGCTTCCACAATGTAGGGATCACCAAAGTCATTGTCCTCTTATCTTGGAGCTCATTAATGTATTAGTATATTTGAGCTGTCAACAGTTTAAGTTATACAGTAATATTCACCTGATCTGAAAGTATATTTATATTGGCTACTACACTGTAAAGAAATTTTCAATTGTAACAACCGTTTTTTTGTTTTAGTTATTTGTTACCATGCTTGCACTCGATGACCAGAGCAGTTTTTGTGCTTTTGATATGTCTTTATTCACCTGTGATTACCCACTAACTTATTAAGTGCACCCCACGCATTATATACCGTATTTGCTCGATTATAAGACGACCCCGATTATAAGACGACCCCCCAAAATCAAAATATTAATTTAGGAAAAAAACAAAAAGCCTGAATATAAGACGACCCTATAGGAAAAAAGTTTTACCAGTAAATATTAATTCATGTAAATTATTTTTTCATGTTTAATAAAAGCTATGATTGAGAAAAATATATTTTTTAAATTTCCTTTTATTTGCCAACCTGCCCCCCCCAGTTATGCCACTCTGCCCCCAGAAATGCTTTATACCCCCCTATTTGCCACTCTGCCCCATGATATGCCTTATACCCCTATATGCCACTCTGGCATATAGGGGGTTAAAAGGCATATCATGGGGCTGAGTGGCATATCAAACTGCTAACAGCAATCACACTCCTATCAAGCCAAGGCAGCCAGTACATGCTGGAACCTGGGGATGATAGTAGTGGGATTACAGCCTCCCTATGCCATGCTACAACCCCCACCCCCCTTACACATCCATGCTATCACACACAAACACATTTAAATACTCATTCATTCCATTAATCACACATACTTCACACATTAAACACACATTAATCACACATACTTACCCAAAAACCCTCCCCCACCCCCTTACCTGAACTGCAGATCTCTCACTCGAAGACTTCTGCAGGGGACCGGCTGTACCAGCAACTTCTCTGGCCCCGCCCCCAGAGGAGGGAGGGGGAGATAGAGCTCTGTGAGGACGCTGCAAGCTTCCTGTCCTCCTGCTTCTAACAGAAGAGACGCTGCTCGCGACCGGTAAGCAGCATGGCCCCAGCAGACATTTTTTGGGGGGTCTGAGAAGACGACCCCGATTATAAGACGAGGGGTATTTTTCAGAGCATTTGCTCTGGAAAAAACCTCGTCTTATAATCGAGCAAATACGGTATATTGGGTTTTTTCAGCACAAGTAAGGCTTTCTTTTGAAATAATAATTATATATATATATATATGTATATATATATATATATATATATATATATATATATAAACCATCATTTAGTATGAAAATATCTAAAAATGTGGGGGAAACGAAAAACAAGGAAAAATGTTCACAGTTTCGCCTATAAAAAAACTATACATACCAAGTGCAAATGGAAAAAAAACCTCCAAAAAGGTATTTAGGTATTTGTTCTGTTTTTGGAAACACATCATACACCTGGTATTTTAATTTTTTTTGGCACGTACAGCATACCTCCCAACATTTAAAAATGTGAAAGAGGGACAATTGCAGGGACAATTGCAATTGCACTTTACAATGTCGCGCCACTTAATAACCAACACGCTTCGTTTTGGTCAGCACAGTAATGCATATCAAAAATAACCAACACGTTTCGTTTTTGTCAGCACAGTAATGCATATCAAAATTAACCAACACTGGAATTGAATTCCCATGAGGCTCAGTCAGACATTCTATTTTCATGATGCTGGCTGAGCTTCATGGGAAGTGCATCAACAGTAAAGCTGCGGATGCTAGCTGTGAACTAAAATTCCCATGATTCTCAGACAGCCAGGTGTCCACCATAATGCTGGCTGAGCATCATTGGAAGAGTAGTCCACAGCAGCAGAGATTTTTTTAAACCTCCCCTTACTGCCTTTACACACACCTGCCCATAATCACACATATACACATACACTGCCTTTACACAATATACACTGCCCTTACACACATCTGCCCATAAACGCACATACACTGCCTTTACACATGCACTGCCCTTACACACACACATATACACATACACTGCCCTTACACACATACATATACACGTACACTGCCCTTAAGCACACACATATACACGTACACTGCCCTTACACACACTTACATGTACACTGCCCTTACACACACACGTATACATGTACACTGCCCTTACACACACATATATACACATACACTGCCCTTACACCCCTTTCTCCCCATCTCTTACCTCTTCCACCATCCTTCTGCCTCCATCCTGTATCCTGCATCCTGTTGTGGGAGCGCGAGGCTGATCACTTCAGACCTCGCTTTACTGCTCCCTCATCACTATGCACCGGCTATTGCTGCAGAGCACAGGAAGTACTTCATATCCCCGCGCTCGTTATTATTTGCCATCAGGTAGTGATGAGGGAGCAGTAATCTCTCATTTTATAGCAAGACAGGAGGCTTCATAATTTGCATTTTAACACGAAAATAAAATGTACGTAAAGTGGAAGCCTTGGACCATTCCGCATAGCGCAGTAAGTCCGACAGGGAGGTGCCTGGAGACACAGCACCCGAGGCCACTGCCCTTCTGACCGAATGAGCCCCGAAACTGAGAGAGGGCTAAGTTAGCATTACCCAGCATGATGATGCAACGCTGAATCCATTCTCTGGCGCGGGAGGTATCTGTTTGGGGTATCAGACATGATCGCTTGTTTGGCCATTGGGACAATGATCCGGCAATGTCCAGAAGCTTATCATGGGCTCCTCTGATAACATGCTCGGCCCCTTTTCTGGGGTCCTTGCTGGTTTTGGACATATATGTTTCCATCATGGGGTAAACTAGGGGTTCTTAAGACCTTGTTTGGCAGCTTAGGACGTGGGCATTCTGTTTGAAGTTTGTTCTGGACCTCCCTCTCCAACGGTTTCTGGATCTATTTGACACTTGGCCGAGCATAGGTCCCTTATATTCTCAGGGTCAAACCAGGGTTCACCCACAGCATAAAGGGCCCTAGAATTCTCTGGTGTTGCACCAGCTCTGGATAGCATCATCAACTCTGTAGCCTGGAGTCTGTAGCTGAGAAAAAGTGACTATAGTTCAATTTATTCCTTATTGAAAGTAAAGTGTCAGGAAACAGATGGTCAAATACACACCAGGGCAGGCTCTGCCACATCGACACACCAAACACACACCAGGACAGGTTATGCCACACCGACACCCAAACACACACACCAGGACAGGCTCTGCTACACCAACACCCAAACACACACATCGGGACAGACTCTGCCACACCAACAGCCAAACACATACAGAACAATTGAGTGAAAAGAGAAATACCCTGCCCGCAACCCGAAGGGGGAAGAGAGATTTGAAAACAGGTAACTTACAGGTTTGTGGTCTTCCTTGTGCAGGACCAGTGGCTCCCCAGAGCCATAAGGCGAGGGTCTAGGCGCATGAAAGCAGTCTGGCAACGCTTGGTAGAGAGGGCTAAGTTAGCATTACCCAGCATGATGATGCAACGCTGAATCGCTGCTCTGGCGCGGGAGGTATCTGTTTGGGGTATCAGACATGATCGCTTGTTTGGCCATTGGGACAATGATCCGGCAATGATCCGGCAATGTCCCTGGTGGTTTTGGACATATATGTTTCCATCATGGGGTAAACTAGGGGTTCTTAAGACCTTGTTTGGCAGCTTAGGACATGGGCATTCTGTCTGAAGTTTGTTCTGGACCTACCTCTCCAACGGTTTTTGGATCTATTTGACACTTGGCTGAGCATAGGTGCCTTATATTCTCAGGGTCAAACCAGGGTTCACCCACAGCATAAAGGGCCCTAGAATTCTCTGGTGTTGCACCAGCTCCGGATAGAGTCATCAACTCTGTAGCCTGGAGTCTGTAGCTGAGGAAAAGTGACTATAGTTCAATTTATTCCTTATTGAAAGTAAAATGTCAGGAAACAGATGATCAAATACACACCAGGGCAGGCTCTGCCACATCGACACACCAAACACACACACCAGGACAGGTTATGCCACACCGACACCCAAACACACACACCAGGACAGGCTCTGCCACACCAACACCCAAACACACACATCGGGACAGGCTCTGCCACACCAACAGCCAAACACATACACCAGGACAGGCTCTGCCACACCGACACCCAAACACATACACCAGGACAGACTCTGCCACAGCAACACCCAAACACCAGGACAGGCTCTGCCACATCAACACCCAGAAACACACACACCATGACAGACTCTGCCACACCAACACCCAAACACACACACTAGGACAGGCTCTGCCACCCAGACACCCAGACATACACACCAGGACAAGCTCTGCCACACCGACACCCAAGCACACACACACCAGGACAGGCTCTGCCACACAGACACCCAAGCACATACACCAGGACAGGCTCTGCCACACCGACACCCAAACGCACACACCAGGAGAGGCTCTGCCACGCTGACACCCAAACACACACACCAGGACAGGTTCTGCCACACCAACACCCAAACACAAACACCAGGACAGACTCTGCCACACTGACACCCAGACACACACACCAGGACAGGTACGGACACCCACCAGACGGGCCAAGCTACAACAAAAAAGTATTTTCCACAGTTTGTCACTGACCCCCCTTTTAGAGTTTTTCCCCCTTTTGTGTAATGGCCCCAGTTGTTACCCTTGTGTATTGATGCTGCCAGCATAGATAAAATGCTGCCCTGCAGTGTGGAGGATGTATATCTGACTAGTTTGTTCCTTCCATGAGTCTATACATCCCCCATACTGCAGGGCAGCATTTTATCTGGGCTGGTCAGCAGAATATAAAAGCTATATGTGGACTGGAAAACATGGCCAATGCAGTCACCCTAATGTGCCCACACCCTTGTGTATTGCCCCCAGCTAGCCCCACATCGTATATTTATCCCACTGCCCAGCCCCCCTTTACTATTGATTTATGTGATGCCCCCAGCCAGCACCTTCTCGTGAATTAATGCCCCCCCCCCCCGGCACCCAGATTTCACTCACAGGATCTGCCCAACACCCAGAATGAAAGCATAGGGCTTTCCACCTTTGCCCCCAATCAATCTGCGCGTGGTATCCTCAAATGCCCTCCCTGTGCAATGCTTTCCCCCACTTACACATCCATGCAATCACACACATATTCATTTATTTATTATTTACAGACATTCATTCACTCATTCATATATTAGTTTCCTCATTTACAGATACTAATCATTTACAGATACTCATTCATTCACTCATTGACAGATTCTCATTAATTCCCTCAATCACACATACCCATTCATACAACCTCCCCCACCCCCTTTCCTGAACCACAGATCACTCTGTGACACTCACAGACTTCTGCAGGAGTCGCCCGGGAAAGCAGGAAAGAGCGAGGCCATGTGACGTGACACCGCTGGTTTCCTGCTTGTCCTAGGTGGAACAAGAGACGCTGCTTGCACAGCGAGCAACGTAGAGGTAAGTGGCTGGACATCAGTGGAAGTGATCGCTGGGGTTGAGACCCCTGCAATCATGGTTAATGCACAGACAAATTGTTTATAAATGGAAACAATTTAGTTCCGTGGCTACTCTCCCTAGAACTGGATGCCCAGCCAAGATCACTCTATGGCACAATGAAGACTACTCAAGGAGATAATGGAAAACCCTGCGGTTAAGGCTAAAGGTTTGAAGGAATCATTGTAACCGGTTAACATCTGTTAATGAATCTTCTGTACTGTCACGTACTGGGTATATACAGACGACTGTAATGACCCAGAGCGCCCAAACATGGAATTGCAGGAGTCATCGTGCAAGAGCAGAGACACAGGAACAGATGCAGCGTAACCACACTTCCCTGTGTGTTGGGCAATCAGGATTGTGTGGCCGCATACCAGGACCGTGAAGTAGCAGCGGGAGGTATGCAGTACAGATAACAGGATATAGAGATATCTGGAGCTAAGAACAGAAAAGGTAGGACAGAGCTAGAGGAGTAGAAGCAGGTTGCAGAATGAGGAATACAGGTTACATGGACAGGCTACACACATAAATACAGGACTAGCCTAGGACTATATGATAACAATTGGAGATTTAGTCACATCTTATGGCCATAGTATGCTTAGCCCACCACTACGCCAAAGTACTCCAATATTCAGTGGGTCCTAGCACTAAACCCTGCCTACTGAAGTACTAAACAAACTAGACATTGAAACTAAACACAAACATACTGAGTGGTCTCTCCCAGCCAAGTTACGGCACCAGGATTTTAAAAGTACCGTATTCGATTATAAGACGACCCTGATTATAAGACGACCCCCCCAAAATCTAAATATTAATTTAGGAAAAAAACAAAAAGCCTAAATATAAGACTACCCTATAGGAAAAAAAGTTTTACTAGTAAATATTAATTCATGTAAACATTTTTTTCATATTTAATAAAAGCTATGATTGAGAAAAATATATATTTTTTTATTTCCTTTTATTTGCCAACCTACCCCCCCAGTTATGCACATCTGCCCCCCAAGGTTGCCACTCTGCCCCAGAAATGCCTTATACCCCCTATTTGCCACTCTGCTCCTTTTAACCCTCTATATGCCACTCTGCCTCCAGAAATGTCTTATACCCTCCTATATGCCACTCTGCCCCATAATATGCCTTTTAACCCCCTATATGCCAGAGTGGCATATAGGGGGTTAAAAGGCATTTCTGGAGGTATATATATATATATATATATATATATATATATATATATATATATATATAGATATATATATATATATATATATATATATATATATATATATATATACACATATATATACATATATATAACTGCTAACAGCAATCACACTCCTATCAAGCCAAGGCAGCCAGTACATGCTGGAACCTGGGGATGATAGGAGTGTGAGTACAGCCCCCCTATGCCATGCTACTACCACCACCCCCTTACACATCCATGCTATCACACACACACTCATTCACAAACATTTAAATACTCATTCATTCCATTAATCACACATACTTGCTCAAAAACCCTCCCCCACCCCCTTACCTGAACTGCAGATCTCTCACTCAAAGACTTCTGCAGGGGCCCGGCTGTGCAAGCAACTTCTCTGGCCCCGCCCCCAGAGGAAGGAGGGGGAGGCAGAATTATGTTACACTTTGCTAGCTTCCTGTTCGCCTGCTGCTAGTAGAAGAGACGCTGGTCGCGACCAAAGCACCGGTAAGCAGCCTGGCCTCAGCGGACATTTTTTTGAGGTCTGATTAGAAGACGACCTCGATTATAAGACGAGGGGTATTTTTCAGAGCATTTGCTCTGAAAAACACCTCGTCTTATAATCGAGCAAATACGGTATGTACGAGCGATTGTATTGGTCACCAGCAGGGGTCTCGTCTGCCATCAACCAATGAAGTACAGGTGCACTTCATTGGTTGATGGCAGGGGAAGCCCCTGCCGGCGACCAATAGAGTTGCACATATGGACATTTAAAATCGTGGCTCCAAAGCTGCTGCGTAGTGCGTACCACGTTAACCCCGTATTATCCCCGAACACAGGAACGGGCAAATATTTGTGGAATACAAAGATCCCCCTCCCCCTGAAGACGAACACGAAGAGTTGGCCGGCGCCCAAGTCTACCGTGGAATGACCTCAAGAGAGCCTTTCATGCCAGACATCCTAGGAAGCACTGATTTGAAGCTATTGTAGCCAAAGGAGGTTCGACCAATTATTAAACCCATGAGTTCACTTACTTTACCTACCAGCACTGTAAATGTTTAATAGGTGTGTTCAATAAAGAAATTGTGTTTTGGGTGTAGAACAGATGACATGTTATGAACGATTAGTGCGGGAAACCAGGTAAAACCAAGGAATTTGTTTAAATTTTTTTTGCTACTGTATGTAGCCTGTTATCAGGTCCACATTTTAGGTTGATTAAATGACATTTTTTAATAATGCCAATCTCTGATACAAGTAATTCAACACATTATGTTCACTTAACAAAGTGTAGAGTTGCATTAGAGTTCAAGCTTTTATAGAGGTCATCATCTTCAAGTGTAACAATGTGCAAATTATGCAACTTGTTTCATGAACATGTTGGTCCCTTAGAATATATCATAAACTGGTAAATACCTACTTAAAAAGGCAAATTATCTTCTACATTTAAGGCCAGGCATGTGTCTAGAGCAACATTGTTTTAGAAGAGTTCTGTGCTTGCTTGTCTGTTTATCACTTATCTATTTTCAAACACTGTTTATCCAACTTCTGTCCATACCCACATAAAAACCAAATGTAATAATCTACAGATATACAAAATAATCTGAGTGTAATATTTGTATTATGTTGGTGCCTAATAAAAAAATCCAAATACTTTATAACGTGCACATAAACAATTTATCTGTAATGTCAGAATAATGATATATGTTAATGCAAATCTGTAATGTAAATTTAAAAGGAACATGAGATCACGCTTATAAATTAACCAGCAGGGTGCAGTGTTTATAGTGATTTATTCGTTAAGGCCTCTTTTTTTCTAATGTTTAGGACAGAATTGTTTCAGGTATAACACCAATATAAATGTTGCCGAAATCCTCTTTTATGGTACATTGATACATGCTATTAAATTGTGATTTTCAAAGTAAATAGGGAATTCATACAGCTAGGTTTTGTGTATCTGATCAAAATTTTGGGTTATCCATCTAAACATACAAAAAGTGCATTGTAGTCAATATTATCCATATATGTGGTAGAATGTGTGTACGCACAGTATATAAGCAACGCGTCATGTTTTGGTTGAAACCATACCCATTGAGACCACACACTCTGTCCCATGAATCACAATATTAAATTATGGTCATCTTAGATCTAAGGTGTCTGGGCAACTTGATTAAACTGCTTGGTGGGTAAAGTAACTAAGTAAATAATCATCAAGCAGTAACACTGTTAAACATATTAAGTTGATTAAATGTTTCAGTGTTTGTTTTATTATTAATTCTATATCACATGAGCTTTGGTTAGATCTGGCATTTGACCAGAAAGGTTTACTTACATTTAAAAAAAATAAGATTATGCATAAATTGATAGAAGTAAAATTATTTCTGCAAAATAAAAACTGATACATTTTACAGGGCCAACACTGAAAATATGTAAATTTATACAAACTTTTAGGATGTAGATGCAAACAACTTATAATTTGATGGAAACATCACTGTGTCACTGTGTGATATCAAATAGCTACAACTTTGCTTACATGTGCCCATTCAAGATGCACATTACCTATTTTCTTCAATATCTCTGGGCTTCTCTTCAACATGGTAATCTTTCCTGGTGTGACACAAGATTTCCTGTGGGCTGACTATTGGCTATTGTTCTTTCCTGTGTTGATACAAGACTTTCTGTGGGCTGATTATTGGCTATTGTTCTTGATTACATTAACGTTTACCAAGTAAAGTTCTTTATTCCCCATTATTTCAAACTAATTGCTTTTTGAATTCAGTGAATGAACCTTGGGCAATATATACAGAATTTAAGGTTTTATCTAAGTTTGTTTCCATTGCAACCAGTAGGAGGATTGTGATTCAGTTACTTGTGAAGCATTTATCTCTGGCATTACTTATGAAGCATTACCTGTGAAGAATGTATCTCTGTTTCCATTGCAACCACTAGGGGGATTGTGATTCAATTACTTGAGAAGCATTTATCATTGAATCCAGCCCGTTATCTACTTGGACAGTAGAGTGGGGTCTGAGCAGGGCCGGCGGCGTTTTAAACTTTGCCCCCCCCGGCGTCGGCGGGGGGGGGGGCAGCGTTTTAAACTTATACCCCCCCCCGGCATCGGCGGGGGGGGGCGGCGTTTTAAACTTTGCCCCAGGCGGCGTTAAGTCTTCGGCCGGCCCTGGGTCTGAGGGAGTTTTTTGGAGGCTGGTTTATCATGCTCTGGCAAATAGAATAATTTCCACTCCCACTGGGTTCCAATGGGAGCTAAATACTTTTTATCAGTTAATGTATAGGTTCTCACTACATAAATCATGCATTGTCTTAAAGGAGTGTGAGCCAGAGAAAGTAATTATGAAGTACCAAGCTCAAAAACTTCAGTTAGTATTTGTTTGATTCAATGACTCAAAATAGAGACTTTTTGCCAACAACTGCAAAATTAAATCATATCCACAAGTATTAAGCTTCCAGGGAACAAAAATAATAATAATAATAAAACAACTTTAACAGTTAAAATTTATGTACACATTTACAAACTGAATCTCACAACTGTGGCCCCTTTTGTACTGACATCTCTAACCCATTGCACATCCAATGTTAGATATCTGCGCAGGTTGTTGTCACAACACAATCTCATTACAGCCAATGAAGTACAGCTGATGGTGTAAGTACACCATGCCTTCACTCTTTCAGTCTCAAGCAATTCTCCACAAATCTACTACCTCTACTTTCTCCCATTTCAAATATATGCTGCCATCGCTACCTACCTTTCTTTAGAACTCCATCCTTGCATCTGTAGCCCCAACCACTACCCACTCTTCATTATGCTCCTTTCCTGGCACATTACACTATCCTGGCAGATTTGATGATGTGTCTATGCTGCTGAATTTAGCCTTGTCAGACTTTCAATTATAAATTCATGCTATGTTGCTATTACTCTGCTTAACCCTTGCTAAAGATCTCCTCTCTGTTTTAAATTCCATACTTCACTCTGTCACCAGTACCCCTTACACTATCGTTTGTAACCTTTTTAAAAGATAACATTTAGACAATTATACATTAAATATTTGCAAAGTATCACTCCTGCTCTCAGACTATTTTTTTGCTTTGCTCTTCCACATACTTTGAACTCCTTTCAACTAAGCCAGTTCTCTACCACGCCTCAGAGTTTGTCAACAGAAAAAATCTGCTCTGACAGATTATCCTGGTTGATGTTTCTACGTTTTCTTCATTCATGATTGATGTGATACATTTGTATCCAGTGAGTACCTGCTCCTCTGTTTCCCCTGTCTCTCTCATCAAGAGCTTTTTAGCAACTAAGCCAGTTCTCACAAGTCATTAAAGATGAGCTTTCTGTTCTTCTTTCCTCCTGCCCTACCACCTTAATTTTATCCCCTCTCAAGTAACCTGGTTCCTCTTGTCCACTCTTGTCCCTGCCCTAACATCTCCAATCTCTCCCTCTACACTTGATCTTAGCCATCCTCCATGAAGAATGCCACCCATCTTGAAAAAGCTCTTCCTGGACCCTACTAGTCTGGCAAAGTACCACCCATCCTCTCTATGTCCACTCTTCTCCAAGTTCTTTGAATAAGTTATATATACCTTACCAACCAATTTACTCGATCTGCTTTAATTTGGATCTCATAAAGTGAGCAATTATTTAAGCAATCCTGAATCCAAGTGTTACTAATCATCCTTAGCCTTCCTGCTGCTTTTGACACCCTTCACAATCTTGATCTCTGTGTCCTTTTCTAGATCACATCCTACTAGTCGTAAAACCCAATCTCACCAAAAATTCTTATCTTCCATTCAACAACAACATTAGTTTGACAGTCTCTCTCAGTGTCAATGATGCATTATCCCTTCCTCACAAGCTCGCTGCCTTGGTGTCATCATTAACTCCGACCTCTCATTCCTCCCTCACATTCAAGTCTGTTTCAAAAATACGCCGCCTACATCTTAAAAATGCATTCATAGCCTTCCTAACACTAGATGCAACTAAAGCTCTTGGTCATACACTTGTTATCTCCCATCTTTACTACTGCAACTTTGTCTCTCTCTGTCTCTTAAACAAAATTATACGTATACAGGTGCCACAATGAGAACAGTATAATTTTTCCAGGCTTATATTCCTTACCCATCACTCTTCAGATATCTCACCCCTATGTCAGTATCTTCAGTGGTTGCCTGTATACTTCAGGGTTTAATGAAAAATCCATATTCTCACCTATAAAGCTTTTTATAGCTGTTCCCCTACCTATATATCCTCACTTATATCCAAGTTCCCACCTATCTGGTCCCTCCTCTCATCTGATGATCTTTGTCTCTCAACTACTCTAATTTCTACCTCTCATTCACGTACGCCAGACTACTCAAAGGGCTGCCCCTATGTTTTAGATTGCCCTACCTTGCTTTTGCAGTTTTTAACAAGTTTCGCAATTATACAGGTGCATCAATGAGAACAATATCTATAAAAAAGGTCAATATCCATTTTATAAAAGATTTTAACTGGAGATGCCAACTGTGATAAACATATTCATGTTATGTTTATGCTGACAGATCATTCAACAGGAAACAATAAATTGAGCATGCTTTTTATGCAGTACTTAATAAATCAACAACAGAATATTTATTGTTTTATGAATATATGAATTGAAAATCTCATATGGTCTGAATCTTCTGATTTTAATCTACAAATGTCTAGAAACACAAGTACAAAAAAATACATTTTTGATGCAGTAATGCCTTTCACTTTTGCCCACATCTGAAACAGTCATGAAAGTGTGTGGTTCCCACCTAATTTTGCAGAAATAGTGTGGTCCAAAACATGGTCTCTTTGGATGTGGTTAGGATGCATTGGAGAACAGCAGCTAGTTCTCTCAGGTCTCCATTAAAACAGGACATACATGTCTAAAAAAACAAAGCAACTTTAGTGAGAAGTTCTACCTGTGGGTACTCACAAGAAAAAATATACTTTGTAATGGTAGGCAGCCAGCAAAAGAAAGCACAGGAGCACTCAACGCAGTTTTTCGCTCCAAGACAGGGTAAAAGAGTGCATGAGCAAGGCGACAACATTCTCAGTTGCCACAGTTGCTCACCTACTTGCCCTAAAGTTGTTACTGGCTACTAAGCGCATGTCCTACTATTCAGTGTATTCATATGTATGACCTGGCTCAGCTGACTTCCCTTCTGGCTCCTAACTTTGCTGATCTCCATATCCCAGACCCCAGCTCGTTTGATTACCCGCTCTGGCTGCTGACCCTGGATAGTCTCTTGGATTACAATTTTGTAATAATCATAATAAAGGTGTTTTGCATCATACTTTTTGTCTGGTCCCTGGTCCCCAACATTACACAAGGGCCAGGAATCTGGATGGTGCAGGCAATCCACCTATACCTAATTTATTCACAGGTTGGACCAGCAGGCAGGGCCGGCCTTTGGGGTGTGCGACCTGTGCGACCGCACAGGGCGCCACACTCCAGGGGGCGCCGCCGCCGCCGCCGGGTCCTCCGCCGCCGCCGCTGCTGCTGCCGCCGCCGCGGGGTCCTCCTCCGCAGCCGCCACGGGGTCCTCCGTCGCCGCCGCCGCCGCCGCGGGGTCCTCCGCCGCTGCTGCTGCCGCCCCCCCCACCTCTGCACCTAAATGAAAACATTGTTGGTTTTTTTTAACTTTATTTAACAACCTCCATGTTAAATAAAGTTTTTTTTAACTTTATTTAACATGGAGGATGCTAAATAAAGTTAAAAAAACCAACAATGTTTTCATTTATGTCCCGGGCAGGGGCGCCGAGCGGTTGCTCGTGAAGTTCTCAGCAACCGCTCGACGCCCCTTACTCTCCGTGGGGGGGATAGTTTGAAGGAAGAGGCAGAGGGGGGGTAGTTTGAAGGAAGAGGCAGAGGGGGGGTAGTTTGAAGGGGCAGAGGGGGGGGGTAGTTTGAAGGGGCAGAGGGGGGGTAGTTTGAAGGGGCAGGGGGGGGTAGTTTGAAGGGGCAGAGGGGGGGGGTAGTTTGAAGGGGCAGAGGGGGGGGTAGTTTGAAGGGGCAGAGGGGGGGGTAGTTTGAAGGGGCAGAGGGGGGGGGGTAGTTTGAAGGGGCAGAGGGGGGGGTAGTTTGAAGGGGCAGAGGGGGGGTAGTTTGACGGGGCAGAGGGGGGGTAGTTTGAAGGGGCAGAGGGGGGTAGTTTGAAGGGGCAGAGGGGGGTAGTTTGAAGGGGCAGAGGGGGGTAGTTTGAAGGGGCAGAGAGGGGAGTAGTTTGAAGGGGCAGAGGGGAGTAGTTTGAAGGGGCATAGGGGGGTAGTTTGAAGGGGCATAGGGGGGTAGTTTGAAGGGGCGGGGGGGTAGTTTGAAGGGGCAGGGGGGGTAGTTTGAAGGGGCAGAGGGGGGGGAGTGAGGGGGGGCGCCAGAGGAGTAGTTCGCACAGGGCGCCGGAACACCTAAGGCCGGCTCTGCCAGCAGGACCAGCGTTCGGACCATATTGAACTAGCATTACAGACTCTCCTAATTCGTACTGTGCATCTGGACCCTGCACCCTGCCAAGCTGTGGCTGTGGCCACCTCACTCTCAGTCCCTGCTCCGGTACTGGCTATAGCCTCCAAATCTGCTGCTGCTTCCCCAACGTTTTGAGGCCGACCCAGCTCAGTGCAGATTTTTAAACTAAGTTGAAGTATACTTTTGGCTTTCCCACACACACACACACACACACACACACACACACACACACACACACACACACACACAGAAGCAAGGTTGGGTTCATGATTGCTGTTTGATAAAGCCCTAGCTTGGGGAAATCCCCTCTGGGAGACACAGAAACCCGTTGTTATTTCCTTCAAACAGGGTACAAGATATACCTAATGATCTCAAGGAACTGCTGTTTCTGCTTCCACAGAAATCCACAAAGACAAAGTGTTGATTCTTATTGTCCTCTCCTGTACTGAATCATCCATCTATACCCAGGCATTACTATACCCAGGCATGGGCTGCAGGCTTGTTTATGTACAGTGCCTTCACGTTAAAGCACTCCATACCGCTACAGCCTTGCGCCTCTCTGCAAGCTATCAAGGCCATCAATGGTAGACCACTACAGCCTTTCCACATTACACATGAGACCGTTCCCATATCTATGGCTGTAGGGGCCAGGTACCTTTCTACTGAATCGAGGCATTCAGCAACACGACCTCCCCTACCCTGATCACCTTGTGATTGCACCGAAGAGCAACCACAAGCGCCATCAGTGTATGGTGTTGCTGCCACTCACAAGATGGCGGCACCAACTGTCAGTGTCAATGGTGCCCAGCTCACTAATAACAATGTGATTAGTAAAATAAAAATAATAATAATAAAAAAAATATTTTTTAAAAGAAAATAAAAATATTTTATTGATAACATGTAAAAATAATTCCCCACTACCACCACAAAAAAGTCAAAAAAAAATTATATATATATATATCAAAAAGTTTTTTTATGAGCAAGTCCTACAATTAGCGCTATATCGTCACAAAAATTGTTGCATGGAAAGAGTTAAAATATTGGCATTTTAAATGTCCATAGGGAGCCTAGTTTTAAAAAAAATTATGATTTGATGGGGTAAATTGAATGGGCTGGCTTCAAAGATGGGACATGGGCACAGACTGACCAAATGCCAAAAAATACACACCTAACAAAGGTGGCTTCTTATCTCCCAAATAACCTAACAAACCCATGCTGGAGGGTATCACTGTACTCAGGAGATGTTATTGAACACATATTGAGGTGCTGTTTGACAGGGACATATACCAGGAGCGGTAAATTCATACCAGAAGTAAAATGGGTGTGCAAAAAACCACACACGAAAATACTACAGTCTGTAACAAAGGCTGGTGGTAAAATGTGTGCATGGAAAAAGTTAAAATACCAGCATTTGAAATTCCCAGTGTCACAACTTACCTAACAGCAATCACACTCCTATCATACCCAGGCAACCAGTAAATGATGGTAACTAGGCATGATGGGACTGTGATTGCTGTTAGCAATCACACTCCTATCATGCCAAGTCAGCCAGTACATGCTGGTACAGGGTGGCTGTAAGTGATGTGTACACCCCATACTGCTGGCAGCATCAATACAAAAGAGCAACCACTAGCTAGGTTTCATCATGTACTGGCTGACTTGGCATGATAGGAGTGTGATTGCTAACAGCAATCACAGTCCCATCATGCCTAGGTTCCATCACTTACACATCCATGCTATCACACACACACTTATTCATTCATATACTCATTCATTCACAGATTCATTCCCTCAATCATGCATACTCATTCAAACACCCTCCCCACCCCCTTACCTGCACTGCAGCTCCTCGATGCCGCTCACAGACTTCAGCAGAGGGCGCGGCCTCCCTCTGCGTTCTATGGTACTGCACAGAGGAAGCAGGACTGGAGCAGAGTGATGTGATGTCACGTGAACTCTGCTAGGGTCCGCTTACTCTATGCACTACAGAAGACCCTCCCACAGGTAAGTAGCAGGGCTCGAGGTGCGGCCCGCGTAACATTGGTTGCCCTGGCTGCCGATCTTACGCGGGCCGCACCTCGAGGTCTCATGTTGGACGCCCCTGAAATAGAAAATGCATACCTATTCCCAGCTACATTGCAGCAATGTAGTGTTTCCAGATGGACTTTGGATTAGGAGGTTTATAGGAAGGTTTTATACCATTTGTATTATGTTTGAGCATGCCTAGCTTGAATTTTCTCTAGTGTAAGTAGTCAATGCCCTCCTTATCTGGTCACAGGTACAGGTGTAACTAAATTAGATTTTTTTCCCAAATCCTGTAAAAAAACTTTCCTGCACTGTTCTCATTGGATTAGTTATTAGATTTTGTACATAAATATGCTAAGCATATTTTACTGGCTGCAGAATTGGAAATCCACTCTCTTTTGGCCAGATAATCACTGGCATTTGAGAAAACAAAATACATGTATATGCTGTGAATTTGGCCCATTTTTGTTTTGTTATCTTTACAAAGGTTAACTAGTAAAATATGTGCTCGATATGACCTATCTGTACATTAGGGTTGAACTAAGATTTTAGGTATCGATATGGAATGTGATGTATATTTTGTTAATAGTACAATGCTGGATTGTAATGAGAAGACCTTGTATAATAATAAAATGAAATAATAATTAAACAAAAAGAAAACACGATCTATTTTTTCCAGGAGTGCAGCTAGCCTTTGCAGGGTACAAATCTTTATAACATAGTCGTATGAAGAATCATGGGCAGTATCAGAAGAATGTTCCCAAACCCAGTGTATGTTACGGGTTGTTACAGCAGAAGTTTTTTACTGTAAAAAATGATGATAGAGTGTGGTGTCACACTGTTGCTGACATGTTCACCTGCCCTGTCACTAATTGTCTCATCTCTGTTTCCATTTGAATGGCTACACAATTTCTAAAACTAAATATTTCCAACCTCATTCATACCTTTACAAAAACTGCTGTCTGTATCTTAAAAACATTGCTTGTATAGTCACCTTCCCGACACATGAAGCAACCTTAACTTTTGTTCTTTATTTTTCATCTCCTGTGCTGACTATTGCAACTCAGTCAGTACCTGTATTGTCCCTTATGATCTATTATGAATGCGGCTAGAAGGATATTAACACATCTGGCATCTTTAATGGCTGCCTGAAAAGGTCAGGATTCAATTTTCAATCCTTGACTACTTTTATTTTAGCTAGACCCTATACATCTAGTCACTTATCTCCAAATACACAAAAATCTATTCTTTCTAATCATCTTATGATCATTTGGCTGTCTTATGCTATCATCTGTTTCTTTCATGGTTGTATACAATTTTTCTCAAGTGCTGCCTCTATCCTCTTCAGTAGCCAGTCCTAAGAAGAAGAAAAAAAGAGACTCAGTCTATTTCTATTAACTGACAAGTTAACTGTTAACCTTCAAGTGCTTCACCTTTCTTAATCTCACACCTCCCACCAAACATTCTTACTCTTCAGTCGGTCTGTACTTATGTCTAGCAATATAGTTTGTGTAACCAATGTTTAAACCAGGATGCAGTTTTGGTCCTTCTTTTAGACAGTAAGCTGGTTTAAGTCCTATAAATCCAAATTATTTTGTGAACCATTGCTTGTTTTGGTCATTGTACAGTGCTATCCAACATGATGGTGCCATTGAAATCAATAAATAACAATGTTGATGAGAGGAACATTGATGAACACTACATTGCTTTTGATGCTAATACCATCATAGAATGAAACAAGCTACCAACAAAGTCCCACCTCTCCCAAACCCAGGATTAACAGTAACAAACAAATCAGTGTTATGACTAATTCGCTTCATAGTTATAATGCCATCATCATCATGTTTGTCACTTTCAAATTAAACACGACTGCAAGAAGTATACAACCCAGAATATATCCCACTTATTAAAAAACACATTTTACAAAAATATTTTTATTTACACAAAATTATTATTATTATGATCATTATATGATTTATCATTTTATATAGTGCCATCATATTCCATGTCACTGTACAATGGGCAGACAGGACATAACAAGTAGTATATCACATAATTTACAGAAACAACAGGTGAGGAGGTCCCTGCTCAAACTAGCTTACAATCTAGAGTCAGTTCTGTCCAACATGATGTTGATAACAATTAGACTTGGACACCAGGGGGCTCTTCGTCTTCGTGCTCGTCTTCGTCAAAAAAAAATCTTCGTATTGCGCGGATATTCGCCCGTTCCTTTCTTCTCTTCGGGCGAATATTCATTTTTTTTTCGGTTAAGGGGTTAATACGGGGTTAACGCGTACCGCAGCAGCTCTGGCGCCAGTAGTTTAAATGTGCGTATCAGCAACTCTATTGCTGATCAATTGGCGACCAAAGAGCACACTACCATATATAGCTAATATTCTCGGGCAGAATATTATGCCACTCAATGTAAAACCAACAGAGGGCAGCATTCTGTCCGAAGATATATTAGCCATATGTGGTAGTGTGTTCATTTTCATTTATTAATTATTTAAATAAAATATATTCCCATGATCCGCTGGTCTCCCCCCTGCAACAGTTAAATGTCCGCACTCACGGTTTTGTATTAACCATTACACGAAAGGATCATGGGAATATATTTTATTTGAATAAATTCAAATAAGCACACTGCCACATATGGCTAATATATCTTCGGGCAGAATGCTGCCCTTGGTTTTACATTAAGTAGCATTGTTCCATATGCTTGAAATCCAGTTATTTATTATGCTACTTAATGTAAAACCAACAGAGGGCAGCATTCTGTCCGAATTGCATTTATTCAAATAAAATATATTCCCATGATCCTTTTGTGTAATGGTTTAATACAAAAAAAAAACAAAATAAATAGAAAAAAAGAGTTTGCAAGTTCGACAGAATTAATGTCCGCGAGTGCAGACATTTAACTGTTGCAGCGGGGAGACCAGCGGATCATGGGAATATATTTTATTTAAATAATTAATGAATTAAAATGAGCACACTACCACATATGGCTAATATATCATCGGACAGAATGCTGCCCTCTGTTGGTTTTACATTGAGTAGCATAATAACTTATTAAGCTACTCAATGTATCGTACCAATAGAGGGCAGTATTCTGTCCGAAGTTATAATAAGTTATTATGCTAAGTTAAATGTCCGTACCAGCGAATTTGTTTTAACTGTTGCAGCAGGGTCCCAGGTTTTTTTTCTTTTCTGCATAGCAACTAGTGGTAAGGGGCCGTGCGAGTGAGCCTATTGGTCGCTTGCACGGCCCTTTACCCTACGGATTTCTGCTCCCGTTATCCAACGCAGCATCGCAGGGGTTAACGGGAGCAGAAATCAGGAGTTAAAAAGGCCATGCGAGTGAGCCTATTGGTCACCTGCAGGGTCTTCCTCTGGCATCAACCATTGGCTGATGCCAGAGGAAGACCCTGCAGGTGACCAATAGGCTCACTCGCAAAGCCCTGTAACCCCTGACGACAAACCTGCTGATTTCCGCTTCAGTCAACTCCCACGATGCCGTGAAGATAAGGTAGGCTAGATGGGGAAGGGACCGGGGAGATTAGTAGACGAAGGCGAAGATTCTTCGTGTGTGAGTCTTCGTCTTCGCCTACGTTTTACCGGCACTGTCTTCTCTTCTACGTGTCTTCGGAGCGAACACGAAAACGCACTCTTCGCGTTCGTTTTCATGTTCGCCCGAAGACGAATGCACAAGTCTAATAACAATGTTGTTGCTGATGCAGAGTGGGTGTGCAATGATGAAGTCAAATTAGTGGACAAAGCAAAAAAAAACTATGTAAGCCATAAAATACAATACCTTATCATCATCATCCTAGTCATTCTCATCATCCTCATGATCAACACCCTTTTCCTGCATAAAATAAATCTTGCAGCCTAGTGTTCTAAGTTTAAGACTAAGTGCTAAGTTTGAAGTTCTAAGTCTAAGACACATCCACTAAATGTACCTGCTGAGGTAGCCATTACTTTGTCGTTATCTTCATTTTGATTGTTATCAACAATAGCACTGCTAACACTAGCACTTCCAGTTTCTACCTTTTTTTTTTACAAGGATGAGAAATAATGCTGTTTTAAATAGTTCTTCTGCTGCTAAACACATGGCATGGTGCATTAGTATTAGTTCTGTAAAACAAATGCAAATCAACAATATGGTAGTAGTTCACTTTTGTTGCACATATTAGCAAGGTTTATGCTGTATATGTAAGAAGCAGCTGAGCAGGAGGACAGGAAGAAAGCAGAATTAGGCACATCCTCACTGAAATCTTACGCCAAGCTCATAAGTCTGAATGGGATGGCATTTCACACACTGCCAAAAAAAAAACTCTAGCCTCTTGCAAGGTCTTACCAAGATTGAACTAATGTTGCAGTAAGTTCTGGTGATGCTTGCAGTCTACACACGGAGTCAAATGAACTAAAAAAAGTTGAATTGTTTGAGGACTATAAGAAAACCATCAAGAGTTACGTGAAAGTAAGTTATCTACTGGTAGCTGCTAAATCATTTGAATGGAAGATTTAATCACAACCAATAAGTGGACATGTAATCAAGAGACAGACTATATGGCTGTCACTGGCTGTCATGTATCCTTTTGCTACAACTGCAGGTACTTATTTAGGTGGGATTCTCAGATCAGGGACAGGCTCAGGTTTATAATTCAGCATGGGGCAGGCAGGCGTAGAAATCCCTGCTTGCAGATGACCATTTGCTGCAGCCTTGGCCTTTTTCTTAAGAGCCATTGACAGGCATGGAGCAGAGAACTGGGGGAGCAAAGCAAAGTGGCAGATGCCGCAGAGTCAAGTCTGAGGAGACTGGCAGATAGCATGGCCAAATAAATAAAATAAAACTTGGGGTACTTTGACGTAGTGGAGGGCTAAACAATATATGGCCATATACTGTGACAAAATCCCAAATATGTATGCCTTAGGTTTTTTTGAATGATATTCACTGGGTGTGCCCAGAATTCATGCTTTGTTTTGTGTACTTATTGGTAATTATTATTCTAGCAGCAACTCAATCTGACTGTGTATGCCTTGTAAATGCAGACTGCATGGCCAGGTCCTTGATTTCATACACCTATGGCAATGATTCTGATTGAAACAGCTGAATTTAATAATTAAGATGTGTGTCCCAATACTTTTGTCCATATAGTGTATATGCACATTGCCCCTACTTTTGTCCCTGTCTCCCCATGTGCCCCCCTCCTTAGTATGATTGCTGGATACGTCACTGCATGCAAAGTGGGTCAAAGAGCAGCAGACATTAGCTGCAAACAATTGTCACTTCAGTATTAACAGGGTAAGTAATCCTTGTGGCTAGCGCTAATGTGTATTATGGAGAACCAAGATGGATGCTTAAGCTGAATCTGCATCCATCATGGAACTCAAGTGGAAAGTGAGACTTTATTTGGAGTTCCCTCCATTATTTAAAGATCTATTGTCATTGAGCCTGCTTGTGCATTGAGCTATTAGAGATTGCTGCTTGCTCTGATCTATTTGCCTTTGTTTATCCATCATAATACATAATTTGCACCTCAGTTCCTGTGTGGACTATACCTCTACCTCTGTCATGATAGTTTGTATGCTGTTGTATGCCAGAGTCATTATACATAGTACAAGCCATGCAAATGAATCCCTAAGAGATAAACAAAGTTGCACCCCATCGTGGACTGGTGCTGGGACCCATAAAAGACTCATCTATGAGACCCATAGATCATTAACTACAGACAAGCCATAATGGGGCCCAGCCAGATAATTCCAAACTTTAAAAGAAAAAAAACGGAAGGCATTAAAAACTCACCACGTCACAATGAATATTATGATAGATGTCGGGCTTCACATTCTAGCCTGTCTTCCTCCTGGTTGAATGACCTGAGGTATTATCTAGTTTCTGACAACATGGATGTTATTTCAGTGAGGTTTCAACTTCGCATTATTATCTGGATGCCATTTGGGTAGCTGTGAATGCCTGTTTCATGTTTTACTTACTAACACAAACACATCACACACACATATTTACACAGACTTACACACACATGTATATAACAACATAGTCTAAAAGAAACTCACTCAGTCTCTTACCTCGCAAGCTGCCATGCTACAACCACAGGGTCACATAATGTCACATTGTATTACCTCATTAGACCTCCTCACCAAATTGTTCCTCTATTTGAAGCATGTGAACAGATGCGGAGGGTCAGAGGATTAACCCCCCTACCAGCCCAACTCTTCAAGTCAGGAACATCTTATCAAAACTTTAGTAATTGCCACAGTGTATATACATGACATCAATGTGGTGCAAATAATAATAATAATTGCATAGGAACAATATGCCAACTTTTTCAAATGACAATGCAGTGTTCTTTTAATATAAATGATAATTTTTGTTTTTTTTATGTAACAAATTCATTTACCAAAAGCTATTATAACAATATTACATAATTATAAAAAATGAGAGAACCATGGCTACTTATTAAGCCCTTTAGGAGCCTATTTTTTAATTTGAAAACCCATTTGCATTCCCTTTGGTATGAAATAAAATCTAAATAACTTTGGAGCATACCCAGATTGATAATATGAGTAAAAAATCCAAAATCGTTGAAAGCTATTTAAGTGTTTATTCGAACCATTGTTTAAATGAAATATCATTATCCCGCTACAAATCCTCATGTTAATATTGTAATTTTATTTGTTGAATATTAAATAAACAACTACCTACTAATGCTTATAGACATATACAAGACTACTTATTAAATTTTTATTATAAGTTTTGCAATATCAGTTTAAGAAAATATCTATATTGAAGGATTACAATTACCATAAGTCTACTTTTGACTACATATACAGTATATCTGAATAGGAACTACATCTTTTAAAATATTATTCTTCATAAGCACTACATACCAATTGTGTTGTAGAGCAGGGCTGGTATGGGAATGCAAAGGTAAATGGGATACATGTGGCTGCCAGCTGAGTATATGCTTTTACACTCTTGTAGCACATACAGAGTATTGAGTCTATGTCTGATACACTGTACCAGCTGTATGCTGTGTAACACCGATCATGTCATACTCACCAACTTTTCCTACAAAAAACAAAAACTGTCTGCGCTTCTTACCCTAATAAAGTTGGCAACAAATATATAAACATAATATAAATGAGAGGTTTTGGTTATATGAATTGGCCAAAGCATAATTAAGCTCACCCGCCACGTCAAGGCACACTCTCAATAGGGTGAGAACCTACTCTCACCTCCTACATAGTGGACACACAAAGCAGTTTATACTGCTACCAAAACCAAAACTTTTCCTTCCTGGATCCCAGGACACAGCGGGCAGGGCCTAAGGGAGCACTCTGCTTGACCCAGCAGCCAGGGCCGGACTGGCCCACCGGGATACCGGGAAATTTCCCGGTGGGCCGGAAGGTCCGTGGGCTGGGCGGCCATGAAGAGAGCCGCTGAGCTGCCCCCCAGGCTGCCCAAAATCTAATCAAAGCGGCCGCTGGGTGCTGATGCGGCCGGCCGGCATCAGCACCCAGCAGCTGTGTGCGATGGCCGTCTAGTGATGGAAGCAGTGTGAGGGGTGAAAGCTCCGCCCCCTCGCACTGACCTTTCACCCCTCACGCTGCTCCCATCACTATACAGCCATCAGATTGCTGGGAATGTAATCTAAACGGCCGCTGCGTGCTGATGCCGCCGGCCGCCTCTGCTTTAATACTTTTTTCTTACTTTATATGGCAATCCAATCCAGCTTACCATATAAATAAAAAAAAGTGTTAAAGTAGCTCCGGCCGGCGGCATCAGCACGCACCGGCCGTTTAGATTACATTCCCAGCATTCTGATGGCTGCATAGTGATGGGAGCAGCGTCAGGTGGAAGCTCCGCCCCCTCGCACTGCTGCAGCACCGGATTTCAGGTCAGTGGCATCCTGTCAGGAGAGAGGAGAACAGTGTGCAGCTACCAGGAAGTCAAGAGAAGTAGAAGGTGAGTAAAATAATGTATTTTTTTGTACTGTATAATGTTTTTTGTATTTGTTAAAAAAAAACAAAAAAAATCGGCATGTGTGTGTATGTAAGTGTGTCCCCCTATATGCCACTCTGCCTCCAGAAATGCCTTACATCCCCCTATATGCCACTCTGTCCCATGATATGCCTTTTAACCCCCTATATGCCAGAGTGGCATATAGGGGTATAAGGCATTTCTGGATGCAGAGTGACATATAGGGGGTCAAAAGGCATATCTGGAGGCAGAGTGGCATAAAGGGGGTTAAAAGGTATATCATGGGGCAGAGGAGCATATAGGAGGGTATAAAGCATATCGGGGAGGCAGAGTGGCATATAGGGGGCATAAGGCTTTTCTGGAGGCAGAGTGCCCCATGATATGCCTTTTAACCCCCTTCATGCCACTCTGCCTCCAGAAATGCCTTATACCCCCTATATGCCACTCTGTCCCATGATATGCCTTGTAACCCCCTATATGGCAGAGTGGCATATAGGGGGTTAGAAAGCATATCATGGGAAAGAGTGGCATATATTATTTTTTATTTAATATGGCAAGCTGGATCGGCTTGCCATATAAAGTAAACAAAAATGTCCCATGATATGCCTTTTAACCTCCTATATGGCAGAGTGGCATATAGGGGGTTAGAAGGCATATCATGGGACAGAGTGGCATATAGGAGGGTTGAGGCATATCAGGGAGGCAGAGTGGCATATAGGGGGGTATAAGGCTTTTCTGGAGGCAGAGTGCCCCATGATATGTCTTTTCACCCCCTTTATGCCACTCTGCCTCCAGAAATGCCTTATACCCCCCTATATGCCACTCTGTCCCATGATATGCCTTTTAACCCCCTATATGCCAGAGTGGCATATAGGGGTATAAGGCATTTCTGGATGCAGAGTGACATATAGGGGGTCAACGGCATATCTGGAGGCAGAGTGGCATAAAGGGAGTTAAAAGGGATGTCATGGGGCAGAGGGGCATATAGGAGGGTATAAAGCATATTGGGGAGGCAGAGTGGCATATAGGGGGCTTAAGGCTTTTCTGTAGGCAGAGTGCCCCATGATATGCCTTTTAACCCCCTTTATGCCACTCTGCCTCCAGAAATGCCTTATACCCCCCTATATGCCACTCTGTCCCATGATATGCCTTTTAACCCCCTATATGGCAGAGTGGCATATAGGGGGTTAGAAGGCATATCATGGGACAGACTGGCATATAGGGGTATAAGGCATTTCTGGATGCAGAGTGACATATAGGGGGTCAAAAGGCATATCTGGAGATGGAGTGGCAAAAAGGGGGTTAAAAGGCATATCACGGGGCAGAGGGGCATATAGGAGGGTTGAGGCATATCAGGGAGGCAGAGTGGCATATGGGGGGTATAAGGCATTTCTGGAGGCAGAGTGACATAGGGAGTAAAAGGCATTTCTGGAGGCAGAGTGGCATATAGGGGATTAAAAGGCATATTATGGGGCAGAGTGGCATATAGGAGGGTATAAAGCATATCAGGGAGGCAGAGTGGCATATAGGGGGGCATAAGGCTTTTCTGGAGGCAGAGTGCCCCATGATATGCCTTTTAACCCCCTTCATGCCACTCTGCCTCCAGGAATGCCTTATACCCACTATATGCCACTCTGTCCCATGATATGCCTTTTAACCCCCTATATGCCACTCTGCCATATAGAGGGTTAAAAGGCATATCATGGGACAGAGTGGCATATAGGGGGGTATAAGGCATTTCTGGAGGCAGAGTGGCATATAAGGGGTTAGAAGGCATTTCAGGGGGTAGAGGTGCATAACTCGGGGGTAGGTTGTCAAATGAAAGGAAATAAAAACCAAACATGTCTCAATCATAGCTTTTACTAAATATGGAAAAAAATAGTCTACATGAATTAATAAAGAAATAAAAGTTTCTTACCAGAACATCGTGAAGAATAATGTGATCAGTGTTTTGTTCCACTGAATAAAATGGAACTCTTTCATCTAAAAATGTTTGCAGTAGTAAATGTTTTGATCCCATTATGTGTAATGTGTTTCATTTATTAGGGCCTTTTGCTTTCTGGCATTTTAATACAAATAATGAGATAAAAAAGAATGGCACATAGTGTGACTCGGGTGTGTATAAGGGGTGCGTGTGGGTATAAGAGCTTCACCGTGAGATAAACTATATGGGGCTGGTCTCCAAATTTTTCCAGGGCTGCTTTTCAGTCCCAGTCCGGCCCTGCCAGCAGCATTGAGTTCTAGGCTACCCAGTACAGATACTGGGTAGTTTGGAGCTCATTTACAAGGGTTTAGGCTTAGACATACTCAATTAAAATGCAATGCTGCCTATGCACAGTGTAATATGATATGGTCTGTATTGGAGAAGCTGGCGAGACAGGTAAGCAAAGTACTGTAGACACGATCAAATAGGGCACAGATGTACAGCATGATAGCCTCCTAATCGGGCACAAGATAGTTTTAGGACACTGAAGCTGGACTGACGAGGTCCGCTATCTTTAGAACATGTCTGGAAGCCTTCAGACAGGAAACACAGCTGGAAGCCCGCACCTTCATGCACCTACCTGTCAGATGTCACCTGAAGAAAGAAACTATGAAAAAGGGGATAAAGAACTGTTGGCTAAAAAATCTGCCTTCACATAATGTCCCTTGTGGAAGGAGCTGCCCACCAAACATTTGGAATGTGTCAGCTAGAAAAGCACCTTGGTCCCTATTTTTCTCTAGGTTAATTTCACATCGGCCTGGTCCAAAAAATGGCTCGGCTGATGCTTTGTTCATCTGTATAGCTGATCCTCTTGATATGTAAGATGTATCATTTTACCAGAGAATAGATTTCTAGGAGTTACCATTCCTTCCAACCTTATATCTTGCATAAAAAAGGTTGTGTTGAACATCCAGTTTTTTGTGATCCTCCACATAATCTTCATACGACCATGCTCAATGGGTTGGGATTTTTAAACAATGTCTGTTTGTGCCAAAATCCGTAAAATTGGAAGTTTTACACTTATAATTCTAGACAACCCGGTCATACCAGTATCTGAAATATATAAGAACTACTGTCATGATTCTTTTGGTGGCCTACATATCATGAGGATGTGTGATGTATGTATAATCAGGGTCGTCCTCTAATTGAGCAAATACGGTATATAATTGTAATACATTTTTATGACATGTCCTTAATCCAAAATGAATAAGAATATATATATATGTATATATATATATATATATATATATATATTTTTTTTTTTTTTTTTTTTTAAAGAGTTTATTATTCATATACAAAATTACATAAATATCAATCAAAAATATTAAATATACTAAAATCCATAAATATTCAAGGGACCAATAGAAATACATATATCGTCAATTTATATTCAATGATGCCCGAATATCTTTAGGATTATGTTGAACCACTTTATATAACATTCATACATTCGCAACTCTCTGCCTGCAGAGGTAGTTTTATCGGAGTCTGTACAGACGTTTAAACTGCAACTGGGTGGATACCTGGAAAAACATAATATTCGGGGATATCATCTTTAATTATGGGGAAACAGCTTATTGATCCAAGGAGAAATCTGACTGCCATTTTGGAGTCAAGAAGGAATTTTTTTCCCTGGTTAGTGCAAAATTGGAAAGAGCGAACCCGGGGTTTTTGCCTTCTTTTGGATCAACAGCAACAAATTAACAGATATAGGAAAGGCTGAACTTGATGGGAGCATGTCTTTTTTCAGCCTATATAACTATGTAACTATGTAACTATGTAACTCAATCAATCAGCAAGCAGAGGAAGACCCAAAAATCAAAGTTTAAATCAAGACAGGGAAATCTCTGGTCCCATTGGGGTATAACCCTAAAGTCCTTAACGTCCTTACCAGCGTGGTATAGCTAAATATAAATTCTCAGAGTAAATAAGGCTATCATACTATTCCAATGCTAAAACATCTAGTATGAAACTAAAATGTGTCCATTATTGTTAAGAATCGGTATATTCATGCCACGAAGACCAGATGTCTTTATACTTAGGGAGATTCTGATTTACTGAATAAAAGTAGCGTTCCATATTTAATTGGTACGTTACTTGTTTTGTGATCTACGTCCAGGATGGACCCTCTTTCTTGCGCCACTATCTGGCCGGAGATATTTTTATAGCAAGTAGAATATTGACTGCCAAACATCTCTGTGCATTACTTGATACGGGTAAATTTAAATGGAACAGCCAAGTTTGAGGATAGAGAGGGACGTTAAGTTTATATATATGCGAAAGAGCCTTGATAGTTTCCAGTTGTCACATAATAAAATATAATAAAATATCTACAAAAATGTGAGGGGTGTACTCACTTTTGTGAGATACTGTACCTGTTGATGACTCATCCGCACCTACTGCTTTAAAAACTACTGTTGCTCTACTTTCTTGGACTCTCACATTGGATTACCTCCCCCATGCACAGTGACGGTCATCAAATCAACCTAGTGTTCTCCAACCTTTGTTCTATATCTCAATTTCCCAACTCTCCCTTCTGTCTAACCACAGCCTCCTAACATTTAACCTTGACATGCCTCCCACACCTCCTCTACCCAAGAATCCACCACAAATTTAGCAAAATCTTTGTGACCTCAACAATCTACTGCTTACAGACACACTATGGCTAGTCCCCTCAAGTATATCTACCTCCTCCTTTTCTGTTGCTGCTACAGCTCAGTATAATCATTCACTAGCCTCAGTCTTAGATATGGTGGCTCCACTAAATGTGCGGCACCCCCACGCTTTCCACCTCAGCCATGGCATTCCACACAGACCTGTCTCCTTCAGTGGTGCTCATGTACTGCTGAGCTCCTATAGAGGAAGTCTCATTCACCTGAATACTTCACTCATTACAAGATCATTTTCCATTCCTATACATTGCCCCTCAATCTCTCTCAAAAAAACGTATTTTATTCCATTAATCTCCTCTCTTTCTTATAAACCTAAACGTCTATTTTTCTCCTTTAACACCCTTCTCTGTCCCACTGCATCTCCCTCGCCCTCCAACATCTCTACCTAAGAGCTTACTTTAAAAACAATATTGACACCATCAGGGATAATATTCTCCCGCAAGGTGTTAATCATATGGGACCTTGTCCTTTTTCCTCCCCACAAGCCACACTCACCTGCTTCAGTCGAGTCTCCCCTACTGATGTTTCTGTCCTTAACCCAACGCTAACAAACATCTTTAATGTTTTTCCTCTAGTGAATTCCCATCCTCATTCATGCATGCCATCATCTCTCCCATCCCTTGATTCCACCTCGCCATGGAACTAATGTACAGTTTTCCTTCTCCCCTTAGCAGTCAAACTGCTGGAACGATTAGCTTATAATCATTAAACTAATTTCCTCTCTTCAAACTCTCTTTACCCTCTACAATCTGACGTCCATCCGCAGCATTCAACCAAGACACACTCATTAAAATTACTAACGATCGCAAAGCTAAAACACTTCTCACTACTTATTCTCATAGAACTCTCTGCAGCCTCTTATACAGTTGACCACCCCCTCCTCCTACAAACCCCTTATGTGCATGGCATTCATTACACAGCTCTTTCCTGAGTCAAATGCTTCATCCTTGATCATACTTTTAGTGTCTCATTCACTACCGCTATCTGTTGGTGTTCCTCAGGGCTCAGTTCTTGGGTCTCTACTATTCTCCATATACACCTCTTCCCTAGGACAACTAGTATCTTCATTTGGCTTCCAGTACCACCTATGTGCAAATTACACCTAATCTATATTTCCTCTCTTCTAACTCGCTTCACCGGCTGTCTTTCAGCCTTCGCATCATGGATAGTGTCCCATTACCTAAAGCTCAACTATCCGTTCCGTCCACAATCCCTGACATATCTCTTTCTGTTGACAACTCCACTATCCAACCAACAGACAAAGTTCACTGTCTTGGTGTCATTCTTGACTCTGCTCTCTTCTTCATCCTTCACATCCGATCCCTCACCAAATCTTGCCACGTTGACCTGAAAAACATCTCCCAAATTTGCCCATTCCTCACACAAGAAACAACATAAAATATGAATCCACTCCCTTGTGATATCCTGTCTGGATTATTGCAACTTCCTACTAACTGGTCTCCCCGTTTGCCTCCTTTCACCGCTCCAATCCATCCTCAACACTGCAGCTAGACTAATTTTCCTACACTCACTGGCCACTTTATTAAGTACACCTGTTCAATTGTTTGTTAACACAAATAGCTAATAAGCCAATCACATGGCAGCAACTCATGCAGTTAGGCATGTAGATGTGGTCAAGACAACTTGCTTAAGTTTAAACAGCATCAGAATGGGGAAGAAAGGGGATTTAAGTGACTTTGAACATGGCATGATTGTTAGTGCCAGACGGGCTGGTCTGAGTATTTCATGCACAACCATCTCTAGGGTTTGTAGAATATGGACCGAAAAAGAGAAAATATCAAGAGAAAAACTGAGCGGCAGTTGTGTAGACGAAATGCCTCGTTGATGTCAGAGGTCAGAGAATGGGCAGACTGGTTCAAGATGACAGAAAGGCAACAGTAACTCAACCACTCGTTACAACCAAGGTGTGCAGAATACCATCTCTGAATGCATTGAACCTTGAAGCAGATGGGCTAAAGCAGCAGAAGACCACCCCAGGTGTCACTCCTGTCAGCTAAGAACAGGAAACTGAGGCTACAGTACACACAAGCTCACCAAAATTGGACAAGGGAAGACTGGAAGAATGTTGCCTGGTCTGATGGATCTCGATTCCAGCTGAGACATTCAGATGACAGGGTCAGACTTTGGTGTGAACAACATGAAAGCATGGATCCATCCTGCCTTGTATCAACGGTTCAGGCTGGTGGTGGTGTTGTAATGGTGTGGGGGGGAATTTTCTTGGCACACTTTGGGCCCCTTAGTATCAATTGAGCATTGTTCAAACGCAACAGCCTACCTGGAGTATTGTTGCTGACCCCATCCATCCCTTAATGACCAGAGTGTACCCATCTTCTGATAATGTACCATTTCACAAAGCTCACACCATCTCCAACTGGTTTATTGAACATGGCAATGAGTTCACTGTACTTTAATGGCCTCCACAGTCATCAGATCTCAATCCAATAGAGCACAATTGGGATGTGGTAGAACGGGAGATTTGCATCATGTGCAGCCGACTGAGTGACGCCATCATGTCCATATGTATCAAATGTTTCCAGCACCTTGTAGAAAGTATGCCACGAAGAATGAAGGCAGTTCTGAATGCAAAGAGGGGTCCAACCTGGTACTAGCAAGATGAACCTAATAAAGTGGCCAGTGAGTGTATATCTGCATATTATATATTGCTTTTCAAGTCTCCTCAAATAAATATTGTGTATACACAAAAGAGTAAATAGCCTTTAAAATCTGGAAGCACACACGTTAGCTATTGAATGCAATCTCTCTTCGTGGAAACTGGACTTTTGTGACTCAATTAAATGTAGATCTGGAGATGCATTGATATTATATTAAGATTCTACTGACATTTTAGTCCAATAACCCATAGAGCTTTTCTCTTAATTGTGTTCATGGAAGACAGGAAGTGGTAACTCAGCCATTTCCCATCCACTGTTAAGGAGAATGTGAGCTTAAACAATCAAGATTATATTGGAAAATTGATTGTTTTTTCTCTACAGTCAGGATGATAGTGTGACTGCAATAAATCAAAATTCTAACAACATTAAACTTAAATGGGAGGTCCCTTAAGAAATTTGGACATTAACTGCAGTGCTGTATACAGTAACATAGTTTACCTTTGAAGAAAAGTTGATTTTATTTTCTGTGGTTCCAATAAACTGCCTCTGTCTGCAGATCTGTAGGTCATCGTTATAGGCAGTTTTGGGATATTTTATTTGACTTTTCTCAGATACCACACTGAGCTGATTGATAGCTAGGGCAATACCAATGAAGTCCTGTTCTAATGACCAGTTGCATATTCTAGCCTAGGCTGACTAGGCTTAGGTAGGCAGGTCCCAACATGACTAGTGGAGAGGCTGTGGATCTGTCCTTAAAGCAGGTCCACCATGCACAACCAAAATCCTGCCTTATTGGATGGAGGGCAATGAAAAGCACATACTGGTGGATGTATTGAACTGATTTACAAGAGCATTTTTCTGGGTTAAATACTTTTCATTGAAGCAGATATCCCATTCTAAGGAACTCACTGTACCATTCCATCTAAAGCACATATCGTCTATGTAACAGCGATAGGCAACCAATACTACCTCATACTAATAGCACTGCAAATTAAGATTATTCTCTTGGAATATTTCTATCTTTTTCTAGAAAAAAACATTGATCAAAACAAGGAAATATGATCAAATAACCTTAAGAAACTCAAACAAAAACATCGAACAAATAGATAGGGGAGAATTCTTAAATTAGAAAAGCAAATATGAAAGCACTTGTTAGTGCCACTCATCTTTTACTTTAACGGTCAGAGCAAAAGAGTTAAATATATGAAGTAAATTGGCATATATTACTTAAGGATTCAAGTCTTACACTAAACCCTTAAACTCCCCAAATCCTTTTTCAAAGGGCAAATGTTAAAAGCATCTTGGTTGATGGTCAAAAAAATAATTAGTTTTCTAAATGAACAAATGGGATTTTTCAGTTGTGGTATATGATATGTGTGTAGGAAAACTTTGTCAGAAAAAAGACACTTTTCTAAATAACAAAATAAAAATAAAAAATAAATAAAAGAAATATAAATTTAAAATAAATAAAAGAATGTATTTATTGGAATGTGATTGCGGGTTTAGATATGTCGGCAGCACCCCAAGAATAGAGGAACATATTAAGAACATAAAACGGGACCAAGGATCATCACTACACATGTGCATTCGAAGAAGCTCAGTGAGGCAAGCTTGTAACGTGGCGGAGCGACGGAAGGAAGAAGGAGCCATATGTGTTAGTATAGCATGTGTGTCAGGATGAGCATAGGATTAGTAGTGCAAGCAAGAGGAAGGAGAGTATGTGTATGTATGTGTAAGTGTATAGTGTTAGAGTAAGTGGATGTATTTTACTTATAGGAGGGGTCGCCAAAGAAGTACTGCTACCAGGAGCCACTAAACCTAGAAAGGAGATTTAGTCTAAAGCAGAAGAAAGGGTTTTTTACAGTAAGGACAATAAGGATGTGGAATTCTCTGCCTGCAGAGGTATTTTTATCGGAGTCTGTACAGACGTTTAAACAGCAACTGGATGGATACTTGGAAAAACATAATATTCGGGGGTTTAATCTTTAATTATGGGGAAACAGCTTATTGATCCAAAGAGAAATCTGACTGCCATTTTGGGGTCAAGAAAGAATTTTTTCCCTGATTAGTGCAAAATTGGAAAGAGCCAAACTGGGTTTTTTTTTGCCTTCTTTTGGATCAACAGCAACAAATTAACAGATATAGGAAAGGCTGAACTTGATGAACTTTTTTCAGCCTATATAACTATGTAACTATGTAGTATTACCCCTGTCTTTTACCTATTGGTTATTATTAATCTAGCAGCACAGCAATCTGAATGTGTATGGCTTTTATGTTTTTTAGGTTGTGCATAGTATTTTTTTAGGTAGTTTGTATATTTTGTGTGCTGTGTGTATTTGCAGGTTCTGACTAGACCTTAGTGTTGAGCAGCCCCTTCTGTCACATAATGGTGTCCAGAAAGGTCTTTAAAAGCTTGGGAATCTCACTTGGATTAAAATGCAATGCTGACCTACTGATTCAGGTCTTGGTAAGCAATATAGTCATGTGAAATTACATAGGGCTCCTCAAACTTTGGATACTTGGACGTAGTGGCCATCTAGGGTGACGGAATGACACTGCAGGTATTGATCCATTTCTCTTTAAAAGGGAAATTACTTGTCATTGTACATTTTGGGTTGTACATGTCATACATTTGACGCAATCATCGTAAATATTTAACTATACAATATAATTGTTAAAGTTATGTCCTCATAAATGGCTGTAGGCAGCTTGACAAAAATCTCATCAGATTCCTCTGGCCACTTCGCTTTGTGCAAGGTCTAGTTCTCAATACTGTGTATCATGTCCTCCCATCCCATATTTTACCAGCTATCCTTTCTTTCTAGGCTTTTTCCTTTTTAGCCTCGAACTACAAGTTAAGCACATTGTTTATGTTTGTTCTAGTTATGTTTCAGAATTAAGCTCAAAATAAAAAGTCCACAAATGTGTGTGTATGTATAATTTTAATTTATCATTATACTTAATGCTAAATGCAACACTTAAGGAATAATAAAAAATTCCCTCCACCCATGTCTGTGAAAAACCACCATCAGCAGCTTGACACATTTTGTAACTAATACCTTATTAACAGCTGCCTCTTGGCATTTTTAGAAACTTTTCTATGGAGTTTATTCCTACCTGGAATGTTGGCATCTAAGATGTTTTTGCATATACGCATAATTGTATTAATTTGTACTGGGAGGTGTCACTAGCCATTCACTGCAAACACACCATTATGATGTAAATTATTGACAAAATAAAGAGTACTGTGGAAAAGAAGTAATGAGCCTAGCACGTCAGAAATCCTAGGACTGATCTTGAGTCAGTCAAAAAGTCTGCAAGTCAGAAATCCTACGACTGACCTTGAGTGAACCATCAATTCCGAATTAGGAACTCATTCTTCACTCCATTTATGCAGTAGTGGGTCTAAGATTAGCAGCACCTGGGTGTAGTATTTCTTCAATGCCCCCCCCCCCGGGAATTAATACATGCTAAACACACAAACTAACTCTATCACCCACTCACTCTACCACGCTACACCTGAAGAAGGCTTTTGTTTGAGGAAAAGTGAACCCCAGAAGATAGCAAGGATTTTCTGAACAGGGGATACTGAAGTGGTTACAGGAAGGATAAGGTCTGGACAGAAGGGGAGTCAGAAGAGATTGTTGCAAGGTAGATGAAATGGGACCAGGGACAGAATCGAGGTGGAACCTCTCCAAAAGTATCTGTACTGAGGAGAAATGTTCCATCTAATTTTTCTTAGTTGGAGTGCGCAGAAAATTTCTCTTGTGCAAAAAGTTTCACAGAGAAAAAATTTTGTTTTTGGACATGTGCGCTCTCTAAAAAAGCGCACAAGCGCACAGCTTAGAGGGAACACTGCTGAGGAGGCACATGGACCATACCTGATGACGTTGGGTGTGAGTGAGTTACAAATCACATGTGTCTGGGCAAATATGATTGGATGGGCTTTGACAAATACAATAAACAAAGCAGTCATGTGATAAAGATTTGTTATTCTGTTTGCCAGCCAATTAATAATGTTATCATAAACAAAATTAAGGGTATGATAAGTTATTCTATATGTCTCTATATGGCATTCATAAAAATATAGCACAAAGTTAGCCAATGGCAGCAGAATTTTTGGAACCATGGCAAGTTGGTTCTTGATACTGGTCGGTCAAATTTGCATCACTATGTGACCAAAGTAACAGATTTATAGGAGCCTAAAAACATATAACATGGCTAAAGTACCAGTAATACTTGGATTATAGTCAACGAGTCCAATGTCCATATAATTACATGGACTAACGGTTAATACTCATGGAACAGCCATCATCCACCAGATTTGTTTTGCATTTATATTTGCTTTTGTTTTAAATAAACAGTAGCCAATATATTTTGCTCACATCTCGTGTGCTGTTGTTGCAGGTGAATCTTTGCACATATGTCTTTGACACTCCAGCTGCCATGGACAGCTTCCATCACCTGCAGCCTAGCAACGGGTATATTGCATTAACATGCCACGTTATTACAGCCCATTCATTGACTAACCGTCCTTCTAGCAGCTCTGAATAATATTGGTTCACCCATCACTAACAATATAATCGTACTGCCCCTTTAAGTCACACTCTCTGCAATGAGTAATCATCAAGGATAAAATGAAAAAGGGGACGGGTTCAATGATGCTCCTCCCCTCTGGGTGTTTTGAGTGACACCTCATCCGAGCAGCCTCCAAGTCTGCATCCTTCGCCCGCCTTTCTTGCCTTCTTAGCAAGTGCTCTCCTATGGCAGGGGCAGCAGCGGCAGCAGCAGTAGCATCCTGCTGGACAAAGCTCGCCTCCTGCTTGTAGTACACAGCTCCTCCCCCAGCCGTGCTCGCAGTTTGGTGAAGAGGGGCGGTGGTACGGGCTCTCTCCTTCTTCAATTGAGAGGAGCTGCATCCTCTCCTCAGCACCACAGAGGCAGACGAGGAAGCATCCTTTTCCAGTCTCCATCTCCTTGCGAGAAATGACATATGATTAAGCCAAGGACATGACATTCCGGTAGCAAGGCACCTTCATACACATCAGTATCATTCTGCGAAGCAGAACCATTATTCGCAGTCGTAATCTAGGCTCAAGGATCGGGATTCTGAGCATCTGGAGAGCGGTGAATCCCCCAAGAGCCGACCGAGGAGGAGGGGAGCCTTGGAAAGCACTGGATGCTGTGATCAGTCCCTGTGATCAGCTCGGATCAGACACACGGCAAGAGGGAGGATGCTGCTGTTGCGGCTCTGCAAGGTCGGGATCTAGCACTGAAGCAGATCTATCAGCCAGCATCGCCAAGATCAGCAGCGGCACCTGTATTGTACTGAACAGACGTTTGCTTCTGTTCTTCTCTTCTTCTTATGTTTGCCAAAAATACCGGAGAATCTTCTGCTCCCTTTGGTAAGTGGCCGTGCAGTTGGGTCCCCTTCTGCTGTGTCTTGGGCATTACTCATTTTTTGTGGATTAAGGCTAAAGCGAAGGCTGCTTTATTGCTTCCCTCTGTATGTATTTGCCTTTTACTTTTGCAGCAATGACAGCATGAACACACTTTCTATTTATTTATTGTTTAACTCCATGTAAGCATGTGCAGTTGATGACAATGGTATCCTAACGTCTGGGGCGGAACCGGGGAAGGGCCTAATTGGGCAAGGCCCAGTAAAACATTAATCTGGCCCATCCTTGAAGCGGAGTTGAGTAATATACCTGTATGACGGCAGCATTACTCTCTCCAGGTTGCGGGAGTTTTGAGACGCTCCCTTACAGTTGCTCTGCCTCTGTCTGTTATAGAATTGTGGGACACACTCCTCCCCCTCCCTTACCGAGGCAAAAGATGGGGAGGTAGGAGAGAGTACAGTCCCAATGCTCTCGATCAGGCATCTCCAGACACAGCAACTTCAATGGAGGTAGCACATCCACCTCTTGCTTCACAGATTCCCCTCGTTATGCCCACAGTCCCTGCATCTCAGAGCACATTATAGATTGCATCCTTTTGGAAGAAAGAATGCAGATTTTCCAAATTCTAGTGGTAAACTCTTTCATTTAACCTGCTCAACCTTTTACCTCCAATGCCCCCTCCTGTTACCCTTTACATAGATCTGAAACGTCTCCTTTTCAATCTCATTAAGTACATCGGTCATCATTAGTGCCATTCGTCTGGCCATTGTTCACAGTGCAAGCAGCCCCTGCCTTAAGATACACACCTTAACCCCTTCACTGCTAAACCCTTCAGAACCATTGCGTTCCCTGACTTGGCAAAGGGAGGCAGTAAAGCTCACCAGTGCAAATTTGTACCCTCAAAAACTCCACCCCTTGCAGACAGAAGGAATGGTATGGAGAGTGGTGTTAAAAAAACAAATACAACCATATAAATCATACAGGGCTTATTAAGACTATATATATATATACAGTCTTGTGTTATAGATTTTAGATATCATGATATTAATTTTACTTTTACTAGTTCCGCAGCTAATCACATTTTAGATCTGGCTGCTATTAAATGGCACATGGGGTAATATTTTGACTCCAGTACCATGATATATCAAGGTGCCAAGGCTAACAAAGTTGTGTCTTTAAATGAACAGCAGCGGGCTTGAATCTCTGAAGCAAAAAAAAAAGTAAAAAAAAAAACAATTTTGTCTGGAGAAAAATATATTAGAAAAATAGATAACAGGGATGTGTTTCCTATGACCATGTTTTAGTGGATGACTTGTTTCTGATTGGCTAGTCAGGCCTTAATTATAATTAAACATTATGTGCTGACATTGTCAAGAACATATTTGCTGGAAGCGAAATGTACCTTCGCCAGTGAGTTCTCATTTAGATGTACAGTATATTGAGTTGCTTGTGCTTTTTTGCCTACTGTTCTTCGCTGTATATGCCTTTCTTCTTGAATGCCCGCTACTGTTAGATGAATGAATGATCTCTGTAAAACTGGAGAGAGATGGTTAAAGGGAAACGTGATATTTGACTGATCTATAATTAATGGATTCCCAGGAAACAGCTATTTCATGTGCCTGCCTCCCCCCATTCCATTTACGCTTACCTATGGATTACATTGATTATTTTGCCATATTCAGCCATTATACCATAGTATCTGTGTCTGTAAGGGATTATTTTCATAAATAAAATATTTTATCGTAATAAAAAGGAGTGACAAATCAGCAGCTATGATTGTTTTCATTTCAACGTGATTTATAATAGCATATTATTTATATAAATTGTTAAACTATGAAAAGCCGCAATATTTAGTATAACAACATTTATTATTTTTTTTATTTTAGGTTTTACAGTTTGTGCTTAAGCCAAAAAAAAAAAAATCCAACTGATTTTAATCATGCCAAGTGGTAGTGGGTATTTTTAAATGATTATAGACAATGTGACAAGCTTTTCTCAAGTTGCCAAGAAGGGCCTTCTACAATTGTGGTAAATGTGTTCATTCACATCCAGTCTTGGCAGTTCAACGGTGCCATTAATAGATATCCCTTAATGTATTATCAATGTTACCTGTCAGTCATGTAGAAGCGTTTTTTCTAACATAGCAGATGTTCAAGATGTTTATATAGGATCTCGAACTTAACACATGAAATCATCTGTCTCTGTCGTGAATTAAAATTAATTTCCTTTGCATCTCCTTCCGACTATCATGACTATCAATATCTGTACTATCTATATTGTAGCTGATATATATTTTTTTATCTTAACAAGGGTTTTGCATAACTATTGGACAAACTATGTATTTGAAGTCGATTTTATATTTCTTTTAAGTGGTTAATTCAATTAAATATATTGTTTCATCGTATCCATGTACACAGGAACCACATAAAACCACAGCATGTCTGAAAACAGCATTATTACCGGTACATCATTATTATAAAATATATATTCGTGCATTCCAAGTAGCTGCAAGGATTGCAATAATGTTATCCCTGTTGGCCCTGCGTCATAAAACAACTGCAGGCAATTAGCGATTCTTTGTTAATCTTAACACTGTTGAAGTTTGACACACCTTGACAGGCCTTTATAGCAATTGTCTGGAAGATTAACAAATACTTCACATCGATCTTACACATCAGATTGCAGAATATAAGCACGCTTCTGCTAGCACCGTGCAATTTCACATATGAAGACTGGAAAAGATGGGGAAGGGTAGATGCATTTGCAATAGGACCACGCGAACATTTATGTGGAGCACTTAGCTATCGTGTCTTATGATGGATAATTATAGACTATACTTACGATGGCTAGAATGTCCCTTTAAGTTTAAAGTATATCAAATCATCTTGTTTTAATTCATAGCCAGGTTAGAGAATACATGATTGTATTTTAGTACTCTCAAACATATTCTATTAAGATTCTAGAATGTTTTAATTCCAAACAGTTCAGTCAACCACAATTTGATTTAAACCTCTCTCTGTGATGTATATAGGGTATTTTAATAGTTATTGAAGGCTATTTTAACTTTACTTACGGCAAGCTGAGAGAAATCAGCACAGCAGCATGTTTGCTTAATTCTTACATGTGCAATTCTCCTATCACATCAGTTATGCCAACTGCATCTAGTTGTTTTATAAGTAATTACCTACCTCCATGTTGCTTTGCTTTCAATAACTTGCGGACATGGAGTCACTTTTTCCCTTATGTCACATTAACAAGATGCCTAAAATTCAGACTTTTGTGATTATGTTTCATGGTTTCCAATGACAATGGTAATTGGGTGTTGCTGTTTTATTTACCAAAAGTGAGGTGTGTGTTTGGTCTAGTAGTGAAACTTTGGAGTGATGCTACAGATGACAAGTGATTTGTATTCACTACGCACTTGAGCACCGCTTTGTGAGTGTGTGGTCTATCGATAGCAGAAATTAAGGAACAAAGGTATTATTCTATAAGTATGCCCCATTCTACTGACAATATTTGCTTATGGAGATGACATGCCTATGTGCTTGATTTTATAAATAAACAATAATTAGAAGGGTTATCCACATAATTGTGGCCATATAGTATACATAGGATGTGAATAGTGAAGACATTCAGTGTCATAGGCATATAATTACCATACAAAAGATTGCCTGAATTGTGGGCCAGTAAGAAGTGTGATAATTGCTAGAGGCAATTGCAAAATTATAGATGCACTACAACCTTGATTGAAGATAGAGATGAATATATTTAAATGTATTTTTCCACAGTTGGAAATATTTCAATAAAGATTACACATTTTGTTGTACTCATTCCACATCCCTTATGACTTTTGGACCAATAAAGTAGCTAAGTTACTTAATTTTCTGTAATTTGATGATGATCATCAAGAGTTTCAGCCATTCAGAAGGATATTGAGCAGCGTATCTCTTGCTGCTCATACAATGAAAAGGTTGTTTCCATGAATAAACTAGTATATGCAATCTAGTTAAGATTCCCTGCAATAGTAGTGACTAGTGAGTGGCATTTGGCTGCAAATACACATTGCTGGTTAATGACTCAAAGCAGTGTGTAACTGCAAAAGCACCTAGCTGTTGTCCAAAATTTCTGGGGCTTTCTTAAATTTACTCCTTGACGAAAATCGAACGGTGGAGTGGCACGCCATTGATTTTGTTTTTCACACGTTTTATATTCTGTATTAGATATGAGACTGAAAAAAACAATACAGTGAAGCCTATGTGATATGGTTAGACGACATCTTGGCTCTCCTAATTGAGATCATCTAGGATATCTACTGAATTAAAAAATGATTTAAAAAAGATCAATACATTTTCTGGCTTTAGAAAAATGCAGTGTTACGATATGCCAGGGTAGTAATAAAACATCTATGCTGGTTCACCTAAGGTCATAGTACACAGTGAAAGCTACTGCCACTCATTTTGTTTATTAGGAAGGAATTCCATCAATATTTTAGACATCTATGAATCATTACGAGAAACCGGAAGATGCTAAATGGTTTGATGATATTTCCTTTCTTATAATGATTCATCTTTATAAGTGTTAACCATTAGGTGGTTTGCAGAGATTGACTTATCACACAAGTGTCTTCCATTTATTGGAACATTAAAAGCACTTGAGTAACAATCGGGCATGTAAACATGTGTCCTATTTGTTATGTTTTATATATTGTTTTATATATTGTTGAAAAGTAGTAGCAATAAACTAAAAAAACACACAGTTGTCCTGTTTAGAAGTTAAAAAAATATGAAATATTATTCTCCTTGTAGTAAGAATAGATTGCATCACCTTTGTATAATGGATTCTGTCGTTTTTTTATGTCTCAAGACTTGCATTATTTTAACATACTGATGTAGTCCATAGACGCAGATAGATTCAATTCATGCCATAATAATTTTTGTTCAAAATCACTTTCTTTTTGAACTACAGAAAAGGACATTTCCCGAAGGTGGTTTGCTTTATGACATTATGATTGTAGTTACGGTGCTGATCATTTACATATTTATGGACCCTGAATAATAATAAATAGTGAGTGCTACCAGTTTATTCCTGTGAGTATGTAAAGCCCATACACAACCTTAATCAACGGTTACTTTAGGACCAGGACAAAGGTCATTCTCTAAGATAAAAGGATCATAGATTTAAATGTAGTATTTCTACACAGTATACCCTATTGTCTGCGTTTATATTAGCCAGTGTGAGAACTTACTACCAGGTAGCAAGCCAACACCGTGGTTGATGTCACATCGTGCCTCTGCCTCTTTTATTATTACATGAAATGTATATAGCGCCAGCAGGTTCTGTCGCAATGTTACAATTTAAGTATTATTAACACGCGTTAATCATACTGGTACAGAAGGAGAAGAGCGCTCTGCTCCTGGGAGCTTACAATCTATTGTAGAAATACAAAGTGTCTTCATCAGGCTTTGCTGCCATCAATCCCAATATATGAGACTCTGGTTGGATGTCTTAGTAAATTTAGGGTTATTAGTGACTGCAACATAAGGCTGTCCTGAACTGTAGGCAAAGCACAAGGAAACTTTTGGGGCCTGAAGTGACAGATTAGATGGGCTAATTGGATCTCATCTGCAAACTGAATTAATCAAATCACTGAATATATGAAAAGACTAATGTGGAAAAAGATGTAGGAAAGTAAAACGTATACATTAAAATTTAACCAGAATAGTTCTGTATATTAAGAAAAACATCTATAACATGATTTACTACATGAGTTCTCAAAAGTAATTTGGAATATCATCTGATTGAATTCTCATAGAATATTTCTGTATTTTAATATCTGGATAGATCATACATAGTTATTAGAACTATATGAGCCAGCATAAGATGCACCCACTGTACTGAGCTACTCATAGACACAGGAAATGATAGGAGTTGTTTTATTGCTTCCCTCTAAACCTCTTAGATGCATAAAATGTAGTTTCTGTGACTTGGATTCCGCAATTATATCTAATACAAAATTGCTCATAGCCATGAAAAATCTTTATAGCTCACCTGCATTTGTGATCCTGATGCAATGCTACATTCACTTGGTTCACCTGTGCCAGTAAATGGGCCAGAAAACTTTGTTAGTTATCCATCGTGCTTATGGAGCATTATTAAAAACTGGGCATAGTCTTTATTGGATTATAAAACATTACTAAGTTGCATATACTGCATATTAAAGAATATATATGTCAAGGAATAAATTGCAGGTTTATCTTGAAGCATGCGTCCCTTTTCTAAATTTTCTCCTCCAGATGCTTTGTAATATATTCAGCGTCTCATGCGATCCCTTTGTTCTGTTCCTTTTCTCCCTTTGTTGCTCTGCATCTTCATATTTGGAAAGTGCTGAGTCTAGTTCTGTCATTTCCAATTCACTACTTGCCAGAGCTGATTATTGGAAAAGGGGAGTAGGGTAGTATTTTGTGCCTGAATGCTATAGTGAAGCTGAATGATAAGGGTGATTGGGCCTTGTATTAAAAAACAAAAAAAAACAGTTGGCTCTGGAACTCATTCAGAACTATGCAATCTATTGTATATAACACTATATGATTCTAAGCCATAGAAATGTATAGTTTTGTTAACAAATGACAGTGGTATAATAATGTGTTTGTAGGTAGAATGAGGGTTTATATTAATATAATATGTCCAAAGTAACCATCGAAGCATAATTGTTTTACAGTTCACCTTTTTTGTTTCTTCTTCTTTTGCCCTGTTTGTCTATAGAGTAAACTATAGTCAACGGTATGTGTAAAGCCACAAAGAAACCTGTTGTTGCTGTAGCAGATGTTTAATTATGCTTCGCCATCAAGTGTGGGCTCGAATCTGATGCCTGACACACTAGTGGTCAGAAAGACAGGAGGGAAGCAGAACCAACAAAAGTACTTCCTCTCTCTTAAATGGTCCTTGCACGTCTGGAAGGAATATTACAACAGCTTTTGTCTCTGGAACCCAATTAGCTCTTGTGTTTGGAAAAAGGGTAGCTGCCTCGAGCACAGGCTTACCTTAGTGGTTTTCAACAAATGTCCATAGCCCCACTCAGCATCTGCACAGTTCCACTATACAATGGAGGTGGCTAGTTGCCAGCACAGACCTTCAAAAATATATCTTATTCTCTTAAGGGCCCCTTAGACCAAAAGAGGCCATATGCAGCTGCTTAATCTGCTTATATGGTAAGTTAGCACTGCGCCACCAAGGATAATGATCCATCAAAGGCTGTAATTATGACTGGGGAGGGGAGCATGGGGAGGCCACTAGGGATGGTTTGCCTAGGGTTTCATTATTATTGAAGACTGTTCTGCTTGTGTGTACTCTTAGCTGGGCTGGAGACTTGCTTGGCTCCTGCAATGGTACAGCCAGTTTGCCCACTGTAACCTTCAAGCAATTAAAATACTAATGTATTACATGGGTTTTTATGGCTGGTGTGCAAACGGCTCTTCCTAGCAACTGCAGTATCTTTGTGTTAACATGAAAGTAAATGTACACTTTTATCTGTCTTTCTGTTAACCACCAGATGCATCAAACTATAAATATTTGGACATTGTTGCATAATATGGATATGTTTAACTCATGTCACATATTTTGTTGAATTAAAATGACATTAGCTAGTTGCAATTTAACATTACTAATATGGTCCTTCCAAATGAGCCAGCCTTAAGTGATAAAATACAGTTTCTCATTTGAGAGGTATGTAAAAATAATTGGCAACTGTGTAATTCAAGTATCTGGACACATTTTGTGTTTTGAGATTTTAGTTATTTACTGCTGGCACACAGTAATTTAAAATTAATTGTGTCACTATAACTACTAAAATAAGCCAAATCATAGGGATGGAAAGCATTAGAGAATGTACCAGGTAGAAAAAAAAAAAAAACAACAAGCTATGTTTAGCATTTGTATACAGCATGTTTATAAGGTTCCATAGTTTATGTCTGTAGTGTTTTTGTAATTGCTACACATTAAAGATTAAAGTCTTCTTTTCAACTATGTGTGGATTGCAGAATTGTACTGGTTTTAAAGGATGTCAGGAATGGTTGACAGGGTTTCTTTAGTTTTCAACCATATTGGTAAATGGTTACAATATATTTCAGAAACTACAAACTTAAATTTTATGTAGTATATAAAATAACATGTTATGTAGTGTATATAATTTTATACATATGCATGAAATAGTATATCTGGTCATTTTTATCTTATCAATCAGTGTATTTTATATTTAGATGTTTTTGAGATTGTCTCCATGTTTTGATTGGTCAATTCTGAAGTAGTAAGAATCATGTGAATTACAGTGACTTGCAAAAGTATTCACCCCCCTTGGCATTTTTCCCATTTTGTTGCATTACAACCTGGAATTAAAATTGATTTTTTTTTGGGGGGGGGTTTAATGTAATGGACATACACAAAATAGTCCAAATTGGTCAAGTGAAATTAACTTTTGGTCAAGAAATTAACTTTTTTTAAAAAAAATAAGAAATGGAAACGTGAGTGCATATGAATTCACCCCCTTTGCTATTAAGCCCCTAAATAAGATCTGATGCAAGCAATTACCTTCATAAGTCACATAATTAGTTAAATAAAGTCCACTTGTGTGCAATCTAAGTGTCATACGATCTGTTGCATTAGTCTCAGTATATAGACACCCATTCTGAAAAGCCCCAGAGTCTGCAACACCACTAAATAAGGGGCACCACCAAGCTAGCGGCACCATGAAGACCAAGGAGCTCTCCAAACAGGTCAGGGACAAAGTTGCGGAGAAATACATAGTATTTGAAGAATGGAGTATGTGTCCATAGGACCGCTTTAACCTGTACACTATAGAGAGCTAGGGTTTACTGAAGAGTGGCCAAAAAAAGAAGTAATTGCCTAAAGAAAAAAAAATCTGTTTCAGTCTTCCAGAGAGTTGAGACTGGGACAGAGATTCACCTTCCAGCAGGACAGTGACCCTAACCTTACTGCTAAGTTTAAGGGGAAACACTTAAATGTCTTGGAATGGCCTGGTCAAAGCCCAGACTATAACCCAATTGAGAATCTGTGGTATGACTTAAAGATTCCTGTACACCAGTAGAACCCATCCAACTTGAAGGAGCCGAATATCCCAGTGGATAGATGTGCCAAGCTTATAGAGACAAAGTATTCACTTGGGGAGGGGGGTGAATAGTTATGCAGGTTTTTTCTTGTTTGTTTCACAATCAAAAATAGTTTGCAAGTTGCATGTTGTGTAAATCAAATGATACAAACCCCCAACAAATCCCTTTTTAATTCCAGGTTGTAATGCAATAAAATAGAAACAATGCCAAGTGCTGTGAATACCTTTGCAAGGCACTGTATAACATGACTTACCATAATAAAATAAATCTGCAGGTGTTCTAAAAAGAGGATACCTACAAGTGCATGCATCACAGAGCAGATTAAAGGGAACTGACTGAAACTCATTTCAGGGGTCAGTAATTTCAGTTATTGTTTTGAACAAAACTATTGACAGATATATTTCGCATAAAAACATAATCTGCCAATGTGTATGCTTGTAACATTTACATAGACCTTTTAATTCAAATAGGTTTTTGTGGATTTAGGTAAGCTTAAACATGGGGAAAATGTTTTGTGGCTATGAAGTCTAATATGAGGGATACTTATTGTGTAATCTACATTTTAGTTGGGCAATTATATTTTGATAGCCCCAACATTTCAGGTATGCAAATTGGGACACTTTTAGGGATGTGGCAAGAGGAGGGCCCAGTGCCAGAAGTGGACAGGTCAGAGAGAGGAACTCACTCTCCTTACCTGAGGAGTCATCTTGCAGTGCTCAGCTTTAGAGCTTCCCAACGCGGCCACATGAGACCTGCATGGCTCCATAAATTTTTCAGCTCCCTTGTCCAATCATGAGGGATCATAGACTCTCACCAACCCATCCATGATCCACACGACCCAAAATAGGTGGGACAGTGTGAGAGTGTGCAATAGTTAAGGTTATCCTGTAATCACTGGGACTGTTTGGAGGAATGTATTGGCATCAAGAAACTAACAGTGAGAACCAAGGTTGCTTAGGTTGTGCTTCATATGCTTGATTAAAAGGGCAGTATTGTAATCAAAAGTTGCATTGACTCCAATGCATTTTACTACATACAAATTGGAGCATGCTTTTTTGTTTAAAAATGAAGCTTCGGTCTCATTTTCTTCCTCCCTTGACTGCCTCTACTAAAAACAGGAAGAATTAGCATGTAAACTAAAGCCCTGCATGGGACTGCTTTTTTAATCCCGCTCCCGCTGATTTTTTGTCCCGCTCCCGCAATGTGGGTGTTCCACTCCCGCCCGCTCCTGCAACATGTGTGCCTAATCCCGCCACATTTGTGGTCAGTCCCGCCCGTCCCCGCCACAAATGTGGCCTATCACGCTCACCTCCTTACCTGAACTGCAGATTTCCCGCGCAGTCCCGCAAGGCTGCCCTCAAGTTGCTCCCTCACAGCGTCTCTTCTCTTGCTCCGCCCACAAACACAGCGGAGTCACGGGAAGTGACGTCACATCACGTGATTCCGCTTTGTTCCTGGGCGGAGCAAAAGAGGAGACGCTGTAAGGGAGCAGCGCAAAGACAGCCTTGTGGGACTGCGCGGGATTACCAGGACCCGCATGTACAGTGTCTGACCGCCCGCTCCCGCTCGCAACACCAGCAAGACTGCCTGCTCCCACCCGCAAGATTTTTGCGGGTCCCATGGGACCCGTGAGACCCGCCTCCCAATGCAGTCCTCTAATGTAAGCTTCTTCACCAACATATGCAATTGACTGCTGCTACTCTGATTGATTTTAACTGAGTATGTGAAATAAGCATATTGTGCCATGTTCCATGCTTGGAGTAGAGGGAGCTGTAGGAGGAGGTATATGAGACAGAAGGCTATTCTGTTGTCCCAAATAAAGGCTGCACTTTTCCCCTGATTTAAATCTTTAAGTTAGAGGTGCTTATAATCAAGGTTTAGATATTTTCTGTATCCCCCTACCTTATCTGCAATCCAGTTCCGTGTTCCTGTCTCCTCTCAAGCGGCTCTGCTTCTTCTCTTGTATCTTCTTGTTCTGTTTTCTATCTTCCGTCTGTCCTCGGATAAAGTAGGGGCATATTACGAGAGAGAGTGTGAGAGAACATGAGTGAGTGGGGGAATAAGAAAATACGGCTTTAGCTTTCTAATAAGGGTATTTTTATTACATTTTCTTTAAATTAAAATCAAACTTTAGAGGTGCGGACTTTAATTAGGCACAGCCTATATTCAGGACACTAGGGTTATTTCCTAATTGCAATGATGCCTACATTCTAAATAATGCCTACAGTTTATACATAATAAAATGCACTGGAATTTCATGCAACATGAAAATGGTGATGGAGTACTCCTTATGTCCGAAATTTAAATCTATTTCATTAAAAACCAGGATCTTTAGGGAAAATGATGAAACATTATACTAATGTAATGCAGTGTCCTCAAATGGAAAAGTCTATTACTGTGGTGTTTGGAAATTGGAAGCATAAAAGAAGAGCTGTAAACTAGTTGTAGAACCAGTAGTTGTAGAATTAAATATTTTCCTAACAGAAGTTGTATATAGAATATACGGATCTACCGCAAATTCTAACTAAATATATAGGGTGGAATTTTACAGCTTTCCCCCTTTTTTTATCCCACATATCAAAACAAATGTTGGTGTGACCCTTTACTTCCTACCATCTTAAAATGGACACAGTGAACTAAGGTTGGGAGAATTCACAGGGTGCATTACACTTAATTAAATGCATATGTTTCTTTGTATATATCTTTTAAGTTAACAAATCATGTTTGAATATATGTTTTATTGTCAATACTATGACAGATACAAACGTCGTTTACGGCTGCTGTACTGTACTTTCAAAATCTTTTGAATGATTACTTATGTAACAGAATGAGTCACACGTATAATTGTGACGCAGAGTTGTTGTCTGAAAGGACGAGCCATTCACACTCTCTACCTTTGCTTTCAAGTCTGTAGCAACAGTGAATTCACAGCAGCCGGATATAACATCAAATTATGGTGCCTGAGGACTATAACAAAGAATGCATACTTGGTATCATTATACCACTACTCTTGTTGCCTCCATACGGGATATAAAAATAAATGTTGAAGCGCGTAGCTCTCTTTGTCCTACTATAAGACAGATCTAACAAATCTGTTAAGTTTGGTAATAGGAGATTATGGAATGCAAAAATGGGTTCATTATTGGTATTGTAGTTATGCAGAAAAACTTGAGTACTCTTACTACTCTAAATTTACTGGGAAATGCCGATATTTTAATTTTATCGTAAATTTTAAAAGCAACTGTTGCTTCCTTGTGTATGTTACTATTAATGTAAAGGAATATGAGGAAAATATCATTGACAGAAAGCATTAAGTTAGACTCTGTTCACTTAATGCTACAGATATTTTGTCACAGCTCTTTAATATGATCAGGATGAAACTATGATCTATTCATTAAAGTGGGATTTTGGCTGCTATTACTATGCGTTATGAAGGACAACACCCAGTGAGCTTCCCTTGCAAGAGGGGTTGCGTTTGCCCTGTATAATGCAAAGATAAACTAGTGAGGATGGTTTCATGTAATGTCCTACATTACTTATGCATTATGCAGGGCCAACTTATAGCTATATTAGTTCACATTAATGTGTTATTATTTTGTCACATACACAGGGCCGGCCCAAGGCATAATGCATAATGCCGAAGTTTAAAGTGCCGCCCCCCCCATTATCTACCCTTCCTCTGACACCCCCCCATTATCTACCCTTCCTCTGCCGCCCCCCCATTATCTACCCTTCCCCTGCCGCCCCCCCATTATCTACCCTTCCTCTCCCTCCCTATTATCTACCCTTACCTTTCAGCAGTCCTGCAGCGAGTCTCCCTGCTCGGTCTCGGTGCCGGCTTGTAATGAGGAGCGCCGGAAATGATGTCATCTTCCGGCGCTCAGCATTACAAGTCGGCACGGAGACCGAGCTAGAGGGCTCGCAGAGGAGAGAGAGGGGCGCCGAGCGGGTAAGCGAAAACCAATTGCCCCACTCTGCTCCATGGTAGGGCTGGCCCTGCACATACATACAAAAACATATGTTAGATTGTGACTAGGAGACAATGTAGATTAAAAAAAAAACTGGTATGTTCCTACCAGGGGGCTGGTGATTTGTGGTTATACTGTATACTTTGTTTTATGGATTTCTGCACCTACCTTGAAGATAAAGTGTGACCATGAAATACATTGAAAATATAATATGTACCATGAAATATAATATTGAATGAGGTTAAGTGAAGGAGGTTGACACCAGTACCAAACAAACATACATTTATTTGACCTGTAACAATATATCATGGTAGTTCATTTTAAATATGTAATGATATTATAGCAGTAATGTTTCCATGTTATACAATTTAATTGCACAAAAAAAATCGGCAATTATTATTATTATTATTATGTCCAAGTTAAATATGAGGTGGTTAACAAGCTCATAAAAAAACACTTAAACATACAGATACAGTAGGAGATGGCTTATCAAGTTTCATGACACATTCATACATGAGCTTAAATTCTAAATGATGACATAATGCTGCTTATTTGGTTCTAACTATGGAGTAAATTGATCATTGCCTTTAAATGTTTTCAAGTGACACTTGTTCTTCTATGTTATTCTGGAGTCTTCAACTCCAGAGGAAAACTATACTTTTGCATCAACATAATAAATAAAATTATTGTCTCAGTGCCTGACTATTGTAGCAATAGCAAGTGTTATTTCTGAAAGTAGTGTAAAAAAATGAATAGGATTTATATGTCACCATGCGAAGTAAAACAAATTAATTGAGTCTGCGAGTATCTGGTTGTGCCAATTTCACAGACAAATTTACCTATATTTGTGAATGCTGCAGATGTCATATTTTCACTTCTAAAGTGACAACATGCTTCTACGATAACATGTGAAGGATCCAAGTAGATGGCATTGAGTCATTTTCTAGACTGACACAGGTGTATATCACACCATTTCAGGTTATGATAATTAGTCATACTTCTGATACTGCTGCTTTTGTGACAAATGTCTAAAAACAATGTTATGGCAACATGTGCTTTCCTGCTACACATTTTTATTTTGTTATAATCATGAACTGCTTGTTATCTGTTTTCTTCAGACATAGCATGTATATTTGCTAAAGGCATCAAGGCTTTTCTTGTTTTTTTGAGTTTGACTTTGCTTCTGCTTTGCTTCAGATAACCCCCCCCCAAAAAAAAATTAATTTTCTCTTGGCTGTGAGATTCTGTAACACCATTTTATAATTAAGATTACAATTTTGTAAGTATTAGATGCTTTTTTAGCATAGAATGGGTATTCTGGTACATTTCCACATATAAAACAGCTCAGATGTAGCGTGAAATAAATTATTTTGCTTGTGCAATAACTGATTTTAAAACATCTCCTGTCGATATCAGCTGTTATTCTCCTATTTTTCAATTTTTATTCCAGCTTTATATTTGTATATCTACATACATATTTGAGGAAAAATACCGTATTTGCTCGATTATAACACAAGGTTTTTTCCAGAGAAAATTCTCTGAAAAATACCCCTCGTCTTATAATCGGGGTCGTCTTATAATCAGACCTCAACTAGGTCTGACTATGAGACTAAGATCCAGATCCCCCGCAGCGATGCAGGGGACCTGGATGCTCCTGTCACACACACACTTACCGGTACTTCGGAGTCCCCGGTGCTTAGTCCTGGCAGCGTGTAGAGCTCTAAGCGATTCGCGTACGCAACTTTCGCTGCAGCCGGGAGGAGGTGCGGTTAGCGCCGGGGGTTGTCTGCGTCCATCGCGCAGACCTTCCCCGGCTGTCAGAGTTCCCCATGATCTCTGACAGCCGGGGAAGGTCTGTGCAGGGTCATATAACCTCATGCTATGAGCATGGCAATTTACATGTAAAAATATACTTAATGAACCACAGAGAAAGGTAAGCTAAATTTAGGAAATATGTATGTAAGTGGTGATGTGTAATTTGGATTACAGTACTGTGTGTAGTAGGGAATGTTAATGGAATGAGTGTTTGAATATTCCTCAGCATGGTTGAGAGTGATCTGACAGAAGATCTGTCACCCTAGTCTTTCATCTGAGGGTTTAATCAAATAAAATAGCTCAGAAACATTTGAGAAACCTTTTCAGTTTCTATGGTAACAGCCTATGAGTGATTGCTTTTGTGTCACAATTAAGCATTCACTGAAAAAAAATATTAATGAGGCAAAACTGTAAATGTAAAAAATGATTTCTGGGAGGGAATTGGACTTTCATCAGTGCTAGAATTGATGTTTCGATGTAACGATACAGCTAGGTTTAATAGTGTTAAATCCACTATAAGGTGAAGCACCTTTAATGCCTCAACTCCTGTGGGGCACTATATTATTTCAAATCATCACTTAACAACTGATATAATATGTACTATTATGGTCTCCAGTATTTCACCTTGACATGGAATCTCAAAACGGTTGAAAGTTACGGGAAAACTAAAAGTGAGCAGCTATTTTATGCTCAACTAAGGGCACTATTGCTAATGTCACAAAAGTTTTTTTCACTGTACGTTTGCCAATTGACAAAGACATGATCAGTCTATAAGTTTAGTGGTAGGTGAGACAGAGAGAGACAAAAAAAATCCAGAATATAGCATTTCAAATAAGTTATAAATTGATTTGTATTTTCCTCAGTGAAATAAGTATTTGATCCCCTATCAATCAGCAAGATGTCTGGCTCCCAGGTGTCTTTTATACAGGTAATGAGCTGAGATTAGGAGCACTCTCTTAAAAATAAATAATAAAAAAATATTTTTTTCCTTCACTGTATAATCAAAGTAAACTCGGTGCTTTTTGCCTGGTGCCCTTATGCCAGGAAAATGGAAAATGTATTTCATTATTTTTGGATACATTTTAGTATTCCATGCTATCTTAGCATAACTGATTTACTTTTTAGTATGTGGTAATAGAAGCCCTTTAGGTTATAAAACACATTGCATCTTGAGCTGATTTGTATTCATACACTTATGAATTTATTATATTTAATTTGCATTTTAGTTGGTCTTCCTATATTGCTCCAAGGCCAAACGTGTTAGGTCTTCTTTCATAATCTTAAATATTTTTTATATTTCCTCTAATAGCTTATGAAACAGATTTCAGCAAAGCAGCAAAACATATGCCTTTCTGATTTGTACTTTCTCCTTGGAGGATTGCATCTAAAAATGTTGCCTTTTACACTTCTAGCAGAACTGTTTATATCTGTGAAAACAACATATTCTGGCCCATATCCCTTAATTAGTGTACCTTTTAAAGAATGATTGTTGTGAGCACTGGTACTAAATATTATTTTTTTTATTTTATAGTTTCCTTTAAGAATAACCTTGTACAGGTAAAATGATCAATTACAGTTTTTTAATGTATTTATTTTATGGCTGGCTTCTTTGAAGGAATCTTCTTACAATCTTTTTATGTGAAGTCCAAGGAGGAAGAGCCTATTGGTAAATAATAATTGTACACTCATAATATTCCAGAGGAAGTAAAATAAATCATTTTAAATCATTTTCAAGATAACCACCACTTTTGTATTTACATCCTTACACCCAACTGATGCACAACTCTATATTTTCAACTGTTAGATTTAAAAAAAATGCTAGATAGATTTTCCTTGTTTAGGAAAACAAAAAAAATTAAAATATTATTAAAAAGTAGGTGAAAAATGGATATTAAAATCTATTACCATCACTATAACAATCTCAAAATGCTTTGCAGTCTAAACAACAACTGTACAAAAGCATTGCATGCATTTTTGTTCCTATTTTACTATATTTACTCTATTGGGAGCTTTGGATTGGTATGGGAAAAACTTATTGCCAAAGTGCGAATCATATGCAAAATTTAATTTTCTATATCCCTTAGAAAACATCATTTTGTGAATTTTGCACAGAAAAAAATATTTGGGACTATTTTTGGAAAAGTAAAAAAAAAAACAGTTTCACAGTTTCACAGTTTCTTAATTTTGACTTCTCAAATTGTCCCCCCCCTTAGTTTTGTAAGGGTTGCATAGATGAAGTGAACTAAATTTGGCACTCTCTCACCTCAGGCAGGAATTATCTTAGCCAAAGCAGTTAGTAGTGTGAAAATTTAATATCTGATGGGAAACTTCAGAGCACAAAGAGTATTTGCAGCAGAAATGCGAAAAACCCTCAAACTAAAGAGTGCTGAACCATTCCTAATTATTAAAATAAACAAAGATTTATGAACATAAGCCTTGAGCAGATCCTGGTAACCTGCATTGTAGAAAATACTTGATGACGGCCATTAAGGAATACATTTAACTTGTTGGAATTCAAGATGGAATTTCCTCTCTCAATAATACGTAATATAAATAGTTATGTCTGTAGATGTCATACATTTATTGTAATTGATCACTTACTTAATTTTGGAACATTCAAAGTTCAAGTACTTTTCTCAACTTCAACTATATCACATTAGTTTAAGCCGCTTCTTTTGGACCATTTATGTTTTCATGTTAAAATTATCTCAAATTACTTAATAATACATAATAATAACATTTGCTTATTGGTGACATGGGAGGAAAAACTCTGCAGAGGAATAATATACCTAATCTGTAGTGTTCATTGGTATCTGAACCAGTTAGAGCTACAAATCTGTTGAAGATGATAATGGCCAATATTGCAATTAAAGGCATTTAGCCAAGCTACCAAGGTTACAACACCATTAGAAGCATAATTATATAAAACTGCGGCTAAGATACCAGGTCCTTTTTGGTGGTTAAGACAGCTGTATGAACAAGAAAAAAAAATCACAGTTTGTCCAGCAAATATTCTGACCATTAGTTCTTGGGTGTCTCCTTTTCAGAGTTGGGTGTAGGAATACTTATCTATTCTAGTACCCTTCATTGGCTGGGTGCCAATACTATTATGTTACTTAGTCTGGGTACCCCATGTGATATAAAGAAAAATATACTTAATTGTATTATCTTTTAATTTGTATTTATTTTAGTAGGTGAGAGGCTGTAAGGGGTCATTCCTACGCTTTAACAAATCATCCTATTTCACAATTTACATAGCAGTATGCAAGTTTCAGCATCAATGCAGAATTTAGTAGAATGACTTTTTATGCTTTTGAAGCTAGATAGAACTGTTTCCATAGAGATCTCAGGCAGATGGAAAAATTGAGCACTGAGGTGACAGTGGATACCTTGGTTCTAGGGTTTCTCCATTCTTGTTTAAGAGCTTTTATCAAAATGAAATGTTGCATGCCTGAGATATATCGTAAGGAACTGGAAAACCTTCAGCCCCAAGCATCTATATTCCTTGTTAAGTGGTTCTATGTGTTCATTGAAAGCTCTAGTATAATACAGACACGTGTATAATATAAATGATACATTTAATACCGAAGTTCCAGGAACGCTTTATGCATATTATTATTATGGTATTAGTATTATATGCATGTATGTAATGTAATGTACCTATGTTCGGTGTCCTATGATTTTACTGTATGTCTTTGTACATAAAAGCATGCATCCCTTATAAAATGAAAAAAATCACGAAACAAAATGCATTTTTCACTGTTCCCTGTTTTCACTGTATCCCTAGTATCTTGTTGACGTTAAATGATAGAACCTATCCATAATTTTTTGTTTAGGGGTTAGTTTTCTGTTTCTTTATATTATTCAAATTCCTGGATCTGTGCGAGTTTATTCCCTTTTCTTTCTATATTATATTCCTTGTATCATGTGTACTGTTTACATATTACTACCACAGGATACATTCTGTTGCATTGAGTCTTGGATAAATAATTCTAATACATATTAATTATTATTATTATGAACTCGGGTTTTACTTAAATACTCATTATTCTCAAATGAATTCATTTATTTATATAATTAGGATGCAGCAGTAAATAGTTATATTTTGTACAGTTAAGAGGCACATACACAAAATGTTTGGTCTTGTGTTGCTGTAAGCTATTTGCCTTGTGCCAGCTTTCTGCAGTTAAATATGTGCTAAGCTGCCATAAGATATATTTTTGAAAAAGAAAATTGCTACAAGCTATTGAGCCACAGCTATATTTACCATTAAACTATGCATTCATGACCAGAAGATATTTCCTAGAAAGTTACTTAACAAAAAAACCAAAACAATAGCATTTGAACTAATAGACAAAACAATCAAGGGCATAAAGAAGGAAAATGGTATAAAAGAAGTGGAATACAGGTTAGTAAACTTCTTTGTTCTACTTGATATAGATGACATATTGTATAGTCCTATGATAAGGCAGCACTTGTCTTTGTAATTTTTCCAGTTGTCTTTTAAGCCGCATGTAGTCAGTTAATGTGCATTAAGTGTGACAGGAGCAAGTACATAAATCACCTGGGTATACCAAATGATTTTAAGCAGATGCATTTCAATGGCCGGTCGTTGCCACACTGAGACAGAATTGCTAGGCTGTCATCGAAAGGAAAATGTTAGGAATTACATATAGCCAACACTATGGTTTCCTGCACCATGTGTCTGTGAGGCATGCTTCCTGTACATTTATTTGCTTTATAACAGTAGAGAACTTGGTACTAGAGCCCCCCAAAAATAAGCATGTTTTGCAGCAAACTAAGTCACCTGTAAGGTTGGGCCAGCGCTGTACATGACAATTTCAACACCAACAGATGCTATACCAGAGGAAACTATTGGTAGCATTACAATACCCCCCACCTTTAAAGTGGACGAATCCAGACTCCTTTTTTGAAGGCTGTGGCAGAAGGTGAGGCTCCCACATATGTATGCTTTGTAATTTTGAATAAGGTAATCATCAGCTAGTCAATTGGTTACCTTGTATTTTCTCTTAATGTGCATACAGCTTGCTTAAGGGGCATGGCTACATAACAAAAATGCCAGAACTCATTGAGTAAAGATAAGTCATTAATACACCTGGGGCTCTCCATGTTTGACTTGGAATCTCCAGGTCTGCTTCCCTGAGTGTCACTTTCCTCTTTTTCTGGGCAAAGTAGTGGAATCTGGCCATACCAACTGTCTGCCATTTTCCATCCTCCTTCTGGCTCATTTCTGGGGCTAACCCAACCTGTGCAACTAGCCCTGCCTCCATGCAAAGCCCTCTCCCAGAGGAGGAAGATCTCCAAGTAGCCTAACCTGATAAATTCCTAGTTAGCAATAGCATGTTCAAGAAATATCATCAGACTGATACACCTAGTCCAAAAGATATAATCAAACTAATTCAGTCACTAACACAAGCGTTTGCAAGTGTTTGTAACATTTCTAATACTATATCTTAAGCATATGTAGGGTTAACTACTAATTTACTCTGTATCTTAAAGCAAGATTATAATGTTTTGGTTTAACAGTGGTATTGTTAAAAGCTCATGTGACACAAAAGCAGGTATTGATAGGTTGTTGCCTTAGAAACTGGAAAAGCTTCTTAAAAGTGTATGCATTGTTTTTATGTGATAAAACATGTATAGGAAATAGAATGATAAATCTGTTAAAGGTTATTTGCATAGCATACTAGAGAGTAAGAGAGAGAGTAAGTTTTTATTATAGGATTATTTGTCGTGTATCTAATCATACAATAAAAGTTACAATAAACATATTCTTGTTTACGTGCCAATTTATTCACTAGACCTTTGGTTTTCCCTAAGAAATGTAAATACTTCTCGATGCTCTCACATCCTTTTGCCATTATTGGTATGATAGTCATATGGACTTTATTGTAAAGTATGGGGTTGGCTTAGTCACCAAAATGGATTTGTAGGCTACATTTACACCTTCATATTGATTTTTTTTTAATAAATATTCCTCAGTTTGTGTACAGGATATACTAGTAGACCTTAACTTGTAGCCCAAGTATTTTTTGGTGTGACTGCAAAAACCTATCCTTAACCTCTAATTTAATGATGCCTCTTCATCCCATTGCTTATTCCTGGATGAGCCAACATAAGGTTTTTAAAGAAATAAAAGTGTTTAATATCAAGCAAAAAACACATTCTGGCTAAATGATTACGATTTAGTACATTGAAGTGTATTTCATGCCATATGTTTTACAATTAAATCACTTAAACCACCCTTTAAATTGCACTATGCAAATGGTAAGTTTATGAATAATTATGGGGATGAATGTGATTTGTCTTCTTACTAATTATTTATTTATGCTTGTTAAAATCAGGGTTCAGGGAAGTAATTAAATGTCAATTATATGATTAGCATAAAAGTAAAGTAACCATGTGGCCAGTAAATGTTTTTGGCATGGTCGAACAAGTCATCATATTAATTATAGCATCTCTGGAAATGAACAAGAAATTCAACAAAGATAACAGACAGAACATTACATTCTGCCTGTTCCAGAAGCTTAAGTGTAGGGAAAAAAAGCTCATATGCTGTTCACATTGATACAATTATAAAGTGAGAACATAGTTTTATGAATATGCATGCACAATTATGTTGTCTCTTATGCTAATGCAGGGAGTCTTAGATTTCATTGTGTAAGCATATTTAGGAGTCACATGCTTCAATTAGACAATGAATCATGATTTTGTTTTACATGGTTTTGCAGATGTGGATCCTTATATTTTGTTATTGTGTTCTACTTGCATCCCACATATTAAGAGAAAAGTAGTCATCTGCTGCAACCGGTGATGTAGTACTTGACAAGAATGTTATGAATTTCACTTTTGATAACATATGCCATCCCAGAGAATCTGCAAATTATTCCTTCCATGAAAAATAGACTACGGAAAAATGTATCATTTCATTATAACGAATGTTATCTCATAGAAAATAATTCAGAATCGGATGAGATCAATCCACAATACTAACATTATTAAAATGAAAACAATCCTCAGTAATGTAAATGACACTGAAATAGCCAACGTACCAGCATCTGTTCAAAATACTAGATATCAATTGTAATGCAATACCTGGTTCATAGTATTAGAAAAACAGGGGACTGGAAACAGTTACCAATCTTTCTGAAGTCTGCTACATCTGTAGTGGGAGATCAGATTTAAAATTATTGGATTATTTACCTGAAGTCCCCAGGTGAAACCATGTTTTCCTAGGTCTCCTGGTAGCTTTCTTCTTTCTCCTAGCAATGGAATAGGATTTGACCCTATCCCTTCTTCCATCCCATCCCACTAAAGGCTTCAGGGATGTGACAGCATCAGAATGATATTGAGCATTGGTACTGCCGTTGTTGATCACGGGTGATGGTGTAGTAGCCTACAGTACACAGTACTACAGTACACAGACAGTATTTTTTTATTATTTATTATTCCTGTCTGGTTGTGCTGGAATTCACCCCTGATCTCCTGGAGTGGCACACTACGGTTTCTCTCTCATATTCAGCAAAATTGTGAGATTCTGATGGTACGGTCGTGCGGCGGCATACCTGGTGAAATGAAATTCGAGGCAGGAGAGCTTGAAATAGGTTTGTCCAGAATCACCTATGCTCGGCAGGATAGACAAATGAATTTTACAAAACACCATTGTCTTTTTGTTGTTGTTGTTGTTGATTGAAATTTAAATCAAAACATTTCCATGAGGGGACAAATGCCACCTTTACCCCAACCCTGCAGATCCCCATGGCCAAACTAAATACTACATAATTACTATTGAATGAATGGTTTTAGGTAGCTATGAGCTCAGGCTATAGTTTGATCTAGTTTCTTATTGAATAAAAAGACCCTCCAAAATTGTAAGTAAAGTTTAAAGGTGCAAGTTTGCATACAAGTATTGTAAGGGGCAATGTAGATTGATCTGAATCTTTAAATTATCTGTTCTCATCACACTGTACTTTATGCATGGCAATTAATATTCCTGTTGCTATGGATATATCAGATGCATTACCAGCTTGAGATGCGATGTAGATCTCAAGTTGAGTAGTTTGATTAATCTCTCTATATGGCACTTCCCAGACAACCTATAATGGTTCACAGCAGCGAAATGGGTCTATAAATTCAAAGACATCGTTTGCCAGACTCCATAAACATATATTGATTATTTTGAGCAGTATAATTGATCATCTGGATGGAATTTTGCTATGTGATAAATTTATCTCAGATGTAAAAAAAGCTCACAAAAGTACGGCAACAAACTATATACACTTGTCAAACTTCAATTTATTTTAATACTGTGCAGTAATCATTGTCTTACAGCTAAATAATTGATTGGGTTCTAGGGCCACATGGACAGAAGATGATGTGAAGTATGATTTTTACACTGATTGTTACTTATGTTAACTTCTCATACCCTGGGTAGCTGCTTCATCAGTAATATGTGTAAGGGTTATGTGTAAGGAGATGTAGGTGAGGGATTTGCTAGATAGGGTTTATTATCAACAGAAGTGCCTGTGCTGGTATACAGTTTCTAGAGTGTGAACCTGGTAAGATCCATACCACTTTACTTAGTAGTGGCATGAGTCATTAACTGAGGTTGTTTCTATAAAATACTTGCTAAATTTAAAGTCTGCTTCTAGCCAATAAACAGGGGAAAAGTATAGTTAAAATGATACCATTTATTGGATAACTGAGAGTTTAATTGCGAGCTTTCGAGACCAAGTTGTTAGGTCCCTTCTTCAGCCATTAATGAAGCTAACCTAGCCAATAAATTGAGAATGAACTCCAACGTAATGTGTCCCTGATTTACAAAGGTGTTGCAGCTATAAAAAGGGTGAAAGGATGAATGCAAAATCATGACTGAGTCTAGGTGTAAATAGTTTTGCTACAGAATTCTCCAAATTGTGACATTCAAATCAAAAGGTAGGTGTATGAATGTAAAGTGATGCATCCATAGTCACCAGCGGGGGGGTGATCGGAACAAGACAGAGGCTTTTTTAAAAATTCAGTTGTCTGCCTGTCACAACCCCTGGTCCCGGCAAGGACGAGCCGGCATCAGAGACTCGCCGAGAAGCCCCCGATGCCTGACATTTACAGGCAGCAGCCTACTCGTCGTTGCTGGGACACGGGGTTGTGATATTATTACATCAGAGACTCGCCGAGAAGCAGGTTCTGGACAACCACACAGCAGGGATAAAATCTATTTCAAGCTCTCCTTCCTCCGATTTAATTTAAAAAGAAGGACCATCACTGCATGGGCAGAATCTTGCGATTCTTCTAAATATCGGAGAGGAGCCACAGATTGCGCCTAGACGTCACATGATGTGACTTCATTGTGGAGATGCCCTACATGGTCGAGCACATCCCTCTCTAAGAGATCATGCCGGAGGAGTGCTGGATTCCCGCATGTGGCTATCCCTGGCAGGAATAATAAATGAAATGGAAGTGTCTCTGTCTGCGTACTGTACAGGTGAGGCTACTATAGCATCAACAGTCATAATAAACAGTGCCAATGCTCCATATCATTCTGATGGAATGTTGGAACATAGGGTCGTATTAACCCACACATGCTGCACGTTATCATGCCTAATCGCCAACCTTTGGGCATGGCTAGTATTTTGCCCCCCTCCAGTAAAATTTTGTGGACTCCTATTGGTGCATCTTAAGCATAAATATTAAGAAAGAAAATTCTGAAACAACCTCCAAGTATATTTTGATTGGGAGCTGCCCTATATCCGAGGCAGTGCAATGACCCAGCATCCCACAAGAGTTACCTCTGCCGCTGCTGTCCTGCTGCACTCTCTCATAAATCTGAGACAAGCCAAGAACTGATTAAGGCCTGAGTCTTTACATCAGCAAAAATATGCATATGATGGGCCGAGTGTTTCTTATCTGTGATCAAATTCTAGGTTTCTATAAGACATTACATTCTGGCACTGTGCCACAAAATGATGTGTACCACAGGATGAGGCTATATCATCAATACACATAAACCTCCATAGTGTAATTGGAGATCTCTAGGCTAGGCCAATATTACATCCGTCAATTTAGTTTTTAATAAAATGGTAATGGAGGTTCTTCAGAAAAAAAGTGTATTTTACAAATTACATTGCGGGACACCAAGCGTTAGGGGTTTTGTCTCATAATAAATTGTATCTCATTGGTCTACATTATTACGCCATTCTGTAGCTCTACATTTAACTGGCATGCATGTCTTTTACTTTGTATAAATGTGTAATCCAAATTCAGTACATACCACTATCGAGAATAATACAAAGATTACACATTGCAGAATACATTTTACTGAACGATATTTAAATGATGCCATTTTAACTACTGCACTATTACACATTTTCCTTAGGTTCTACTGAAATAAGTAATGGCAAAATGCATTTATTTGCAGACTATTCATGAAATATAGCTGTTTTATTAATCTAATTTATAAATGACAGCAACAAATTTCAATCTGTTTCCATCATTCAAGATTTTTTGAGAGCTTACTTTAAATTACCAAATCATATTCACAAAGATTGAGTGGAAAGGTCAAGAATTACCCTGCTTTCAACCAACAGTTCTGCACTAAATAATAGAGAAAGTTGGCTTCCATAAATTACATCTGAGTTGACATATGTAATAATGTATGGGATAAGTTTCACTTACCAGCAGCTGCTGCTCAAGGTGTCAGTGTGATATATAGTTTTCTCTCACACTGGAAAAAAGGAAAGCCTTAATTGCTTATACATTGGCTTGATTGATTACATTACAATACATCTAATGCTCAGACATTTTTCTAAAAATGACCAGCAGAATGGTAATACAAAATAAATACAAAAAAATACACATCGTCTGTCTGTCTGTCTTTTCTTGAGAGGGCATCTGTTACTGTTACTATTATCATTGTCATTATCCATGGTGTTTTTCAACATATCATCCACAATTATCCCATCCATCCCATAATGGAGATAATTTGATTCAAGTATTCTTGATAATGTTTTCTGCAGTTTTTAGTGTTATTTGTTATCCATGTAAAAGGCAAGGAAGTCCATGGTTTCTCATTTAATACCTTAATATAGTAATAGCTGTTAAACATGCTGAGAAGGTCATAATCTTTGGATAGCTCAAACCTTTGTCTCAATGTATTTGTGTAACAATGTTATTGTTGTTTTTCATGTGTGTTTTCATTTTACTGTTTCATGTTGCAAAGGATGTCACATCCTCGTAAAAAACATTGGTGTGCATTATTGCAAATTACACTTACGCCACACAGTGCAATAGAACTTGCCTTTTTAACGTCATCAGTGCATCCCAGATTCATGTAGAACGTGCATGAAAAATGGCTTAACATAATGGTAAATAAAGCCTCTTATTGCAGGCACATTTCAACCTGTATGCCTGCAATAAGAGTTGTATTAACATTTAACATCTATTAAAACATAATGAACCTCATCAAAAGGTTGTGTTGTCCCAGAACAGCAATACACTGCAGTGCTTGTGACATTTATGTCATTTATTTTGCCGTGTGGTAAGAATCTCAGCTAAATTGTTGTTTGCCTGTCATTTGGGTAATAGGATTTCTAATGTCATCTGTGTGTGGATATAATGTCAGTGTACAGTTAATTAAAATATATAATTTGGAGAATGAAAATGGGAAATACATTAGTCAACCATCCTTATACATGTTAGATAATGCATAAATTATAATGCTACAGACTCATGTGTGAAGGGCAAAATGCCAATAGTCTATAATCGCTCTGTGTGTGTATGTATGTATATATATATATATATATATATATATATATGTATATATATATATATATATAAAAGCATTATTAAACACTCATCTACAGACACCAGACAAGCCAGAAGGCTTGTTGTTCCCTCAGAAATCTCATGGTGCTGCCACAACCACAATGGATTCAGGGTAGGCGCATGCAAATAAGGTCAACAATTATCTCTTTTTGCCTCTACATCGACTTTATACGTGGATCCCTTGAAAGTAATTGCCCGCTGTACAGGATGGCCTTTAGAAAAAACTCAGGAAGAGGTGCAGTAACCAGATCACCACTCATGGACAGCTGTTTTGTCCTTAATCGGACTCGTCGGCATGAGGTTGTGATACTGGCTTAATACTTGAGGCTTGGGGTAACCAAGAAATACATTACATAAGTTATGGTGGGTAAAGGTGATGGAAAACCCTTCCACTAAAATTTAGGGGTATGTAGAAGCGTTATTAAACACTCATCTACAGACACCAGACAAGCCAGAAGGCTTGCAAATAAGCCTCTATATCCACTTTATACATGGATCCCTTGAAAGTAATTGCCCGCTGTACAGGACGGCCTTTAGAAAAAACTATAATCACTATATAACTGGAAAGGGATATAGATTTTGCATTTCCAGACTTCAAAGAATTCTAGCCTTGAATCGACCAATGTTGTGAATAACCTGTGCCAAAACAGACAATGTGATGTCAAGCCAAGATCTAAAAAGCAAGAAACATCTCTAATTTTACTGGTTGCAGTCTGGTCTGGAATCCAAAGCAAAACCATTTTATTACTGTAGGAAAGTTGACACATCAGTAGTGGCACACTGATATTAACTATGTACCATTGCTTGCACCTGAAATCTCATCCCACAAGTCAGCCAACCATCTGACACAACACTTGAATAAACTATAGGTGCTGTGAAACCAAGTGTTATGTAAAGTTACAATTAATGTAAAGGTACATTTGGAGAAAGAAGGTAAATCAACTGAAGAAAAGTTAACTGGTAACAATAGGGATAGATCTTTTATCCCTTTGGGTGAAAGTAGGGGGAACAATGGATTCAATGTACCGTATTTGCTCGATTATAAGACGACCCTGATTATAAGACGACCCCCCAAAATCTAAATATTAATTTAGGAAAAAACAAAAAGCCTGAATATAAGACTACCCTATAGGAAAAAAAGTTTTACTAGTAAATATTAATTCATGTAAACAATATTTTCATATTTAATAAAAGCTATGATTGAGAAAAATATATATTTTTTTATTTCCTTTTATTTGCCAACCTGCCCCCCCCAGTAATGCACATCTACCCCCAGGGTTGCCACTCTGCCCCCAGAAATGCCTTATACCCCCTATTTGCCACTCTGCCCCATGATGTGCCTTTTAACCCTCTATACGCCACTCAGCCTCCAGAAATGCCTTTTAACCCCCTATATGCCACTCTGCCCCATGATATGCCTTTTAATCCCCTATATGCCAGAGTGGCATATAGGGGGTTAAAAGGCATATCATGGGGCAGAGTGGCATATAGGGGGTTAAAAGGCATTTCTGCAGATATATATATATATATATATATATATATATATATATATAAACTGCTAACAGCAATCACACTCCTATCAAGACAAGGCAGCCAGTACATGCTGGAACCTGAGGTTGATAGGAGTGTGAGTACAGCCTCCCTATGCCATGCTACCACCACCACCACCCTTACACATCCATACTAACACACACTCATTCCATTAATCACACATACTTCACACATTAATCACAAAAACCCTCCCCCACCCCCTTACCTGAACTGCAGATCTCTCACTCGAAGACTTCTGCAGGGGCCCGGCTGTGCGTGCAGCTTCTCTGGCCCCTCCCCCAGAGGAAGGAGGGGGGAGGCAGAGTTATGTGACACTCCTCAAGCTTCCTGTTATCCTGCTGCTCGCGACCAAAGCCCGGTAAGTAGCATGGCCCCAGCGGACATTTTGAGGTCCGATTAGAAGACGACCTCGATTATAAGACGAGGGGTATTTTTCAGAGCATTTGCTCTGAAAAAAACCTCGTCTTATAATCGAGCAAATACGGTATTAACAAATTCTAGAATGTAATGTTCCACAGTTAGTAAAGTAACTGAATATGAAAAGAGGTTAATATCACAAGATAAAGATCCAAAATCGTACCTTAAATCAACCATGAACTACTTCATGAAATGGATGCTTAAATGGGAATGCCCACATTCCCAATATTTTTAATAAAGCATTAAAACATAATTAATGCATACTTTGTGCTTTATCTTAAACGCTTCTTTTAAATTATTACATGTATTTATCTTTTTGTTTAACACAAATACTTACCTAAATGTGCTCCGCTGGAACTCGTCTGTCTTCTCCTCGTGGCCTGCAAGCCTCCTGGAGATTGGAAGAGATTGGAAGACTAATGTTTCATGCCATGTAGTGTATGACGTCATTGCGTCAGCACAGAGGCCACAAATGGTGTCAGACATCCCTTGCATATCCACGCATATATCCCTATTTTCACTAATATGCGTCTTCATGCTGGAGATGTCATGACACCAGCAAAGGATAAATCTGTATGGGGGAGGCGCCACAGGTGTGCTGTGAAGAAAGAAGAAACAGCAGCCTGTGCACACTTCAGGTACGTTTTCCAGCACATTGTTTCACCTAACATGAAGTAACTGAGCACACAACAGTTGGTAACCTATTGACTATATAACTATATCACCAAAATACAAGATTGCAAAATAACGATGACTCCTTAGTAACAAAACGTCACCTGACTTTGACCAGGTTCACAGTATTTAGAACTGTATTATTAATTTTCTGTGCATGAAATTTTAGAAAGTGACATCAAACACAGGTAATTACTGTGTGTGAACAATGGCAGAATCCTTTAAGTATCAGTGTGTCAGTCATTGTTTAACCCCTGAGGTATGTATGTTTACTCTCTGTTACCTATTCTTTATTTTTTGTTAATGTGCATATATTATTAACTTTGTTATTACTAGAAAATATTTGTCATTCTTTGGACCTTATTGTTATCGTGCCATACATGTATATCAAGGATTTCCATGAACTACCTGGAATTCTTTGTATTAACAACCCTGTTGATGTGCACCATGAGAGTCTCCTTTCTGTTTGCCTTCATCGTGCCCCAGGAGTGATGGAGGTGCCTGATGACCGCCTTGGGTAGAATAGTGCTTGTGACATAATTGTTTTTTTATATTCTTCCATTATTTATCACTTTGCAAAAAGAAAGATAATACCAGGTGTCATAGCCAAACAGTTTGTTTATATGATTGTAAATTCAAGGCTGTGTATAGAAATGGTATGATAATCTGCTTGTTGCTAATAGTAATTTACTAATTTGCATTATGATTAAAATAATTGCCTGGTGCTGATTGCATCTATATTAGGAAGTTCACCAATAGCGTTCTTGGCAAATTGATCTTTAAACATGCTATTTCGTTTAAAAAGTGCCAATGTATCAAAAAAAGAAAATGTTACAATTTAATCTTTTCAAATGCATACTGTATGACATTTGGCTTTAACTGTCATTACAGAGTTTATGGAATGCTTATGGAGATATTTTAGTGCACTAAAACCTTTTATGGATTTAGTTATAGATCACATTTTACTATATGATTAGCCTGCGAAGTCATTAGTGGTCATAAGATCTAAATTTATGAATGCATTGGATTCCTCTTTGTAGTGTAACAGGGAAATACTGGTAAGTTATGCTTTTCATCAAATCCAATGTAGGGATAACAATTGCATGCAAGGCAATTGTTTAATCAACAAATGTTTATATTTATATGCATTTTAGATTGTATGATACAGACAGCAGCCTATTTACCTTGGGAGCTGACCTATCCCTAACCCAGCTCTGTACCCTACTGTCTTCACTATGGAAAGCCCAGATATGATGTCATATTCCAGGGCCCTGTCTCTTAAAGGTGCACAGTGCCTTGTAATGCATCATATAGAGGCATGGAGAGGCATGGAGGGGTAGTGCCAGCCACAGAAGTAGGCAGGGTTAGTGCATTGTTACTCGCTTGTTGCACAGGAAGAACCACCTTGTGCAGAGAATCGCAAGGTGGACCTGTGGGAGCTGTAGTGTAGGTCTGAGCAGAGAGATACTGAACTAGTTTAAGATGATTCCATCCGACTTAATGTTAGGAAAACCATATAATTCACAACCCTGCCATAGACTGGTATCTATCCCTATTTCACATTCAATTACATTGTCAAGGTTCTTGATCTTACAGGGATTGCAGCATGCATTTTGCAGTTTAAGGAGTAAAAATATTCTTATGGCACGAAAAAAATACTTCCATGTAGTATCATAGCCTCCCGTAATTTCAGCTTGCGAACTCTTGCCCTTCTTATATCACTAAAGTCTTCTGAACAATACAGACTAACCTGAACCTGTAGCCTGAATGTTAAAGCTATATCATAGCCAGTCAAGCAGCCATTCTATTAATGCCAATTCCTGCTACCTAAACTGCCCAATCCTGAACCAATGACTTTGTATCTTGATGAATTCCCATGCATTTTTGTAGAACTGGTAATGCCAACTGCTGAGCTGGAAGCTTCCATTGCCCCGACTCAATATAAATCTAACAATAAATTAATTATTTATACAGAGGGGCAGACCATTGTTAATTCTTATTACATGCATTTTCTTTAATCACAGCCCAGCCTCCGTGATCTGGACCCTGCACTGTATATAAGTAAATTATTTTTTTAAGTGGGCAGATCTGTTCTAGAAGTGGGGAGAAGGTAGCCACCCTCCTAGCTTACCAGCCAGTCAGAGGACCTCTCCAACTAGTAATGCTCAACACTGCCAGGGCAACAAAAACCAGGACTGTTGAAAGGTATGCTCAGAGTAATCCTCATTACTCGAATGAGATACCTATGCAATTTTTGGCAGGAAAATTCAGCTAAACAGCAGTGTGGATAAATAGTTACATTTGCTCAATAATGCTTGTAACCATCTGTACACATTCTTAGAGGGAACAATAAAAAAACAATTTTTATTTACATGCTGTAAATGTGAACTCAAGGCACCTTATATCAGCTGTATGATAATGTGAAAACTTTAAACGTTCCAGAGTAGGCTTCTATATTATACTTTTATTCGTTTTTACAAAGGACAAGGGGATTGCGTTAACACATACATTATTTTGTTGAATTTAATATTTTCCAGCATTTTCTGTTGTTACAAATTAATAAGGTCCATTCCAGATTTTATCTCATTTACATCTGGAAGCAAGAACCTGATGTGTCCATTCAACTGTACAACATGTGTTTTGGGACAAATTGTACTATGGTTACGAGGCAATGGAGCCCCCGGCAAATTACTATTAAAACGCCTTTGAAGTTAAATAACAATTGTCTAGATATCTGTTGCCAAAATATCTGAAAAGAACCTGTTTTCCCTTTGGTATAGTGCAGATCGGGTTAAAAAAAGGTTGTATAAAAGGCAGCATATTCAATGTTCATTTTTGGTCTTATTTTCTACAAAATTAGTGTTCATTGGAATGTTTTTCTTGCTGATTTTTCACCACAAATTCAATTTTGTGAAAAGCAAAAAAGTGTCAGTGCATTGCTCTTATTGTAGGTTAGTGTATTCCTCTTCTTCTACATCAATGATACATATTTAAAACTATTCATTGGTGATGGTGGGCTTTTCAGCTCTTCTTGCAGGAGAAACTCACCTAGATTGACTTTAATAATGTGCAGTTACCGAGAGGTGAGATAAAATATTTTTTGTATATTAGGATAAGGGAGGATTGAGGAGAGTTACATTGAATATGTATGGATAATGATACATATATGTGCTTAATGTAATGTATTTCACAAATAATAGATGTATAAATGTTTTCTAAATTCTTCTTATTCTTCAAATTATTTTCTAATAACTTTGTGTCACATATATTCCAGTTCATTGTTTTAGTATTCTCTTATTTGAGTATTCTTGTTGTATATACTTGTTGTTGTTGTTGAGATTATGCTTCATTACATCTGTATGGTAGATGGTCTTGGGTTACATACATACTGTACTTACCCACTGGTGTTTTTTTTTGCTTTAAAAGTAGAATAATCTACCGTATACTAACCAATCGAATCAGTTCTCATGTTTATTTTGAGATTCTTCTACCCAGATATTGTCTTATGTGAAGGACCCTCCGGTTAGTTCACACCAAATGATATAATAGCGTTATAGTAAAACATATTTTACACTATGTGTGCAAAATCATTACGTTAAATTGTTGCTAACTTGTTTGTCATATATTTTTTCCCGTACTTTGGTTTAATTATTCCCAGGGGATGAGCCTAGCGTTAGTGGTGCATGGTGCAGTATATCTTCATCTCCTCCCATAACTAAAACAGATATACCGTATTTGCTCGATTATAAGACGACCCTGATTATAAGACGACCCCCAAATCTTAATATTAATTTAGGAAAAAAAGAAAAAGCCTGAATATAAGACGACCCTATAGGAAAAAAGTTTTACCAGTAAATGTTAATTCATTTAAACAATTTTTTTAATAAAAGCTATGCTTGAGAAAAATATTTTGGTTTTATTTCCTTCTATTTTCCAACCTGCCCCCCAGTTATGCACATCTGCCCCAGAAGTGCCTTATACCCCCTATATGCCACTGTGCCCCATGATATGCCTTTTAACCCTCTAAATGCCACTGTGCCCCATGATATGCCTTTTAACCCTATATGCCACTGTGCCCCATGATATGCCTTTTAACCCTATATGCCACTCTGGCACTTAGAGGGTTAAAATGCATATTATGGGGAAGAGTGGCATATAGGGAGGTTTAAGGCATTTCAGGAGGCAGAGTGGCATTAAAGGGGTTAAAAGGCATTTCACAGAGCACTCTGCCTCCAGAAATGCCTTACACCCCCCATTTAACACTCCCTCTCCCTCCTCCAAACTTACCGATGCTTCTGAGTTGGGGGGGCGCATTACACAGGAGGGTCCAGGTCCCCTGCATCTGAGCCCCAGGTGCTTAGTCCGGGCAGCATGTAGAGCTCCACGCGAATCGCATAGAGCTCTACACGCTGCCCGGACTAAGCACTGGGGACTCAGAAGCACCGGTAAGTTGGAGGGGGGGGCATAACACAGGAGGATGCAGGTCCCCTGCATCCTCCTGTGTTATGCCCCCCCTCCAACTTACCGGTGCATCTGAGTCCCCGGTGCTTAGTCCGGGCAGCGTGTAGAGTTCTACGCGATTGTATCGTGTAGAGCTCTACGTGATTGTATCGTGTAGAGCTCTACGCGATTATATCGCGTAGAGCTCTACACACAGCCCGGACTAAGCACCGGGGACTCAGATGCACCGGTAAATTGGGTCGGGGGTTAACACAGGAGGATCCAGGTCCCCTGCATCTGGGTCCCCAGTGCTTAGTCCGGGAAGCGTGTAGAGCTCTACGCGATTGTATGCATTTGCTCTGGAAAAAACCTCGTCTTATAATAGAGCAAATACGGTATATACACACACTATCTAGGTCCCATTCCTGTTTGTATTTTCCCATTTCCCTGCTCCTTTGCTGAACACATCTTATCTACTTACCACAAGTCACCTCCAATATTAATTTAAATTAGACTTCTGTAAAGTCACAGAACTGGGTAACTGAGTGCTGAGGCACCTGGTGCATAAAAGTCACCAATGCTCTGCTGATTGCTGAAGAGTTCCAAACTTCCACTGGCCATCACTAGACCTTGGAGCAATGGAAATGTGTTCTGTGGGGGTGAGGATTCATGCTACTCTGTTTGTCTCATGAGCTAGTTTGAGTTTGATGGACACCAGGTGAACATTATCTGCCTGACTGCATTGTGCCAACTGTAAAGTTTGGTGGAGGAGAGATAATGGTATAGGGATGTTTTCAGGGATTGGGCAAGACCCCTTACTCCCATTAAAGGGAAACCTTAATGCTTCAGCATACCAAGACATTTTGGACAATGCTTTGCTTCCAACTTTCTGAGGACAGTTTGGGAAATGCCCCTTTCTATTTTAGCATGACTGTGCCCCAATGTACAAAGCAAGGTCCATAAAGACATGGTTGGATTAGCTAGGTGTGGAAGAACTTGACTGGCCCGCGGAGCCCTGACCTCAACCCCATCGAACACCTTCAGGATGAACAGGAAAGGAGTTTACAAGCCTGGTCTTCTCGTCTAACATCAGTGTTTGACCTCACAAATGTTTTAATGGATGAATGGGCAAAAATTCCCACAGAAACACTCCAAAATCTTGTGAAAAACCTTCACAGTAGAGTGGAAGCTGGTATTGCCGCAACAGGGGGACCAACTACATATTCATGACTATGTATTTGGAATGCGATGTCATGAAAGTCCTTGTTGGACTGTAATGGTCACGTGTCCCAATACTTTTGCCCGTTACTTGCACAGTGACATGAAAATGTTTTCTTTGACTAAGTATAATATTTCTCCTAGACCTATCCTTGTGGAAGAAAGCCTAGAAATATCAGATGCTAAGCACTAGAAATCTCTTTAGTACACATATTTCACCAATAAATACTATATAAAAACGATTTGTCTTTATACATTTCACCTATGTCTTGCCACCCAAGGCTTTTTATGGAGTATCTTGGTATAATACATAAAAGTATTTACTTGTTGAGGTGAAAAATTCATTTTAAAAATGACTAGACATGTCAGCAGTTTTGGGATCCAATCTTCTACACTGTCAATGTCATTTTGTATTTGATTCATAATGTCATTTTTTTCACTCTTATATAATTATTGACAGAAATGGTTGTCACAGCTGTTTTAATGTCTTAGATTTGTACCACTGCAACATGTTTTTGTGTTCTGTCTCAAAGATTAGATGGGTAGCAGGTACTTGTACTGTGCCAAGCGGAAATGTTATGTAGGTTGGGATAAATAAAGACTGTACAATGCATATGATTTCTTACATACCCACACTCAAATCTTGTTTACAGGAAGTTTTTGTTTCACAAAGTGAGGCAAGATAACTTGATGTTGAGTAGCAAAAGGTTTTGTGTTGTGGTGTGTCACTGATCATTGAGACCTCATCAATTATCCACTGAGTTAACAAATGTCTCTGCATAAGTATTTGTCAAAAGACGTAAATCACAATTGTTATTATACCCCTGGTTTTTTTTTGGAGAATTCTGTTTACAATGTGTTCCTTTGTATAACCACATATGGGTGTGGATTTAACATGTGCACAGGGCACATACGTGAAGTGAAGGGTTCCAGCATCTTGTGTTAAACCACTGATTGTGTAGTGACCTTTAGTCATTTTATGTGGACATTTTTTGTTTAATTCGTTTTTTATAATATTAAGTTAATATGTTGTATATGAAAACAAACAATTGAGTCGAAAATAATGTGACAGTGATTGTTATGATTGCCTAACCTTTTTTTGATGGTGCATTTGCTTTAGTAAAATAAAAATCATTCTGCCTCCTGAGAACATTGTGGATGAGTGGGTAGATGATGCTGTTTGCCAGATTGAAAGTAAATGTTCCTCTATTAAAATAATGAACAGAAAAATGGTAATTTTGTTTCTGTGAACATATTTTGGGTGGTGGTACATTTTCATGTTCAACATTGTAATCCTTTGATAAATATGAAAATGTTCCATATATGTCATAATGGTCACCCCAAAGATTTTCTTCATTTTAGTGTTCCATAATACTGTGCAGAATACAAATAATTCTTCATGGAGGCTTTTTTTTCTACTTCACACATTAATAAAAAATATACTATTTTACTTTAAGCACTCACCATAATATTTTCACATAACATGATGTCTACCAAGAATTTATTTGTGTTTGCCAAACACTTTGACAACAAACCATGTTTTTGTGTTGCTGTTTATGAGCATATTATTTGCAGTCAACTTTAAGTTAAACCTATAAGTACTGAACCACACTGCGGGTAAAAAACAAGGGAATCCAATAGAAGATACATTTTTACTAAGTTCCCAATGATGTCATGTACTGGGTCTCTTATAGAATTCAGTGGGTATAGGATTAATGAAGGACTATCTAGTTCCCTATTAACTGTATGAGTATGGCGAAATCATGGGAACCATTGTACTCCCTACATATATACAGAGCTTTTGTAACTTGAGATATAGTGAAATTATTTATTTTCTTCAGAGTTCATTAATTTTTTTAAATGATCCCACTAAAATCTTAGTCCAACTGCTAAAATCTGGGGGGAATATGGTATGGTTTTAGTTTTAGGGAACAATCCCTTATGACGTTGATAAAATTATTCATAGTGCTTCTGGTGTCTCATATTTAAAGGTATACTTCGGCCATCCTATGCACTTTAATTCACCCCAGCTATTTTTCATGCAGGAGATGTGTTCGGCCAAACACACCACCTGAGATATGGTCTACTCAATTATTTCAATGGGAGCAATTTCTTGCCACTGATCGTTTGATGGTAAGAATCATCTGACCATGGTGGAGGATGGGAGCGGCTGCTCCTCCCTAACTAAATATTTTATATTGTATTTTAAAATTTTAAAGAATGCATATTAAAGTAATATTAATGTATTTTAATATGCATTCTTCTTTGGGGAGGATGTTGGGGACATTTAACGGCACCTTGAAATTTGACATCTATTTTTCGGTATTATGCGTTAATCTTCTATCCTTTGCTACTGAATTACAGCTAATGAGAAAACATGTTGTTACATTTCAACATTTTTGGTTCCTGTTTGAGAGTCAGTTCATGCACAAACGATTACTATTACTTTACTTATTTCAGCTGCTTTCATTTTAGAATTGTTTCTTTTTTTTAAAAAAATGTGTTTGACTAGGAAACAAAGTAAAGTAGGCTGTTTATCAATTTAACATAATTTTACAGAACAGGAGCTACTGATGTAATTGAAAAACATATTTCAGAATAAATGGAAATATGTTAATTTTTAATATGCAAAACAATAAGACCAAGGGAAAACATTAATCCACTTTTAAATTGACTGCTGGGTAGGTTTTATTTTCATAGCATTGCTCTAGGCAAGTGCAAAATATACATACTTGAAATTCATAATGTTGTCAGATTAGTTTTTCAAACTGTCACTTATATGAAGCTTAAAAATATATTCACAAGAAACACCATTAAACGATTTATCAATTGGATATTTTGATTAATTTAGGAAAAGCAAGCAGGGTGCTGGAGGTCAGAGGTTAGATATAATCTAAGGACGTTTAACTTTACCAAGAGGGTGGTAGATAAATGGAAAAGCCCTCCATCAGAAGTGGTAGAGCCTAGTATAGTGATGGAATTTAAACATGCATGGGATAGGCAAAAAGCTATCCTGAATCTAAAAAAAACTATGACTGATTAAGGTCTAAGTCTCTACATTAGGAAAAATGGGCAGACTAGATGGGTCAAAGTTTTCTTATCTGCTGTCTAATAATATGTTCTCTTTCTAACTAAATCTTAGAAAGAAACACGAATATAAGCCATTAAATACTAAAGCAATTAAATGAAATAGAAAGAAAAAGTATTAGAAATACAGCATATATAACACCTATATTATTCTATGAAGACTACTCAACAACGTAAAATATGATGCAGATAAAGATGCATGTTATTTGTTGATTCCTTTATTTATGTCTGTGGTTTTCGCTATACCACAGGATTGGAAATGCAATGCAAATGCAAATGGAGTCTGAGTAAAGAAATGACCACCTGTATACTTTAAACCCTTAATGACCAATGATGTGCCAGGCACATAAGAGAAAACATACAGTTAAGTATGTCATGGGGTTAAACCAGCTTAAAAAGTGATCGACAATCACTTCCTTATTGAGGCTTTCAGTAAATTGTTAGTTATAATTAGTTATGCCCTTATCAGCCTTTATTTTTCTGTATATTTTGCTTTTCTAAAAAACAAGCATCCTTCCCATTTTAAAGTTGGTAGTGGATTCCACATGTTTATTGTGCCTACACACTTGCATTGTGGCATTGTTCTTAATTGCATCTTTTAGATCTCATCACGCTAATAAATTTCCTGTCCAGTGGACCTTCCCCTGATTGCTGCTTGTTGGACCAATAAGCAAGAAACTTAACAGTAAGGTAGAGATAAATCCATGGGGAGGAAAAATCATTCATATCTTGAGAACAGGGATTTAAAATAGTTGTTTCTAATAAATCTATGTATTATTTTAATATCAATACCATTACATATGTTTATAGTTGTATAAAACTGTAAATTAGTGAAAAAATGACAGATCCACCTTCCGTAGTAGATCTACTTTCCTATACAGCATATCCTGACTATAACTCTTTTAGTGCTGGGTGCAGAAACATCAAATTATAAAGGAATGTTCTCTGAAATAAGTGACCTAGATTTTCAGAGATGTCAGAAGTAGGCAAAAGACAAAGTGAATGTCAATTAATTTCTTTTAAATTAAGTTCAATTCTCATAATGTAAAATGTGAAGCTATGTGATACTATTATTGACATGGCTGCACATATGTCTGCGATAAACCCACTATTTTCAAACAATGTGCTACTGAATATATCTGTTTGTATTCCATATATACCTCTGGCACATCCGTACAGCAATGTCAACATTCCACTTGTTCTGAATAATGCACAACGAAAGCTGGAATGACCTACATACACATTTCGAAAACCACTTGTCTGCAATCATTACTTCAAAATCACCTACAGCACTTCGCAAACAAAGTGGTAGGGGGAAGAAAAGTCTACGTTAACAAGGATTATGCAAACATTATTGTGTTTAGATTTCTAAATACAAAGGATTATATGATCTCTTTCTACAGTTTAGGGATTATTATTCAAATGTTGCATTATTTAAATCTCCTTATGGCTTTAAAGATAAAATTATGTAAATGTATTACAAGCTTTCCAGTAGGGGTAGGACACAGCTGATGAACCACAGGTCCTTTTTACCTTAATATGTGAAATAAGAAATTACCATAATAATGACTCAGCACAACAATAGATAAAAATAGCTGGATTAAGGAATGAAAAAAACAACAAAATGAAATATGGATATTATGTGAAATGTGTCAAAATACTCTCTGCTGAGTATCAGGTAACTACTTATTTTGATACTTATTTCAAAGTTACAATATTCCTGAAAGGTTAACATAGAGCAGGGGCGTCCAACATGCGGCCCGCAGGCCAAATGTGGCCCGCCGGACTTCGAGGTGCGGCCCGTGTGAGTAGGGCCGGGCTGGCCCCCGGTAAACCGGCACACAGAGCCGCCTCTCCTGGCCGCTTAATGATTTAAAAGCGACATGTGGCACCATGCCGTCAAGTGCCTTAATGAGGCTCTTCGTCCCACCCCTTTGAAGATGCGATGTGACGCTCAAGGGGGTGGGCTAACACGGAAGAGTTCCTCGTGACAGGGAGAAGAGCATGTCAGAGGCGAGCGGTCGGCAGAGGAAGAAGCCAGCAAAAAAGGTAAGTATTTTAAAAAAATACTTGGGGGGGATAGGTGGAAGAGGACCCATATGCAAAGGGGGGATGCCTTGGGGCAGCAATTTAATAATACAAAAAGGGGTCAGTTGAGGGTTATAGGCACACAGCAGGATGGTTGGGGCATCACATATAAATCAATACAAAAAGCGGTCCGTGGGTGCATGGCTGGCTGTTTACAATACACATTGGTATGGGGGGTATTACATTAACCAGTACAGACGGGGGGGTGGGGGCATCAATACACAAGGAGGGGGCTGGCTGGGGGCATTACATAAAAACAAATACACAAGGGTGTGGGGCCTACATACACAAAGAGAGCTGGCTGGGGGCAATACACAAGGGTGTGGGGGGAGTACATTAATACTAAAGGGGGGCCTGGCTGGGGCATCAATACACAAGGGGCAAACACACAAAAAACAAAGCAGTGTGGAAAGCATTTTTTAAGCTTTGTGTAGCTTAACCCATTCTGATGTAGGTGTCGGTGTGGTAGAGCATGTCCTAGTTTGGGTGTTGGTGTGGCAGAGCCTGTCCTGGTGTGTGTTTGGGTGGCAGAGCTGGTCCTGGTGTGTGTTTGGGTGCTGGTGTGGCAGAGCCTATCCTGGTGTGTGTGTGTTTGGGTGTTAATTTTTACTTGTCCAGAGATAAAACATCCTCCTGAATTTGTAGGCACTTCAGGGGAGAACACTTTCAAGGCCCAGAAATCAGTGAGAGGAAAAGTAAATGTTTTGTGTTATTTACTCTGTTTCAATCTGCACATTTTATTAAAAAGGATTAGTGATACTAAATTGTGACTTCTGGCGTCCTGTGTACTGATGTACTGATGTACTCCCAATCCCATCACATAAAATCTGCCGAGCACTGATGTTCTCTTTATCCAGTACACATTGATGCCGAGGAGTTAAGATTCTGTCTATTTTATTTATTTCCATTAAACGGCCACCAAAATCCTCAGCACCAGGCCCATGATGCTCCTAATCTGGCCCTGGTCCACTCAGTGTGCGTCACCCAGGTTAAATCCAGCTTGTACCCACAGTGTGCTCCAGCCTTGTGCAGTTTTATTTGGCTAAACTTGTTTTAAATGGTTTGTGGACTGTTTTACTGTTTAAGTAAATAAGTATTGATAGAATGACGTATAAAAGTTGATCAAAAAACTGTTTGTCCACTGCTTTTGTCATTATCGCCAAATTAACCCTGTATTAATATGCATTATAAGGCTAAAAGGCCATTTTCTCTCAGTGAAAAATAAGTGCGGCCCATGCATGCATACATTTCTGATGAAGTGACCCACTGCAGAAAAAACTTGGACACCCCTGACATAGAGGATATTAAAATAATAGCACATGACTTTACAAAGCCTGTGCTCTATCAGGTATTAATTAAGGTCTTTAGGAGCCCTATGAGAAGAAACTTAGTGGAACCAACCATAAATCAAGGCATGAAATAAATAGTTCTGAGTAAACTAATATGCATACTACTTCACAAGTCAGACTATGTGTGGGTATGAGTTTATTATGGTCTTCTGTGGACCTGGACATTAGAATAATATGTATAGGAATAGCAGAACATTGTTTTATAAATAAAACAGTGTAAACAAAGTTTATTATTCTTCTTCCAAGTGCCTTAATGCATTTACAATTAATATGCAGTCACAAAAACTCCGTAAAGTTACACCTCCTGTTAATCGAAACACCACCCCCTAAAATAATTACCAATCTTTGGCAGTTTGCAACGATGGGAGGTAACATAAATAGTAATATGGTAATTTAGTAATTAAGGTTGAATAAAGACACAAGTCCTTCAAGTCCAACCTTCCTGCTGAGGATTGTTAGTTACTGAGTGCATCTTAGTTTGGTAAGATTCTATCCCAAACACATTCAGTAAAAAAACAACACATTTTAGTTTTCAGGCTAAGAGACATTTGTGTTAAATAAATATATATTTTAATTTATATTTTTTGTAGTGTCCCCTAGTAAATTTGCAAAATCTAAAGGTTTGTGGTAAACAATGAGACATTAAAAGTAGATAAAAACAGTTTATAGGTAATACACAGTAAAGATGATAACTTTATCAATGTTTCAGAGCAAATTGTGTAACCTCAAGTTTTAAAGGAAATATTCTTTGGAAAAAATATATTTTTTACTACATTACCACCAGTTGTTTTAAAGGATATAAAAAACTTTGATGTCTGTAGAAGTACTGTGGTTATTTCATGCTCATTAAACTCACAGCCGGATAAAAATGAATAAAGTCGTGCACATGCTGGATGTAACATGCTGCTAATATATCATTCAAAACACTGATCGGTGCACAAACATAAAAAAGCAAAGAATGACCACAAATAAAGAATTGAAATTCATGCAGTGGGACACTGTTGTTATGTTTGAAATGATATTCAAGAGATAAAGGATTCTACTAAATTAGTATTTGATGGATGAATCTTAATGCCAAAGTTTCAATGGAAAACATAAGTTATGGAAGCATAATTTGACACTGCAAATATATTTGAATTGTGCTTTTATAGAAACATGCCAAGGCTCACTGTAAATGAGTAGCATGAACAATAAGATTGGAGAGTATCTTGCCAGCACATGGCAGCTGCTTCTCCTGTAATGCCTGATTAAATTACAGAATTTGGGAAGCCTATAGATTTTTTTTTTATAATATTTTGCTAGATGCATTGCTGTTGTATAATATGTAGAATGCATAAGATTAGAACATGAACATGCAATATGTTCATGAAATACGTGTTGATCCTAGATTGCATATTAGCATATTAAACATATGAGGCTGTCCTCGGGACTAGTTAAAGGACCAGTGGCATAATACGTTCTACCGGCTGTAGTGCCTGTGTCTTGAGAATGCATTGAACATTTTGTGTATCCTGTAAAGTGTTTTTCTTTCTAGTTTTACCACCTTTACCTTTAGTTATAATAAGTTATGGACTCTAAATATAACAGTGTGCATATATTAAATGAGAGATGTTAGTTGTTACAAAGTTGTCAACAGTGTGTTTGTCCCAGAACTGCTTACACATCTCTGCCAAATTTTGAAATTTGGCATTACACATGTGCAAAAGAGGCAGAATGTTCAATGTAGGAATAATATTGTTTGACGTTTTGCCCTTTTCCACATGACAAGGGCAGAGCTGCTGAAAACATCATTAACACTGCCCAAAAGTTGTCCTGGTTCAAGGACACAAAATGTTGGTATGTTATGACTGAACAAGCACATAATGGACATAATATTCATTTCATCCACAGACACAGGGGTATTCGTAACCCCTGGGTTGGAGGTGGTAGGAGAACTGGGCAGTAGTCAGAATGGTTAAATGCTGTCACCCTGTCCCAGGAGTGATCCAGGGAAGCATTTCAAGTGACCATGGACCCAAAAGAAAGCAGTAATTTTGACCATAAGATATGATTTTTTTTTAACAGCTACATTATCTTTGCTTCCTTTAAAGCGCTGTGGAGGGTTACATTGGCCATCTGGGAGTTTTTTGTCTTCTCTAGAATAAGCAATTTGTCTGCTATTGAGATGTAGATTTTTTGACCCTTTATAAAGAAAATGTTGCACAACACATTCCCTAATGTCCCGTAGATTCAGACAGATGAGTTTGTTCAGCTGAATGTTTTCACAGTTAATAAGACTCCACAATATAAATATATATGTATATCTATTACAATTTTTTTTCTGTATTTACTAGTGCCACAGTTAACAAAAAGATTAATTGTGCAAATGGACTTACTTAAAGACTGTAGCACTGGCTGAATTGTTGATATAAAAAGAGAAGCCCTGACCAATTATTAACCCCTTCGTGACAAAGGCTGATTTTATTTTTTGTACCCTTCGTGACAATGGCTGTTTTAAAATTTCTGCGCTGCTCGTGTTTAGCTGTAATTTTCTTCTTTCTCATTTACTGAACCCACACAAGTTAAATATTGTTTTTTTCAGGACAAGAAGTGCTTTCTTTAGATGTCATTGTTTTAATTGTATCATATTTACAATTCAAAAAGTACAAAATATGGTGAGAAACGGAGGAAAAATGACTTTTTCTGACTTTTACTTGAAAAATCTAAAAGCTAATGAAAAAACCTGCTAAATAGATTCTACTATTTGTCCTGAGTTTAGGCCCCAGGGTATTTCAAATGTTAGTATTTTAACTCTTCCCATGCACTAATTCTATCGCCAGTCTTTGTCAAACTTTGTGGTAGTCATTGTTTTGCCTTTTTTTCCACACATTTTACTTCATGTATGAATTTATAGCTCCTGGTATACACCACTGCCACACAACACCTCAATGTGTGTTTAGCAACATCCCCCTGAGTACAGTGATACCCCTCATGCATGGGTTTGCTTGGCTGTTGTGGGGCAAAAGGGTCACATTTGAGGCATGCACATTTTTCAATGTTGAACTTTATTTGGTGATCCTGTGCCCATGTCCTATTTGGTACATCTTTGAGCCTGACCAATTCAACGTCAATGTTAGCAGTAGTATTTTTGTGAGTATTTTTCCCACACACGTTGTACTTTAAGTATGAATTTACAGGTCTTGGTATATGTCACTGTCACATAACACCCCACTATGTGTTCAGCAACATCTCCTGAGTACACTGATACACGCTTGCATGGGTTTGTCGGGTTGTTTGGGGGCTGAAAGCCACATTTGGGACTTGTGCATATGGTCATCCTTCCCCCCGTGTTAATTGGGACATTGTTGAACCAGGCCAATTCAATTTACCCCATCAAATCATAAATTTTTTAAAAATAGACACCCCATGGGTATTTAACATGCCAGTATTTTAGCTCTTTCCATGCGAGAATTTTTTAAGATAAAGCGCTCATTTTAGGACTTGCTCATAATTTTTTTTATATTTTGGCCTTTTTCGTCCCTCCTGAGGACTCTTTTGATCTCCATTATTTTTTTGAAAGGCCGTGCCGCCATCTTGCGCATGGAAAGGTGAGCTTGAGATAGATAGGAGCAAGGGAGTTAATGTGCCAGTTCACAGGAGCCTCTAAAGACGAAAACCTTGAGGGTTGTTCGAAAGCAGCTGTTGAGAAATCTTGTAAGCATGAATAAATCAAAGCAGGGGACAAAAGAAGATAATTGGGTGAGTGGTGGTGGGGTGGGTAGGAGCAGTGTTCCCTCTAAGCTGTGCGCTTGTGCGCGCGCACATAGCTTTTTTAGAGAGCGCACACGTCCAAAAATTGTGCGCACAACAGTTTTTCCCAAAAAAAGAAAAAAAATAATAATTTTTTTGAAACTTTATGCGGCGCGGATATTGTGCGCACAAAATTTTTGCTCTGTGAAAATTTTTGCACAAGAGAAATTTTCTGCGCACGCCAACTAAGAAAAATTAGATGGAACATTGGGTAGGAGTATATTTGGAGATAGGTGAGGATATGTAAGTACAACCACTATGAAGAGCTTTAAAAGTGAGAGTCAGGATTTTGAATTGAAACCTGAAGCGTATAAATAACAAGTGAAGGGCTTGACAGAGGGGGAGGTGTTAGTATAAAAATTGGTAAGGAGGATAAGTCTGGCAGCAGCATAAATTATAGATTGTAAAATGACAAGGCAGGTATGAGGGTGACCAGCTAAAACAGAGTTACAGTAGGCAAGATGTTTTTTTAAGTTCAGAGTTAAGGGTGACACTAAGGCAACAAGCTTGTGGGAAATATAAGAAGTTCAGTTTTAGAGAGATTGAGTATTAGGAATCATGCAGACATTTAGATAGAGACAGAAGCAATGCAGTTTGATTTATTGACAGGGGATAATTGTAGGATAACATGCTATAAGCCAGGGCTCGACAAATCCCAGGCGCCAGGTCGCCATGGCGACAGAGAATTTTGTCCTGGCGCCTAGGTTTTGTCAGCCTCTTACATCCAGAAAAAATTGTGGATGTAAGAGGCTGAGTCACCACATGGGGGCGCTGCGGCTGTCTGCCCAGAAGTCTGGGCAGACAGCACAGCCACTCCGAGCCCGCCCCCGAGCCTGAGATCACTCCCACGGAGTGATCCTGTAGGCTGAAAACGCGGTTGCTGGAAAAGCAGCACTCGTGTTTTCAGCTGCCACAGGCAGCCTCAGGGAAGGGGTTTGTGTGTTGATTGGGTCCCCACACAAGTCTGGGGACCTCACCCAACACCCCTAGCTGCCTGATCGCTCCATGGGAGCGACAGCGCAGCGTTAACCCCTTCAATGCCGCGATCGCGGCATTTAGGGGTTAATTCCCGTTTTGGGGGCTTTGCTGCTGGTGGTCTGCCTGGAAGCCCAGGCAGACCAGCAACAGCAAAAAAACGAGCCCCCACAAGCCTTTTGATGACTCCTGTACGTATGGAAGCCTACAGCAGTCATCAAAGAGACTCCCTCTGCAATGGCTGGTCCATAGACCAGCAAGTGAGTCCCAGCTGCCAGAGGCAGCTTCAGGGACAGGGGAGAGGGTTCTTCGGTCTCCACATGAGTGTGGAGACCAGCCCCAACACCCCCCTGCTGCCTGATCGCTCCCTGAGAGCGACAGTGCAGCGTTAACCCCTTCAATGCCGCGATTGCGGCGTTTTAGGGGTTAACTCACGTTTTGTAAGGGGCTCTGCTGCCGGTGGTCTGCCTGGAAGCCCAGGCAGCCCAGCAACAGCAAAAAAACGAACCCCCACAAGCCCTTTGATGATTCCTGTAGGCATAGAAGCCTACAGCAGTCATCATAGACTCCCCCCTGCAGTGGCTGGTCTATAGACCAGCAATTGCTTCCCAGCTGCCAGAGGCAGAGACAGGGGAGAGGGTTCTTTGGTCTCGCCATGAGTGTGGAGACCAGCCCCATCACCCCCCTGCTGCCTGATCACTCCATGAGAGCGACAGTGCAGCGTTAACCCCTTCAATGCCACAATTGTGTATGACATTGCAGGGGTTAACATTTGTCCCCACAAGCTTGTGGGGACTAAATATCTGTCAATGCTGTGCTCCAATGGAACATCAGCATCGAAAGAGTGAAAAAAATGTATTTAAAAAAAAAAAACAAACAGCACTGACCTGAAAGTCCAGGGTGCTTCCAGGTCAAATGCTGTGAGTTTAGTAAGTGGGCTGATGATGATCGGATCCCTCCTGACCAACTGTTAGTTTAAAAAAATCCTGGCTCCTAACTTTTTTACCTGGCGCCGAGATTCACAACAAATTTGTCAAGCCCTGCTATAAGCAATTAATCCAAAACTTTCAACAGCATAATGGGAATTATCAAAAATTAGAGAGAGGTTATATTTCATGTATAGTTCAATGTGACAAAGTAATGTTTACAGATCAAAATGAATTCACTAAAGCAGGAGTTGGCAGGCAAGTTTATAGAGTCAATTTTCAGACCTCAGTATGAAGTATAAAAAGCCTTCAACTAGATGCCCTTATCATACTGAAAAGCATAAGGTGTTTTGGTTGGAGAAGTGGCAATGAAGAGCCTGGGTGCAGTATTTGTTCAGCAACCATAAGTAAAACACATGCACGTATTACATGCAAACTTGCTCTAACACCCTCCCACTGTAATACCATACACTTGCACATACATAGGAACACTATCTCCCTCCCTCATACCACTATCCCTATGCTCGTCTCTGACACTCTAGCTTAATACACTGAAGCACACAGTCAGGCTAACATCACACCATAATACCCACACACATGCTGACATCAGATACTAACATACAAACTCATACTAGCACCATACAGTAACATACACAAATGTTCTCACACAATATACTGACACACACTCATGCTAACACCAAATACTTGCACACTCAGCATACAGTAACAGCATCGTCTCACGCATCTTCTCAGCAATACAGAGACCACAAGTGTCCTACCTAACAAAAAGGGCCCCTGTAAAAACTAAAGGCCCCAGGACCTGTAAATCCCAAGGGCAACGGTGCATCGCATAAATTCTGTCCCAGAAAATAACTCCCCTCCTTTACATTTTGACTTTGATAGCATATTCAGATCTCTACCGCTTCCATCATAGACATCTAACAGAAAATACCATATGTTTTTTAATGCCCAGCCAGAAGGAATAAAAAGTAAGCAGTGTCAAAAATCATCAGGGCTCTGAAAAAAATGCTATAGCTCAGACCAAAAGTTTTGAGAATGAAACAAATATTAATTTTCTGCTAAAAGTCTGCTGCCTCAGTTTAAAATATGGCAATTTGCATATACTCCAGAATGTTATGGAGAGTGATCAAATGAATTGCAACCAATTCCAAAGTCCCTCTTTCCCATGAAAATGAACTTAATCCTAAAAAACATTTTCACTGCATTTTAGCCCTGCCCCAAAAGGACCAGCTGACATCGTGTCGATGATTCTCTTGTTAACACTGGTGAGAGTGTTTATGTGGACAAGGCTGGAGAGAGGTTCAATTGTTGTGAAGAATGCATCAGGGTGCCCAAGAAAGTCCAGCAAGCCCCAGGACTCCTAAAGTTGATTTAGCTGTTGGATCCAGAGCTTGCTCAGGAATGGCAGCAGGCATGTGTGAATGCATCTGCATGCGCAGTGAGGCGAAGACTTTTGGAGGATGGAATGGTGTAAAGAAGGGTAGCAAAGAAGCCACTTCTCTCCAGGAAAAACATCAGGGACTAACTGATATTCTGTAAAAGGTACAGGGATTGGACTGCTGAGGACTAGGGTAAAGTCATGTTCCCTGATGAATCCCCTTTCCGATTGTTTGGGGCATCAGGATAAAAGCTTATCCGGAGAAGACAAGGTGAGCACTACCATCAGTCCTGTGTCATGCCAACAGTAAAACATCCTGAGACCATTCATGTGTGGGGCTGCTTCTTAGCCAAGGGAGTGGGCTCACTCACAATTTTGCCTAAGAACACAGTCATGAGTAAACAATGGTACCAACAAATCCTTCAAGAGCAACCATCTGTGAACAGTTTGGTAACGAACAATGCCTTTTCTAGCATGATGGAGCAACTTGGCATAAGGCAAAAGTGATAACTAAGTGGCTTGAGGAATAAACCATCAACATCATCATCCCAGACCTTAATCCCATTGAAAACTTGTGGTCAATCCTCAAGAGGCGGGTGGACAAAAAAAACCCACAAATTCTGACAAACTCCAAGCATTGATTATGCAAGAATAGGCTGCCATCAGTCAGGATGTGGCCCAGACATTAATTGACAGCATGCCAGGTCTTGAAAAAGAGGGGTCAACTCTGCAAATATTGATTGCATACCCTTAATGTAATTGTCAATAAAAGCCTTTAACACTTATGAAATGCTTGTAATTATATTTCAGTATACCATAGTAACAGCTGACAAAAATATGTAAGAACACTTTGTGAAGACCAATACTGTCATTCTCAAAACTTTTGACCATGACTGTAGTTAGAACAGGGGCGTGTGCTGGTGTAAGCTGTAGATTGTAAACTTGTTTGAGCAGGGCCCTCCTCACCTGTTGTCTCTGTAAGTCGATTTTTTATGTTACATACTACTTGTTATGTCCTGTCTACCCATTGTACAGCGCTACGGAATTTAATGGCGCTATATAAAACAATAAATAATAATAATATCTTAGTATCCAAAAGACAACAAATGGGATATGTACACAAGGTACCTTAGTAAACAAATGGAAAATCCCATGCAGCTATGGTATGTCCAAAAGCACTCCTGTTCCAATGAGTGCACAATAAGACATTAATCCAAGAAAAGAAAACACAGCGGTCCATCTCTCCCATCTTGTCCCCTCATTAATCGTCTCCCAAGCCAATAAACTCCCTCCAAACCTTCGGTCTGATACAGTACCCAGTTCCCATCATTAGCTTCCCTGGTCCCTCCATTAAATGATTTTATTTTTTAGTATATATAATATATATTATTCATATATATTATATAATATGTATATACTGTCACAGTAAACAAGATATTATGAAACCTTACAGAACAATATTTTAGACTATGACCTTTTGTGTTCACATAATTTGTTAAATCCCTTTAAATATTTAAATGTTTCTATTGCATCTCCCCTATAAGCTATACATATTAAGATCTCTTAGTCTTAACTGCTTAGATCAAAAGCCTCAACATTCCAACCCCTCTCCAAAACCCCAACAAACAATGACACAACTCCAGGTAGGTGGGTAGGGTGTTGGCCACAGGTTTATTTTAGCCTGTAACATTAACATTAAATTTCTTAAATAACCTGCTTGATGTAGGGCTAAGCCCTGCAGGCGGTTAACACCACATGATACCAAGAGTCCACCTCCCCAAACTCGTCCAGGCATGACTTCTTTGCTTTATCATTACACGCTGGCCAAATGGGGGGAATTCTTCCTGTGACTAGAAAAGAAATCAGAAAAACAGCAGACACCGAACATACGCTTTTATCATAACTGCACCTGTCCAAGCAGGATTTACGCGAGGAACGAGGCAAGCCTCCACTCAGTACCCCTTTTTATCCCTTTTGTAACCCTTTGCAATAATGGCCCTGCTACTGGCATGCCCTAAATCGGGGCTAGTCCAGCAGTCATATTACCCTTTCCTTGTCAGTTTCTATCTTGCAAACCACTTACCGTTTTTGCATCCCTCGTCTGAACTTTCTCCAATGTGTCAATATCAGACAAGGAACCTCCACATCTCCTCTCTGCCTTGTACGCCGTCCAGCTCGCCCCGGTGGTACTTACTAAACCGTACTACTTTAGCCTCTGGGAGGGGGACCTGGGGATCTCTTTTTCCCTAGAGGAGTGGGAGAGGATGCTTATGATCGTGCACAAGGGGACCATCTCCAGCAGAGTGCAGGAAACGCTCTTTAAAATCGTCACCCGATGGTTCAAGGTCCCCCTGGACCTACATAGGTTTTTGCCCCAGATCCCCCCTACCTACTGGCGCTGCAATACCCTCCCTGGCTCCCTCTACCATATATGGTGGTCTTGCCCGGCAATCCAACCATTCTGGGACGCGGTGTCTGCGGTTATCCGGGAGGTAGCTGACCAGTCCTTCATAGCTACCCCGGCATCCGTCCTTCTGCACCACAACGCTATCCCATACAGGTCCTATAAAGGCTCCGTCAAATTCCATTTAATAAATGCTGCCCTCACCACTCTTCCCAGATTCTGGAAGTCTGCCAGTCCTCCCTCTATGTCTGCCTGGTTCCGACGCGTCGAATTTATCTACCAGATGGAGGTCCTCACGGGGGCCGCTAGGGGCCAAGAGCACTCGGTCGAACTCCAGTGGTTCCACTGGCGCACCTACGTTGCCTCCCTTGCTGACCGCCCGACCTCCCTGGTGCCTTGAGCCCTTCACTGTCTCTTGCCTCCACTTTGGATCTCTGTTTTCAGTCCATTTACTTTTTGTTTTTGATTTTCCTTTTGATTACCACTCATGTTGTGTATGTTTTCACACAATATGTTATGTACCTGACTTACCTGCGGTGTGGGATTGACCAGTACTCCGGCCCGACTCCCTCCCCTACTTAAGATGTCCTTTTCCTCCAGGTACTTTTGTTGTTGTTGTTTCCAATGACGTTTTGCCTACAGTCACTGTTTGTCGCATACGGTTGCTATGACGCACAGATCTCTTTGCCTTTTCTAGACAATGTACCCCTGTGTCCGTACTGACAGTTTATTGGCCTGTACCCTGTGGGAGACGAACCCTCCTGACTATGTATCATGTGTATCTTGTCTATACGATGCTGCTGTTGTGATTTTGCGCTTTGTCATTTTTGTTTTGCAATAAACGGTGAATTGATAAAAAAAAAAATATATATCCTTATGGAGATAGGGGCTTCCAGAACTGTACTCAATACTCTAGGTGAGGCCTGACCAGAGATCTGTGGCCTAACCACCTCCCTCTTCCTGCTACTAATGCCTCTCGCTAAACAACCCAGCACCCTGCTTACTTTTTTCTACGCTTTATTGCATTGTCTGCCTTGAGATTTTTAGTGTATTATTTTACATTTATCCACATTTTTCCAGGGTGTTGTTATAGTTATTGTTTAGAGAGGGTTAAACCCTGTTCAGTGTGCTGTGACTTAAATTACAAACATGAAGAGCATTGTTTATTATTTGTTTATTTTATGCACAAGGTCATGTTTATTGGTTTCCCTTTTAAATTTTACCATGCATTATTATATTAAGATATCCTTTTTCACTTTTCACATTGTTTTATAGATGTTAAATAGTACCAACCTTGACAACAGATTTATTATTCACTTTGTTGAACCGTATCCTTGAATATTGTGGAAAATAAAAATCTGCATTATTTGGTTTCACAGCTGTATTATGGGGAATATTAAAACTTCCAAACACAGTCTCTGGGCATTTGCAAGAATGTTCAGTTATTAAGCCACCATGTTGTTTACTAGTTTAGCTACCCCATTGCAAATAATTTTAGATACTGTTAAATTAGATGATCTCTCACAGTGAGAATTCTTTATATTTCATGATTATTACTTTTCATATTTATTCTTTATTATTGATTCACTAGCGCTCACCTCTTTTTTGTTCAGTTTCCTTTTTTTCTGTCATGATTTGGACACCTGAAATGTTGGAGGGTATGATGCCTGTCAAATAGTTTGAAGTATGCTTTCACTGTAGTAGGCTTCAATACTTAAGTTCAACAATGCATCAACATAGTCAATGTATATAATATTTAATAACTTAAGGTTTTTAATTAACATGACTATAATACGAATGCTTTCTAGTTCAAACCTTAAGCACAGGCAATTACTCAGCACTTCATACATACTTTCAGTATGTCTTTATTAAAGCCTGTTCTCAATGGCAATTTTAAATCAATTCCACCAATATAATGACACTAATAAAATGATATTTCTCCCAGAACCTATAAAAGCTGATTACGCAATACTAAAACAATTGACTCATCCTTCCCTGTCAGGGATTTCTTTATTCTACATCACTAAGTGAAATAGCTACTATTCTTCAAATAAATAGTCTACTAAATTTCAGATGCCAGATCATGTCCTGTTGCAAAGCACTATACATATGTGATAGGTTATGTAATTGGCTGAATTTGTGGGCGGAGTTAGGGGCCTATTTAACCCCCTACCACCTCTCTCTCAGTTGATGATGATTGTTAATTGGCTGGTTACCATTCTCCTCGCCCATAATATATATGTCATACATATACGCAACACTCTTACTCATTTTTTGACTACTTGGGTTGACTAGGGCTGAGGATTGCTACTTGTCAGTTCTCACCTCAGGCAGGCTCGGCCTTTTAAAATAGTGTCTGACACGTCTTTTCAGACTCGTGTGTCTTGAGGTTTTATCATTAAATGATCTATTAAACCCCAGATGGATCACCTCAACATACCACTCCCTAGCACATACCCCCCCCACAATCACCATGGTTCATTTTGTGCCCACAAATATTTGGAAAAATGTGTTCTAAGGAAGTGACGTGAACTTAGCTTCCCTTTTGATTGCCACACATGATGTTGCCGATAATAAATCATATGCTTGTAGAGAGGTATAGGTGGTTAAAGATCATAGGCTGAATACTGTTCGTTTTCAGCCAAAGCGGCGGATGCTCTCTCACAGTTTCAGTTCATTACCAATTGGGCCAATTTGGATATGGAGCATTTTTGAAGGGCTTAATGCCCGATATGTTCTAACTGCCAGTCATCAAGTCATACTATTAATTGGTGCCCTGATTCTGGCATAACAGCTACTACCAGCTTTGCTAGGAGAGCCGCTTATGTCCCGCCATTGTCTACAGCACCTCAGGTGGATAAATGTGATGTCTAGGGATCTGTAATAACTTTAATATCACTTTAATAACTATAATATACAGGAAGTGTTGATTACTATACATCTGCTTCATCTGTTAAAAGGCACACCCTAAATTGGCCTGTAAACCAGCACATAGCTGATTAAGCCAGATCAATGTCAACCAATTAGCCAGGTATCTAGATCATCACCAGTCCCAGCAGATTACAGAATTCCTACTAACTGATTTCACTGCAGGCTTTCATACAGGTCTGATCATCCTCCCCCAGTCCACTTTTGAAGGGTGCAGTCTGTAGTCAGCAGGGCTGAACCCACAGGTCACCACTAAACTTCTTCGTCATAGGGACATTCACAGATTCTCCCTTTCATTCTTGTAGGGTGAAACCCATTGTCGTAGTTCAGGGCAAATTTACAAATAGATTCCGGTTGATTTATGACTTATTTGCGCCTCATTCTTCCCATGTTCCTGGTTTTAATTCCTTGATTCCATCAGAAGAGTTTTCATTGAAATATTTGTCAGTTGACATGGCCAGAGTTGCATACAGGTAGGGAGGCTTGGTTTTCAAAGGCAGATATATCCGATGCATTTAAGCTTCTCTCTATTTTACCCTCATTGTGGCAATGGCACGGTATCAGGAGGGCCTGTACTTCTTTGCCGTTAAGCTTACTTTTGGGTCTAAAAGCAGCCCCTGGCTTTTTGATTCTTTAGCGCAATCCCTTAATTGGATACTCACCAGGCCCACAGTCATAAAGTTTTTCTTTATTTTTTATTTTATGTCAGACCTATTGTTGTTATTATCATTATCAGGTGGTTCTTTTCATAATATAATTTATTGGTATGGTTATATTAGGTGTGTTTTGCTTAGGGGTATAAGCTTTTGATAAAGCACTTGTGGTGCAAAACGCGTAAAGCGGTTTCTCTTTCCTTGTGGCAGGTGTAATATTTATTGCATACTTTTTTTATTTATTTCTTTTTTCTTTATTTCTTTTTTTCTGTACATATTTGAGTATATTTTCCTATATCAACTTTTAAACGTGGGATTAAGCATCCAAATAAAATATATCTTTATACATCATACACCTATTTGGTCATTTTGTCCTCATGGAGTGCCGGTGTTTCTTTTTCTGTTCAATTTCATAGTTGGAGTGGATGTTGCTTCCTGCTTGAGCACTCGTGTGACACAGCTGTTTTCGCCTTATTATTTATCACTATATGGTCTGAGCTGGTGTATTGTTCATTCCACTGTCATAAAGTCATCCACTATCTGATGATTTCATCTTGATAGAACCACCAGAGCATGCTCCTCAGGACCTCAGGAAACTCACATCAGTCTTCCATGACATTAACATCCATTTAGCCTCCCATAAGGTGGAAGGGTCAGACATGGTTATCACTTTCCTGGGGGTCACCCTGGACACATCCCGCATGTAGGCTAGCCTCCCTCAGACCGTATTATGTAGACTATCCTAGTTATCCTAGCCTAGTTAAGTCATCAGCTTCTTCAAGGAAAGAGCTGCAATCTCTGCTTAGCATGCTCAATTTCGTCATGAGAATTATTACTCATTATTCCTGGTAGCCTTGCTACCATCAGCTTCTGACGCCGACATCTGTTTATACATATCATCCCAAGCAGACCTGGTCATGTGGGATAATTTCTTATGGCTTTAGAATGTTGTTTCTATGTTCATTCCGCAAGCATCTCCTATCTGATGCGGCAGCTACACATAGCTATGCATCTATCTTTGGTAATAATTGGCTGGCGGGCTGTTGGCATTCTGAGATCCTTCGGATACCTGCATTCACAGAAGCATCAGCCCTGTTTGAAATGTATCCCATAGTAGTAGCTGCTCAGGTTTGGGGTCACTTATGGACAGGTAAGACGGTAGGTTTTCTCACAGACAACCAGGCCACAGCATTCATTCTTAATAAATGTCGTTCCAGGCCCCTGACTACTATGTCTTTCATGCGGAAACTGATTTGGTTATTACCTCATCATCAGTTCCATTTGATTGGGTCACACTTACCAGGGGTGGATAACGTGGCAGAAGATGCCCTATTCCGAGCTAACTTCCCTATGTTGTTTTCACAAAGATCAGAAGCAGACCCTTTAGCCATGCCTGTACAGCATTTCTCCCTTCTCACCATGGACTGAAAGTTCATATGGACAACACCATTGCCCTATTTAACAGCTCCCTGTCTCACAATACTTGGAAGGCTTATGCTACAGCATGGAATACCTTTTCTAAATTCCAAGAGTTATACCCTGCCTGGATACTCATACCACAGGGTATATACTAGCTTTTATCTCGTATTGCCATACTGAGCTAACTCTGTAATTTAGTACCATTAAACTGTATTTAACAGGGATCCAGCATTTTAGGTCTAAAACCAACCCTGACATTCCCTCCTTGTTCGCTTCCCACAGAGAAGCATTAACGGGGTTACAGAAGTTACAACTGTCGTCATTCATTAGACTACCTATTTTCAAGCAAGTCCTCCTTTTTGGCCTTTTATGGGTTTTTTTTGCAGCCCAGTGAATTTACCTATATGGGGCACCAGTCTCACATTCTACGAAAGATCAGTTTAACCCGGCAACCAGAGGGATTCCATTTCCATTTGCTACGTTGTAAGACCCAGCAGACAGGGACAGGCGTTATTATCAGGATATTTGCCTCACAGAATTAATGGTGGCCAGTGGCTACACCGTTTGAGAGCCTTCTGCTCCCCTTGCCCGTTAAACCCATTACTATCAGGAAGCTTGTCACCTACGTGTGGACTCTGAGTTAATCTAGGGTGCGATCCTAAGAGGTTCTCAGGGCATTCCTTTCGTATTGGCACCACCTCCGCCGCATCTAGGAATGGGGTTCCTGCTCATGTCATGAAGCACCTGGGTAGGTGGAACTCTGAGTGTTGTGCTAGATACATTCTGGATCCACAAAAGGAAATGGCTATTGCATTTTCTAAACTTGCCGAGGGCTTACTCCTGTTGTTTTGCAGTCTTGAATAAAAGTTTTTCACCTTTCAATGTTTTCACCTTTTTAGCCTCTTTTTGGGGTACCGACCATCATGATCGCGACACACATAAGATAATGTCTGTCTTCTTTACATCTGTCCTTTCCATCTGTTTCTGTCCTCTGTTCGTATTAACTCTGTTGCCCCAGACTCCGTACACAAATATATATATATATGTGTGCCATAAAAAACTATGATTGTCCATGTTTTATAGAGCAGAAGCCTAGAAATGCATCAAAGTGAGAATTGTTTGACCTTTCTGTAGATGCAGGAAAAGGAAAAGAACAAAATAAATGTTATATGTAGTGTTTTACTATACAGTTATACCTTGACTGCTTTCTTGCACCAATACTTTGATCAAGTTATATGCAGTCCAGCCGATGAAAGCCCAACAGTGGCATTACGAAAGCTTTTGTATATGTTTAGTGGTGTTTTTGTGTGCTGGCAGCCATGATAAATGTTCCCCTTTGCAATTGTCATGTTGAAATGTCACATCTCACAAGTAGTACTAAGTTGGTGGCAACTTCAACTACTTTAACAGGTTATGCTAGATTTTATCGCCACAATTCTCCAATGCCAAAGTTGGGATGTAAACTAGATTGATCAGTTTATATCCTACAACAACAAAAAAATCTGGCAAAAAACTTTACCTAAGGCTTTTTCATCATACTATGCAACAAATCTACTAGGTTTGCAACAAATATAACGCACCCAGAATAGACATAAAGAATGTATGACTTTCGTGGTAGCTTTCTGAGCGGTGTTTGAGCGCTATACAGTGGTTTGGAACCCCTTGCAGCAGCTATCAGAGCCAGTCCAGACATACAGGGGATTACAGTGCACCGAGTACATTACAAATTAAGCCTGTTTGCCGACGACATTCTGCTCACCTTGACAAACTCCCTAATCTCACTCCCTAACCTTTTTCGCCTCTTGACAGATTTCTCCCGAATCTCCGGTTATAAGATCAATGACTCCAAGTGTGAGGCGTTGGATGTTAATGTTGGATGTTAATCTGTCCAACAACTCCTTGCGACTAATTTTAAATTCTCCTGGCAGCCTTCGTCTATAAAATACTTAGGCATACGTCTCACCAGGGACTTTACAACACTTTATCAAGCCAATTATCCACCTCTCATGGGAACTTTGCGCTCGGAGTTGCGACAATGGGCCCGCTACAACGTATCGTGGCTAGGGCGCATATGTGCTGTCAAGATGAATTTATTGCCCAGGCTCTTGTATCTCTTTCGAGCACTACCCATACCAGTCAAGAAAGAGAAGATTGCGGCCTTTCAATCTACTGTCTTCGAGTATGTGTGGGCCACCAGAAGAGTGCGCATTAAAAAGTCCACCATGTATAAACCAAAACAATCAGGTGGTTTGGCTGTTCCAGACTTATTATTATATTACGTGGCGGCTAGAGTCTCTCAGTTAGAAGCCTGGTCTTACCCAACCAACACCCTTCCGTGGGTAGATATAGAGCAAACTTACTTCCCGCACCAGAACCTTCGACAGATCCTGTGGCTGGATAGCCCGACGCTTCTCTGTCCTTCCTCCTCCGCTACCATATCAGCTGCGCTTCTTCTCTGGCGTGCCTGGCGCTTCAAACTACGTCTGGCTGGTCCACTTTCTCCACTCACACTTTTGTTGTCCAACCCTCTTTTCCTTGAAGGCATGCATACGTCGACATTCCGGTGGTGGTCGGATGCTGGCTTAGTCACTCTCGGCGACCTGGTTCGGGGTGGACAGATGTTCTCTTTTGCCACACTCCGGGAATCCAAACATATACCTCCAAATGAAACGTTCCGCTATCTACAAGTACGCCATTTTATACGCTCTTTATTGGCTAGAGGCGAGATGTCTACTCTGACGATCTTTGAACGCCGTTTCATGGCAAGAAAAAGGCTTAAGGGATCTATCTCGGCGTATTACTCCAGCTTTATTTCAGTTACGTCTGCTCATCCTCCCCTATATCGTTCCCAATGGCACACAGACCTACTCACTACTTACCCTGACGATGAATGGGATTCGGCGGCGACTACACTACAAAAACCACGATTAACACACTGATTAAAGAAAGGGCCTTTAAGGTGGTCGCCAGATGGTATACTTCGCCCGTACAATTGTCGCATATGGTCAAGGGTTCCAGTGCTTGCTGTTTTCGTGGATGCAGAGAGCGGGGCACCTACCTCCACGCGTGGTGGACTTGCGGCTTAGTTCAGCCCATTTGGTCCTCTTTTTCTGTTCAGTTGTCAAGAGCATTACACACCGACATACGCTTATCCCCAGAAGTCGCTCTTCTTTTGATGAACATCCCTAGCGGCACTTTATCCACACCAAATCAGCAACTTATTCACAGGATATGCGCGGCTGTCAAACAGGCTACTGCTAAAAGATGGAAGGGACCCCCTCCAACCCTCAGTGAAATCCAGTCTAACATATGGCATATCATTAATATGGAGAAGATTACTGCCAAATTGCATGACAGCATGCCAAAGTTTGAGGCTATATGGGAGCCTTGGCTCTCTACATACCCTGGACCTAGGCCAGTTCATTCACTGCTCCACCTATAAACCGGCAAAGGAGGTTCCCCTCTTTTTCTTTTTCTCTCCTTTCTCTTCTTCTCTCCTTTCCTTTCTCGTCTCTCCTTCTACCCCCTTTCCCTTCCCTCCTACACGTGAAGTATTTGCCAGTTGCTTGACTGCTTACCATACTCCTTTTCTTCGGGTGAACACAGCGCCCATTCGGGCTTTGATGTACATGACACTAATCACTGCTGTGCCCTTGTTGCAATTTCATGACAATGTTCGCAGTATTGTCTTGTTTATACTGTGGTATGCATTCATGTCATTGTATCATGATTTGTTTTGATGCAACACTTTGGATATGGCAACTGTTGCTTTTTCTATGTCAAAATGCAAATAAAATACTTTAAACAAAAAAAAAAAAGAATGTATGACAAATCCATTTACAGGAGTGTAGGATTTTTCACCTGCGTCGGAGGTAACTCCTGCAAAAGCAAAAAGGAGTGAGAAAGTGGGCAGAAACAGCAGCTTATGTCATATGGATCGCCAGAAAATCAGATGTGTGAGTTTTTATTTCGTTTTATTTGCCAACCTCCCCCCCCCCAGTTATGCATATCTGCTCCCAGGCTTGCCACTCTGCCCCCGGAAATGCCTTATACCCCCCTATTTGGCATATAGGGGGTTAAAAGGCATTTCTGGAGGTATATATATATATATATATATATATATATAACTGCTAACAGCAATCACACTCCCATCAACCCCAGGTAGCCAGTACATGCTGGAGCCTGGGGATGATAGGAGTGTGATTACAGCCTCCCTATGCCATGCTACCCCCCCTTACACATCCATGCTATCACACACAGACTCATTCACAAACATTTAAATACTCATTCATTCCATTAATCACACATACTTGCTCATAAATCCTCCCCCACCCCCTTACCTGAACTACAGATCTCTCACTCGCAGACTTCTGCAGAGGCCCGGCTGTGCGAGCAACTTCTCTGGCCCCGCCCCCAGAGGAAGAAGGAGGGGGCAGAGTCATATGACGACTCTGCTGGCTTCCTGTTCTCCTGTTGCTAGTACAAGAGATGGTGCTGGCCGACTAAAGCACCGGTAAGCAGCCTGGCCCCAGCGGACATTTTTTTGAGGTCTGATTAGAAGATGACCTCGATTACAAGACGAGGGGTATTTTTCAGAGCATTTGCTCTGAAAAAACCTTGTCTTGTAATCGAGCAAATACGTTAAACCACTGTTTACTACAAGTCAGTGATCCTGAACCTTATTGCCCAAGAGGACTGTGCTTAAGATCCCCACGTTTGACAGGTATGGCCCTCATGCTACAGGGTTTGTCACAACATAGACTTTATATAAGTATTCAGATGCCACAAACCTTCAAAATGAATGTAATGGATAAGAGAGAAACTAAGATGGAGTTTTCAATTGAGGAAGAAACACTTATCTTTCTAAACTCTTGTTTCATGGTTTTAAAAGCTAAACTGAGTATTACAGAATGAGAGTGTCAGAATTGCCAAATAGAAAGGATTATTGCCACTACCTCAGTGTCATTAACAGGGAATCCTGTTGTTAGCTCAACATCAATAATCTCTGCAAATTAGGATTTTCTCTTTTGGATTTTAGCAAAGCCTCTTTGAGAGCTGACAAGACAAGATGAACATATATTTATTCAGAGAGCTGTGACCTACTGTGCTCGGGAAACTGTGGTGTTATATTCTAGTTGTTATAAAAAATGTAGCTTTAAGTGAAAGGCTGTTATGGAGTGAAAGTGAGTGTGGAATCATAAATAATGACTAGAAGCTTCTAACAAAATAAACAAATTATAGTCTAAGAACCATGATTGTAATTTTTTATTATTGTGTTTAAAATAATCAAATTCTCGTCAAACAGGTGAAACTTAATGATTCGTGCATTGTTTTGAAACGCATCATTTCTTCAGTGACGGAACTAATGCAAAAAAGACCCACTGGGATGTTTTCATCAAAGTCGTAAATGGAAATTTTGGACATTTTTATGCGCAGCTTTAACGGTTAGAGTGCATTAGTTCCAGTACTGGCCTGTAGAATGAGATTTCATAAGCATTCCATTTGGTCATATAAGTATATAGCACTAAGTTTAATGTTTGTAAGGATTTTGGCGTTATGTGTTTATTTAATATATCATCATGATATAGAAAATGCAATATTTTATAGTTACATTACATTTATTTATAGAGCACCGACAGATTCTGTACCACTACTACAATAAGGGGACAGTGAAAGTAAACTTAGCAAAAAGATTAACACACGTGAAGATATACTTGACGAGGGCCTGTGCATGCGTGCTTTCAATCTATTAGGAGATTAAAGAGGAATGACACAGAAGGAGATGGACAACTTTTGAGTGTTTGTCCATTGTGAAATCATGATGTCTCACCACAGCCCACATTAAATGAGTAGCGATATCATGACATACAACTTTGTGTGTATGTGTGCCTAGGGGGTCTTCGACCTAATGCCCCTTTCTCCACCTATTTTGCACATCTGAATTTTCTTGGAAATGTAAAATAAGAGTATGTTCACATATACCATAGAACTGTAAACATTCTAATGAAATGCACAGTGTTACATAATGTACCTAGCTCCATTTACTGTATTTTATGAAAGTAGTACATATATAAATACTTAAAAAAGAAGAGTTTACTTAAAGTTAAAATAGTCTAACAGATAGAAAGGTTGATTCATTAAAAGCAGTAGTACTATTTTACTGTTATTAAGAACAGCTCTACTAAGTTCACATGGCTACTGGTTGGGAGGGACAGGCTTAAATGGGTCAGAAATGAGCAGAGTCATAAAAGTATTTCATGATGTATTCTTCGTTGTTGGGCATTAGACTGTCTAACTCTTTTGCATATGTCACAAAAGTTTATGTTCCAGTGCCTGTGCACTGTAGGGTAGTGTGCCATCTAGAGCAATACAGGACATGATGTTCTGCAAAATTATCAATTAGCTTAATAATACCTGTGAAGTAGGAAGGAAATGCTAGAGCCTTTTAGAGGCCCTATGAACCACAAACCTAATAGTCTGACCTTCATTCCAGGAAAGGTGTTTAGATCAATAGTATGAACTGCTATTATTAAATCATTTATTTATTATGACCCGCAGGTCAATTAATAATTATTAGCGTTGCCTCAAGAATACAATCTTTTTTGTAATTAAATATATTGATTTTATATTTTCTACTTAACTTCTAAGCTTAAAACACATCCCTAAATACCAGTAACATATATATATATATATATATATATATATATATATATATGTATGTAAATATATATATATATATATATATACATATATATATACACATATATATATTGTGTTTTTAAAGTATAAGTTGATGGCAAGCAACTTTTTGGTATCATATAATGACAATTTAAAATTCAAGGAAACTACGGTGGTTGCCTGATATCACTGTATGTTTTACAGCTGTTAAGGGATTTTGTAGTCTCATAGCTTTCAAGACAAATTAACAAAATTAGCAGTTCTGATGTATTATCTTTATTACGGTATATATAAAATAGTTACTAAAATGCAACACTTCATCTATTCTAGTATGTATTATTATTCTAAAAATGTGTATACATTGGGCTAGATTCAGTGCTGAAGATTTATCAGAAAATCATTCACAAGTACTTCAATAACAATCCTCCCATGGACATACATGGGAACTCCCCAGGGTAGGCTACTTGGAGCCCTTACTCTTCTGAGGTGGTGACTTTGTAAAGGGGTAGGGCGATCCTAGATAGCGTTAAGTGGGTGGAGAGTGGGCAATGAGCTGGTGGTACGTGGGCATGGCCAGAAACTGTCTTGGCGAACTGAGGAAGCAAGGTTTCACCCACAGACTCTGGGTGAAACCTAGAGAGCTCCCAGGTATGGCCATAAACTGCATTGGAACAATGTTCCATATAGAGAAATACAGATTTACTGCATATCACCATTGAATTGTGTATTATAAATAGTGCATTTTCTGTATTTGTTAAAACCTATACGTATGTTCAATTTTATTAGCAATGGAGGAATCATTAAACAGTATTTTAAAAAGCATTAATAATATTATTTCCATTATTGTTTGGTACAAACAGTAGAGTAACTACCAAAAGATTACAGTGCCGATCAGGGCCGGCCAAAGACATAATGCCGCCTGGGGTGAAGTTTAAAATGCCGCCATTTTCCGGCGCTCAGCATTACAAGCTGGCACCGAGACCGAGCTAGAGGGCTCGCAGCGCCCCTCTCTCTCCTCCGCTTAAAAAAAAAAAGGCGCTTGGGGCGGCAAAGTGCCGCCTTTTCTAAAGTGCCGCCTGGGACAATTGCCCCACTCTGCTCCACGGTAGGGCCGGCCCTGGTGCTGATAATAGCAAAACTTGAGTTTAGATTTTCTTTTTTTGCTAAATAAAATAATTCAGCAAGAGAAAACCTGTGTGTATTAATGTTTATTTAAACCTTAGGTATAAAGTTTTTGATCTAACAACACAGCTGTTTGGAGAAATTTACCAGATTACCAGATTATGTTTTCTAAATACTATGTTGTATTTTCGTTATCCTCTAGAGCCACCTTTTACAGAACAAGACTTCATAAGTGAGTCTTACAATTCTTTTATATATTTTTCCTATGAGACTGAACATTAAGTTGATGCTTTCTCTGTCAAACTGTTTGCAATAAAACACTTCACAAGCCTGCTATAGCGACTCTTGATGAAAATACTGACTTTTCTATAAAATGTTTTCTGCATATAATCTGGTTAGAGGAATAATATTTCAAGCCACATTAACTTCTCATTTGGGATCTTGAATATATAATTTTATAGCTTTAGTATCTTGGTTTAAGGAGTTTTTAGCTGTGTTCCAGATTTAGCTTTTTATGGGTTGTTTTATTGGCTGGACATTGATTTTTTTTTTTATCTTCTGTGATGTAAAAAGTAGCAGGAGTACTATATTTTAGTCTTTTTAAAAACCTAAATAAACACTATCAATAACAATATTTCTGTAAATCTTGTTAATTAGCAAATTTACAGTTACGAAATCGAAAAATATAAATTATGCAATATTGTAAATATATGGTGCACAGCATGCAATACCAGAATTTTTGTTAGTTTCTTGTTTTGAATTTTAAGCCTATCTTAACATATTAAAAATATAGTATAATTAATTTGTATTAATATGACATATGATTTTTTTAATTAAAGTTATTTTTGTATACTTTTTTAACTTTGTGCCCCTCTATTTGCATAATTTTTTTCTATGTTGCTGTCTTATTGGAGTCAGTTTGAGAGTGTTGCACTTAAAATAATTATTTTTGTGCATTAGGTGAGTGCCTCTCTATACTTTTGTTGGTGTTTTAGGGATTTCCACTAGGCTGACGTTTTTCTTATCTTAGACAGCAATGCCAATCATTACGTTTGATTTCAGAAAAATCAAATGGTTGTCTCTAATTATTTCTGCATACATTGCACATAAACTATTGTTAGAGTTTTGGTGAGTAGATTTTGTTTTGTGTTTGTATTTGTGAGATTTAAGATTACGATTATAGACTGGTCACTGCATCTAGGGCAAGGTTTTTATTACGGGTCTGTTTTAATTTAATAGTTTAAATGTTTTTTTTGCATAATACAGGGGAGAGGCGGGGGAAGCGGACATCAGGCATATGGAACACTGTAGTCAGGCGTGCAATTTCCACACTTTGCGTAACACTGAGACATATTGCCTTAGCTAGTTAATGCATTTAATGGTCAACAGTGGGACATTTAGATTGTACTACAATAGGTACAGCATATTCTGTTATTCCCATTTTGCATAGGTAGGTCTAGTTGCCCTGTTTTTTACATTTTATATTTACACTAGAACTTTACCTATGGTATGCCCATATATCAAATGTATTATGGAATATAGAAGTACAAATAATTATATGAGTGGGAGTATCATGTTATTCTAATTGCAATCTACACCATTTAATTAGCCAACCAAAAAGTAAAGTTTGAACTTTTTAAAGTAAGGAAGCCAAGAGAAAAAGTGTACGTTTTCAACAATATGATTTTCTGGAAGGAAAAACACATAAAAGAAACTTGTACTGGTAGCAGGTACCTCTTTCAGGGTTCTTCAATGGTGGGGAACGGATGTGGGTTACTTAAAACCTAAAGAGGATACCTATAAAATGTGTGATGCCTTATCACTGTAAGTTGAGTCATTGTGTACAGTGGCAGTCTACAATTTACAGCTTGTAAGAATACTTTACAAATGATCTAAAACTACTTATAACTCAATTTACAATATTCACAATAATTTCAGTCTAATGTGAATAGGATGGTATCAGTTACTTCAACAAAATGGCATTGTGTCAGTCCTATGCTGTTAAGGAAAATTAATTATGAAAGGATGTAGAGAGAAACTGGTGGATTTATAATGAAAACAGAGATATATATATCAGGAAAAATATTTAATTGCACAGTATGTACAAGGCATGACCGGACATGGGAGAAAATGTGGACACACACATACTGTATCTGACGTAATATTATTGCCCTTCATCTAGTAAAGAGATTATGTATACACTATTTAAAACACTGCAGAACACAGGAGATTTAATTGAAATAGTTTTAACTTGTGTGTTCCACAGAGGTTCCATTATCCTATTTTTAGTCATTCATCCAATCCCAGTTGTAATGCTGTTTTGGTTTAACTCATTTTATACTTCGATTTCCTGTAATGCCTTAATAGAGAATGGCAATTTGAGGATAATGGACAGTTCTTTGTTTAATTGGGTTTTCTTGTTTTTTTTTTTCCCATGCAGGTTTGGCTTATGCAAAAGAAGGAACATTCCTTGAATGTGTTTCTTGCTTTAATCACACACATAAAACAGTTTATAGCATGTTTACTATGACGGAAACATATTATTCTGATATAGCATAAATATTTATGTTCTGATTTTTTATAGTTATTTTTATGAAGTCATATGTAATAGTATGCATTTAAAATTGTGGTAAACTCAAAGAAAGGAAAGATCAGTGTATGAGAACAGAATGCCCATTTGCATCTGTACATGTTTACAAGCAAGCATATAAACAACAAAAATGGAAAAAAAACTATTTAAAATAAATACATAATAGTACTATAAAATATTTGTATATAAATAAATGATCCATAATTCTGCCACTGATTAAATCACTGTGGAAATATTTTATATTATAGTAAGATATACTATAGCATTCAATGTAAAATGCACCATATAGCATCAATGTATCTCTCATATCTTTATACATCCTTTGCCAGCTGACTTCCATGACTTCCTCGGTATATATATACTTTTCTGATGAGGTTGTTGATATAATGCCACAGTGTCCAAGTTATAGTACATGCATGTCCAGTACGTCATGCACATCACTCCCAGTGGATTACGTATAAGTCCATATAACGTATGATATTATGGCATGCAAAACACGAATCTTATAATATAATCATATAACCAATAATTGTTTTAATACGTATCAGAATACTATACAATCCTGCTAACTGGACATCAAAGTAGAATAAATGCAGATAATATATAAATCATATATGGTTGGCAATGCATATCTCAGTGTAATAAAGACACAGAACGGGTGGTTTTGGGTACAGTATGGAAAACATAAAGAGAAAAAATAATTTTTCATGTAGCAAACTTCCCTCTGTGCCTAGCCTTTCTTACACCAAAACATTTCAGATAACGGCTCTTGTCTTGCATTTGTCACCCTGGTTCTTCTTGTTGGGAGTACCTATAATCTCTTTTAGTAAGATCAGGGATGCCAAGGCTTATATCCAGGCCTTTAATTTTGAACGTAAATTTGATATTTTACTCCGAGAGAAAAAATAACCAGATATACAATACATAAAAAAGGGGCAAGATAATGAATAAATACAGTGAACTTGTTGACTCCTAATCCACTGAGACACAAATGCCTGGATAGTACTTTAACTCATTACCTGTTAATGAATTTATCATCCAGGCAAATTACAGACTCATTATTGATATTCTAATGGAGATTATTTCTTTTATACTGGAAATGCAGCCCATTTGATTTTGTGAATGTAAAGCCTTTCTATTGAGGACATTAATCTATGAAGTATTTTTACCACTGTCATTAACAAGCAGTCATTTTTACCTTTTTTTGTATACTATATGTGATATGCATTTTACTTTAAATGCATCCAACATCATATTGAGCTTTCCTGTATGGTTATAATAAACATTATACCATTGTAATTTTGGCACTACTTTTATATTATTGTTTCTTAATGCACATTGAAGAATACTTATAGATAGCATAAAGTAAAAGTGAACATGTAAATGCAGTATTATTTTGATGCTGAATACAAGGCAGTATATATTCTCCGGTAATCTTCACCAAGCAAGATTTGATTTTTGTCTGAAACCTTATTCTTCATTTGGGGGGACTTGGTTGGAGAATGCAGCTCAGTTTACTTCGTTTTTCCAAAATGGAACATGAGAAAGCTGACTGGTGGTTGTTAGATGTATGTAGAGCTAGTGTGAGCTTAGACTAGTGGTTGTGCACTTGGCAGGAAAGTCAAATGTAATTATGTGTCAACCAGTTTGGCATATCAGTGTGACAGGTACTGTGTGTATATGGGAGAATAATGTCACAGAATGAGTTGTGAACAACATAGAGCTAGTCAAGATGGGTTTGTTGTGCAGATGTGTCTACTACACCCCCATGGTCAATATCTGGCACTAATATTTAGTTGCACAATAATTTTTCTTACCAGGCAATATAAGCAAGACTTGTTTCTACACAAGGCAGGGTGAGATGTTGGAGTCTAGCCACATGCTAAGATATTTGTAAGAACTGACTGTTGCTAATTTATATTTTGACTTTGTTTTGATTTTGGTTTACAATTAAGCTGGGATGTTGAGTAGGCACTGTTTCCAATGAGTGAGTTCTGTCTGATCATTTGGAATATAGCCAGTACCTGAGTACCTCTAGTACCTCTAGTGTATGTGTGTCTGCCTGTGTCTGTTAAGGCAAGTCAATTTACATACACACAGGGCAAATAATATAATATGTTAGAAAAGAAGAGAGCAAAGAACAGAGCTATTGAGAAAAAGAAAAAAAGTTAAATGGAGGGGGGGGGATTTTTCAGCAACTAGTAAAAGTAAAATATCCGTGGTAACCTATTTTTCATTATTCTTGTATACATCTATGTAACCGTTTTTGAACACTCAATTTTCATGCCACTACAAAATTAAACGATGTAGATTGTGACACATCTAAGTTTACCATATGGTTGATGCCCACTCTTACGCCTTCCTTCTTGAATATATAGTTGTTCCAGCTTTTAGATGTTTAGATCAACAGAGAAATCACCTACTTAAAAGATGTTCTGCCGATCAACATCTTAAAACAAATGATAAGTTATGTGGTGTCAGATATTTTATTTATCATATAAAGATTTTTTTATTGGAAACAAAGGAGCTTTCATGAAAATAGCTGCTTCAGCAAGTTTGCAAGTACATGGTTAGTTTCAATAGTATGATACATTTTAAGAAGTAGAAACTACTTATCTCAACAAAGGTGAAGTTCACAGGTTGCTATGTTACTAGACAACTGAAACTTAATAATAACTGAGAAGGTATTGTCTTCTAGAGATACACTAAGTGGTCAAGGATAAACACCAGATTTTATATTGATTTCATTAAAATTATTTGTTAGACCAGATCGTCTCTTAGAAGTAAATAATGGAAATATGCTATGAAGTTCCTAATTATATGATTGAAGAATTGTAATCAATAGGCAGAAGTTGTGGTAAACAGCATTGTCTTTATATTTTGATATGTAAACAAAAAAGAGGTGAAATTAATTTTGGGTTTGCAAGATTTTTTTGGACCTTTTCTTTTTAAACGCTCATAATTACTTAGATTGCCTACTAATCTTCATATTTTCTGTCTTCTCCTTTCTAATTGGAAATGTATGGAAATTTACTCATTTTAGGAATGTTATTTTTTTCCACTTAATTTTTTCACTGAACCTGGAGTTACATCCAGAGGGGCCAGTTGCACCTCAACAACAAGCGGTGGTATATAAAATGGTACCTAATTATTCTGAGTAGAGGTTTTTATCTTCTTCAATACAGAAGAATCTTATTCCATCTTTGGGGAAAAATATAATATTTCATTATTACATATGACGGCTTCTGAGATTGAAGGTTATAACTAGAAAACATGGCATTAAAGTTTTACATTATTTGCATTTATGAAAAATGCAATTAAAGCTATTAAAGTTCAGATATATTTTTTTAAATTGTTTTTTAAAAAAAAAAAATTTAATTTTTAAATTGTTGTTAAAAGTACTATTGCAACATACAAGTACAGTAAGATATAGTGGTTGTTTTGGTTACCACCCTAATTATAGTCTTCTGCTTTTTGTTTGTTGTTGCTGAGTGGATTGGAAAAAGTTAAATGGTTTGTTGCAGTTGTGGAAATATTAAATAATAGTATCACATATTGTTTATATAAAATGATATAATTCTGAGATGTTTATGCATATGAATGTTACCATCAATATTGGTTTTGCATATTCTCTCTCATAAATGTCTGTGGGTAATGTGCTTAGACCGGATGTATTCTTGAAATATTTGTTTAATTTATGGTGCTGCTTCCCAATACAGGGCTGATGTGGGGAGGTCCATTTATGTGACCTCATAAAATAACAAACCAAAAGGAAATTACTGTATTTGCTCGATTATAAGACGAGGTTTTTTTCAGAGCAAATGCTCTGAAAAATACCCCTCGTCTTATAATCGGGGTCCTCTTATAATCAGACCTCAAATAGGTCTGACTATGAGACGACTAAGATCCAGATCCCCCGCAGCTGTAGGGGACCTAGATCCTCCTGCCCCCCCCGCCCCACTTACCGGTACTTCTGAGTCCCCGGTGTGTAGCTGGGGCAGCATGTAGATGTCTACGCAATTCGCGTAGACAACTTCCGCTGCAGCAGGAAGGAGGTGTGGCTAGCAGCGGGGGTTGTCTGCGTCCATCGCGCAGACCTTCCCCGGCTGTCAGAGATCAGAGTTCCCCGCACCGGTGCCGCACCTCCTTCCGGCTGCAGCCTAAGTGCGTGGGATCTACACGCTGCCCCGGCTACATGACAGGGAAGTCAGAAGCACCGGTAAGTTTGTAGGAGGGAGGGTGAGGGAGTGTTAAATGGGGGGCATAAGGCATTTCTGGAGGCAGAGTGGCACATAGGAGGTCAAAAGGCATATCATGGGGCACAGTGGCATATAGGGTTAAAAGGCATATCATGGGGCACAGTGGCTTATAGGGGGTATAAGGCATTTCTGGGGCAGATGTGCATAACTGGGGGGCAGGTTGGAAAATAGAAGGAAATAAAACCAAAATATTTTTCTCAATCATAGCTTTTATTTAAAAAAATAGTTTAGATGAATTAACATTTACTGGTAAAACGTTTTTTCCTATAGGGTCGTCTTATATTCAGGCTTTTTCTTTTTTTCCTAAATTAATATTCAGATTTGGGGGGTAGTCTTATAATCGAGCAAATACGGTATTTAACATTTCCTTAACCCCTTCAGTCCCCTATGGACGTACCGGTACGTCCAAAAAACGCGTCCCAAGAATCAACTATGGACATACCGGTGTGTCCGGCCCTTCTTGCAGAGGCAGGGATGTGTTTGACAGCCTGGACTCCCCCCTGACAGCAGAAGCCAGCAACAAATACAATAAAAGTGATAGAACAAATATATGGAAGATACATACAGTCACATGAAAAGGAAAGTACACCCTCTTTGAATTCTATGGTTTCGCATATAAGGACATAATCATCTGTTCCTTAGCAGGTCTAGAAATAAGGTTAATACAACCTCTGATGAACACATGACATACTACACCGTGTCATGATTTATTCAACAAAAATAAAGCCAAAATGGAGAAGCCATGTGTGAAAAACTAAATACACCTTATAATACAATAGCTTGTAGAACTACCTTTAGCAGTAATAACTTGAAGTAATAATTTTCTGTTTGATCAGTGTCTCACATCGTTGTGGAGGAATTTTGGCCCACTCTTCTTGTTTCAATTGAGTTGCTATACCTGGAAACCTCTCAGGATAGTTTATCCACAGCTCTCCCTCTTCTGGGGAAGTGGTTTCATTGAGGGATAGACTTAGCCTCACACCTGGGAAGTGGGAGGAAAAAGAACATGGTCAAAAAAGAGAAAATGTAACAAGCAGTGCACAATTCCGACACTGTGCATGCTAAGCTACCAGTATAGCCAAAAAATAAGACATTTGTTGGGACACTCACTACACTGAGCAATTAAAAAACTGAACTGGGTTGAATTTTCACATATACACTGCAGTATATTTACTCATACTTGCCTTAATAGCACATTGTATTTATATATCGGTACTGTATATCTTGTACCTGCTATTTGTATTTTAGCACAGTGCTTGCTTGGCCATAGACTTATTTTCAACAATCATTGGTTGTAAGTATGTTGCATTGATATGTATTTTTATTGTTGTATTTCTATCCTTCCTATAGGGACTATGCCTGTTCCAGACCAACCGTCATGTTCAGAAAAGTCTAATACACTTAGCCCAGTGATGAATACATCTAATGGAGATGGATCGGAAACAGAGACAACTTCAGCTATCCTTGCGTCTGTCAAGGAACAGGTAGGGATATGTTGGTTTTTTTTCTTAAGAAAAAAAAACAGGGGCGGTCTTTAATCTCTAGGTGTAGTGATGGCAATTGGCTCCATCCAATCCATGCCTTAGTTCTCGAGGCAACTCACAGCAGAGTTTATTTGGCGATACTTTGATTTCAGAGTAAGTGAATTGACCTTTGCCCCACTTTCCCAATCCTCTCAACTTTCCTCTGACATTTTGTGAAGCAGGAAGGGGATACCAGGTATAAAAAATGTTGGGGATACCAGGTATAATAATGTATACTGACAGCATATTGCCATTATTTCTCATTCGCTTAAACAACTTTTTGGCCTTTGATTTTTTTTATTTATCACAATATGTCCACTTTAATTTAAGCGGTATTTATTACAGTAGATGTGTCAGGTATTTAGGTGTTGTTTTGTACCTGTTTTGTGCTGACATTTTCTTAAAATCTAAAAACTTGTGAACACAGAAAAAATTTAATATAACTGTAAATGTAAATATTAATTTAGTCTTTTGTAACATAGTAATTTAGGTTAAAAAAATCACTTCTGATTTCTCACTTGATAAATAAGTTTTAACTAATCCTATCTTTACAACCTATTATATCCCTGTATGCAGGGGCGTACCTAGAGTATTTGGCACCCGGGGCGGATCCTGTAAGTGGCACCCCCCCCCCAAATGTAAAGACATCTACAAAATTATGTTGGCAAGAATATTTATTGCACCAATTTGTAAACTGTATGTCAACTGTAAACAACAAGAAATCTGAAAAAATAAATTAATAACTTATAAGTAAAATAAATAGGTTTAAATAACATTTACTGAACATATAATAGTGCTTTCTTTAATAACCCCCCCCCCAAAAAAAAACAACAAACACAACAAGTTTCTAAGAAGACCTAACAAATGAGTGACAAACATTACAAATTAAGTACTGGCTAAGCAGCTAAAGACACTATAAACTAAAAATAAATCTGATATTATAATCAGGAGTCACCATAACATTGTTCTCTTTTCATTTAAGCATTTGCATATATAGTGGTGTTGCCATGTCGACTCATGATTATATATACCATATGAACCAGACACTGACTGTGGTATAGCATGACACCTATCACTATATACTGAGCCAGGCAGTGACGGTGGTACAGCATAATGCCTATCACTCTATACTGAGACAGACATTGACGGTGGTGCAGCTTAAGTAATTTCATTATATATTGAGGCAAACATTACAGTGAAACAGCATAACTCCTATCACTATACACTGAGCCAGATACTACAGTGGAACAGCATAACATCTATCACTATAACTGAGCCAGATATTGATGGTGGTACAGCATAACCGCTATCTTTATATACTGAGCTAGACACTTATAGTAGTACAACATAACTATCATTATACACTGAGGCAGACATTGACAGTTGTGCAGCACAACTGCTATCATTATATACTGAAACACGCGCTGACAGTAGTACAACATAACTGTTTCCATTATATACTGAGGCACGCGCTGACGGTGGTACAACATAACTGTTATTATATACTGAGGCCCACATATGCCGGTGATACAGGATAACACCTATCACTTTATACTGAGCACACATTGACGGTGGGGCAGCGTAATCCATATCACTATACATTGAGCCTGACATTTACAATAATGCAGCATAACCCATATCACTATATACAAAGCCATTGATGTGGTGTAGGCCTACCACTTCAGTGTCTGGCTTAGTATATAGTGGTAGGGGTTATGCTGCATTATTGTAAATGTCTAGATCGATGTATAGTGATAGGGATTATGCTGTACTGCCCTCAACTGCAGATCAGGGGAAGACTGTGAGAGTCAGTACAGCCTTCCCTTCTTCTGACTGCACCGTGACATTGGGAGGTCCTCTCCCTGTAATCATCCCCAAAGTCCATTTGTCCCCTACGTCACTAAACCACAACTCTCTTTTAATTACTCCCTGTAGTTCAGGTGTAGATCAAATAAACAACACATGGAAACAGCACGTGTAACTGAATAAGACATAAATATCCTGTATTTACAGGTATACATAAATAATGTATGGAAACATAGCATTGCAGGTATAAATCAACAGAACACACAAACCCAGCATTGCAGGTATAGATCAACTGGAAATCACTCAGCACTGAAGGTATAGATCAAATAAACAACACATGGAAACAGCACCCCAGGTATTGATCAACTGAATAAGACATACAAATCCTGTATTTGCTGGTAAACATAAATAATGTATAGAAACATAGCATAGCAGATACAGACCAACACATTAACACACAAACCCAGCTTTGCAGGTATTGATCAATTGGAATTCACATAAAAACTCAGCATTAAAGTTATAGATAAAACACCCTAAATTACAGGCATAGATCACAGATTGCACACCCCAAAGCCAGCGTCCACATTGCCCACATAGAACCTGACCAGCACCCTGCGGTGGGGGTGCAAGGCCTCTGTCTCCCAGCTCTGCCACTGTACGGAACAGTATAGAGTGATGGGAGTTATGATGTACTTTAGAGCATAATTACAATGAAAAAGACATTGGAAATGGTACAGCATAACACCCATCACTCTCACACACTTACCAATCCACACTTACCAATCCACAGATTCCACACATACCAATCCACAGATTCCACACATACCAATCCACACATACCACACATACCAATCCACACATTCCACACATACCAATCCACACATTCCACACATTCCACACATACCAATCCACACATATACCAATCCACACATATCAATCCACAGATTCCACACATACCAATCCACTCTCACTGTCACTCAGTCTTAATGAATGATTTCCTACCTTCTTTTCTACCTCTTTTCTTCTTACAGCAGTCTTCCTCTTCGCTCCCCTTCTTCTGTCTTCTTCCGGGTCAGAGGGCACTGTGGGCGCGGCTTCAGTGCCGCCAGGGTTTGTTGTCAGATCCCGGCGGCACTGAAGCCGCGCCCACAGTGCCCTCTGCACAGCAGCAGTTGCCGTGCGGATCGCAAGGGAGCAGTATCGGAGGTCTTTAACAGACCTCCGGCTCCCTTGAGTGATTTTAAGCCGGTTCAGGGGAACCGGCTTAAAATCACTCAAGGGAGCCGGAGGTCTGTTAAAGACCTCCGATACCGCTCTCTTGCGAGCCTGCTCCTCCAGCGGCGGACATTACTGTCCGTCTCTGGAGGGGTGCCGGGTGCCGGCAAGTTGGCACCCCCCTGATGAGCGGCACCCGGTGCGGACCGCCCCCCCGCCCCCCGCTAGGTACGCTACTGCCTGTATGTTCTTCTTTGCTAAAAAAAAAAATGTAGTCCATATTTAATAGCACAACACCTGTGAGTAATGCATTTCACATCTATTGTTCTTAATGTTAAGAATCCTTTAAGTCAGGCATGTCCAAAGTCCGGCCCGTGGGCCAATTGCGGCCCGCGTTCCGGACTAATAAGGCCCCACAGATAAGTTGCCCAAATATAGATCTTATGGCCCCCCAGTGAGACCCCGAGCGCCGCTCAGGACTCCTGGGATTTCTCGCCGCGGGACTTGACATCATCAACCAGCGTGGGGAGAAGGAAAGCCCAAATCTCGCAAGATCTCAGACGTCGCGAGATTTGGGCTTTCCTTCTCTCTGCGCCTCCACACACAGCCACAAGGGCGACCATTTAAAAAAAAACTTCTGCCTACCAAACACCTTGACAAGGAGCAGTAACTGCACAGACAACACACTTACAGGCAGACAGGGCTGTGCACTCAGGATACATGTATAAAGCAGACAAGGGAGCATATAGAAATCTGTGGTAGCAAGATGTCATACCCTTCATTAACCCCTGACTGTCCGTGACTGTGCTATAATTCCATTATCTGATGACCTAGTCTATGTACTGCAGTCCAGATCTCAATTTCACCCTTCACCTTAGTGCAGGCAAGTTTTTTTTCAATTGAGATGAATACATTGTAAAATCTCAGTTAATGTCAGTTGGTCTAAATCATTTATAAATATATTTGAACACATGTATACTTGGTGTTATGTTCCTGTTCACATTTTTTTAACTTAAAAGTTGACAGACAACCTTTATTACTTTGTGTAATGTACTTTACAATGTTCCTGACATATTTCAGCTTCCTGGGTTTTTTTATATTAAAGGCAGAGTGATTTAACACCTGTTTAGATTTGTCATCCAAGTCACAAAATTAAAAGTATGCTGTTTTCAATAAACTTTGCATAAAATAGTTAATTTGCATTTAATTTTAATGGTTCAAAGAATGTCAGGCAAAATGGTCGGCCCTCGCACATGGTCACTTCATCAAATCTGGCACTCTTCGAAAAAAGTTTGGACATGCAAACGGATGACCTTTTATTCTTTGCACAGTCCTATTAATGAACAGGTCATCTGAGAGTGGTTGTATTGCCCCTTTATTTGTATAATGCTATCATATCCCCTCTATGACGCCTTTTATTTCTAATGTAAACAAATTCAGATTATCTAGCTAATACCAGATTAAGGTTATTGGAGTCCTGGAGAACTTGTCTCACGTCCTGATGATTTCCAACAACATAAATAAACCATAATCAATTAATTTAAAAAACCATACGTTTATCACAATACAAAAACAGGGTAGCAAAGTGCAAAAAAGGAGCGTATCTATTGAGAAAAGACTGTATCCACATTCAAATACAACAAATAAAGTTAGGGTTTATTTATTTATTTTGAGTCTGTTTATAATACATTTCCAGGGATTGAGAGGAATTAAATTGCAGTTTTAGCTTGCTTGTATCCACCAGTATAGAACATGTTGGGGTTTTTTTTACAGAGATTTATAAAAAGTGCCCATAACACCTACACAGTATGCAACATGTCATTCCATTTTTGTAGTAATTTGATTATTCACCCCTTATTAAAGCATGGAATGCCTCTTTTCCTGACATATGATGTAACAATGACTCGCATACAGTTGTACATAATTTTCACATATATATATATATATATATATATATATATATATATATAAATATATATATATATATATAGCATTTTTTATAACACATATATATATAGATATAGTTTCCAACAGAGAACAGTTTTAATGACAAATAACTATGTGACCATTAGCAACATTGCTGCTTCTGCTCTCCCTCCTGGTCGCTTGAGATCTTAGAGATGCAGTGCTGTTACATCATTTCCTGGTACTTCCTGTGTAACTGTCTTGTACAAACAGTGCCCTACAGGAGGGCAGGAAGCAGCTGCATTGATGCATAGATACCACAAAATACTGTACTGCAGTTAGCAATGGCACTGATGCTGATCATGCAGGTAATAACCAGTGAGGACAACTGCTTGCGCCTGGCCTTCGGTCCCTTGAGGGTGCACCACCACTCCTGGACCCTGGAGCAATTGCTTCATGTATTCAGTGATTAATCTGGCCCTGTCTCTAGCCTTTTTTTTATAACTAAAGTGTCCCATTCCTCTTATTTTACTTTGTTGCCTGCCTCAGCACTTCTTTTTTTAAGAATAGGTGTCCTATTGTTATACCCAAGGTGTGGTTTTACCAGTCACTTATAGAGAGGCAAAATTATAGTTTTCTCCTGAGAGTCAATACCTCATTGTATACATGCCAATCTCCTACTGGCTCTTACAGCAGCTGCCTGACATTGAAATGCAAAGTTTATTGTCTACAATTATTCTCAAGTACTTTTCATTTCATGATTTCCCAAACACGACCTCATTTAATGTATAATTTACACATTTCTTTTAATTTCCCAAAATGCATAACTTCTCCGATTTGACCAAATATCCTTCCAGGGAAGTAATGTCAACTTTACATTGTATTACCTTACCTAATATTGTGTCATCTGCAAATACCAATACATGGCACTCGAATATGATATGTATGATATATATGATGCAATGTCCCTTTATATTTTCGTATGGTTAATTTTGCAGTTGCATGGGGAGTAGAGGAGGATTCTCCCCATTCCCCACTAAATGCCCTGCAGAAGATGCATTCATCCGATGCATTTTAAAGAAAATGGGGTTTGTCTTGTTGATATTGGTTATCCATTTCTTGTCATCTACTTTAGCCATTCTAATTGTCCTTCTGCAATTTTTGTTAGCATCGTGGTACTTTATAAATCATGCTGCTGATCACTTTGCTTTATAGGCTTCAAAAGCCATTCTCTTGTTTCTTATTTCCTAATTGCTTTATTAAGCCACATTGGCTTTAATTTCCTTATTTTTTTATTTACCGTATTTGCTCGATTATAAGACGACCCTGATTATAAGACGACCACCCAAAATCTAAATATTAATTTAGGAAAAAAACAAAAAGCCTGAATATAAGACGACCCTATATGAAAAAAGTTTTACTAGTAAATATTAATGCATGTAAACTATTTTTTCTTATTTAATAAAAGCTGTGATAGAGAAAAATATATATTTTTTTTATTTCCTTTTATTTGCCAACCTGCCCCCCCAGTTATGCACATCTGCCCCCAGGGTTGCCACTCTGCCCCCAGAAATGGCTTATACCCCCTATTTGCCACTCTGCCCCATGATGTGCCTTTTAACCCTCATATAGGGGGTTAAAAGGCATATCATGGGACAGAGTGGCATATAGGGGGTTAAAAGGCATTTCTGGAGGTATATATATATATATAACTGCTAACAACAATCACATTCCTATCAAGTCAAGGCAGCCAGTACATGCTGGAACCTGGGGATGATAGGAGTGTGAGTACAGCCTCCCTATGCCATGCTACCACCACCACCCACCTTACACATCCATGCTATCATACACACACTCATTCACAAACATTTAAATACTCATTCATTCCATTAATCACACATACTCAAAAACCCTCCCCGACCCCCTTACCTGAACTGCAGATCTCTCACTCGAAGACTTCTGCAGGGGCCCGGCTGTGCGAGCAACTTCTCTGGCCCCGCCCCCAGAGGAAGGAGGGGGGAGGCAGAGTTATGTGACACTCTACTAGCTTCCTGTTCTCCTGCTGCTAGAAGAAGAGACGCTGCTCGCGACCAAAGCACCGGTAAGCAGCCTGGCAACCTAATCGAGGTCTGATTAGAAGACGACCTCGATTATAAGACGAGGGGTATTTTTCAGAGCATTTGCTCTGAAAAAACCTCGTCTTATAATCGAGCAAATACGGTAATTCCTATGGGGGCATGCTTATAAGTATTTTTCATTAATCTCAGTTTGAAGATATTTCACTTACTGTATCTCTGGACTTTCCCCCTACATACAATTCATCTCAGTCAGGGATTCCCTTTGCTGAACTACTTGCTCCGGTATTCCAGTCAATATCTGGGTAATTAAATCTCCATTATATATATAACAGCCCCTATTGCCAGGGGATAACACTAATTAATCAAACTAGAACACAGAAAAAATGCAATATCACCCTATAAAATAAATAATATCTAAAACATCACTTTTAATCTGACAATAAAAATCTAAATATAACAGAAAATAATATATAGTCTACCCTAAGCACTGGTGACTGGGGAAGAAGCTGTTTTTATGTATAAGAGCTCTGCGGCAGTAGAGGTGAAAAGAAACCCTTCCACCTAACCGTGCATTCAGTAAAGCAGAGAGACTTCCTCCACTATCCCTGCATAGAATCCACTAACTCACCGTAAGAGAAGACCTCTTATACTTGTAAGGAAACCCAAGGGGGGGAAAAAGAACTGTTTCATAACACCAAACTGGTATTGGGGTCAGTGTGAAAAGAAATCAAAGGTCTGTTACTGGCTTCATCAGGGGCAAAGCTGATTTGGAGCCAGTTTCTGTGCACTATAGGTAGAGGGGTTTATCTCTACTTGCAGTGAGTTCTATGTAGTAGTTTATAGTAGTACACATATTAGCAGCTTCACCACTGCTTAGTGTACATTCTGTTATATTTAGATTTTTAATTTATCAGGTTAAAAGTGAAGTTCTTCACCTCTGTGCAAATTCCTGCCCATAAGGCTTCCACATTATGACCAGTACCAGCATATACTATTGCTGTAATACTAGGCTTAAACTTAGGTGTGACATAGAAATGTAGTGCCCAATCATGAAAATCGTCTAACCAAGTTTCTAAGATAGCAATTAGATCATACTGTTCTTCACTTGCCAGTAACTCTAGTTCCCTCATTTTGTTTGACAAACTTCATTTGCTATCAGGCATGTCAGGTTACCACCAGTCTTTATTTACTTTATGTTAAACATTAAGTATGTTATTTACTTAATGTTTATTTTTTCTTTCTTTAATTTTTCATTTACTGTTTTGATAACACTATTTACCATAATGGCAGCTTAATGTCACCTACCCTCCTTGTTCTGAGTGCCAATCAAAATTGCATATTGCATATATGATTTTTTCAGGACCAGGTAGTTGCCCCACTGTCCTGCTTTTTGGAGGCACTGGGATCATGAGCTTTGCATTTATATTTATGTTGATTTTTTTTATTACAAACACTTTCATTATCTATGGTAAAATAGCATAGACAATATCTGTAAGAAGAATGTATAGGAACAAATGAGGCATGCATTACATTTTGGTATTTCATGTTTTACAAAATGCTGTTTTTATGCGCAAATGCATGGTGATTAATTTTGTCCATCATGTCTTGCAATACCAAACGAGCAGCTTCATATGTATGTCATTTAGCAGAGCTGAGATGTGAAAGCACTGTTATTTTGCTTTTGAGTTTCATATGACCTTCTCAGAACAAAAAGGACAATTGCAAATGCTTCCCTTTCAAAGCAACCCTTTAGAGCACGGGGCTCAACTTGAAAACATATAACTTTGCATTGTTACTCTGTAAATAGAAAATGCATCGACTGACAAAAAAAATAAGGAATTGCAAACCAAGCATTTGTGTCCATGAATCAATTAAAGTATTGTGTGTATATATGTGTATATTGTTTTCAAGATGCATATTTATATTAGCTAAGTCACTAGCAAATATACTATTTGTTTATGCTTACCCAAAGCTTTCTTCTATATCTTCTGAGTGGACAGTGAGCAGTGTTTTCTGTGACACTGCAGAGCTTGGTGCATATGCGCAACAACACAGTGCCCATATTTGTAATTTTTATTGGTATACCAATAGTGCCATGGAGGCAAATATTCACTAAACTGGGAAACTCAGCTGGACAATTCAACGCAGCGGTTTTACTGTACATTGTAAAGGGCCGCCCAAATGAGCCTCCCCTGCAAGAAGGGCTGAGCTGGCCTGTTAGAATTTACTGTCTGTAAAAGAAATTACTTGTTCAGGCGTAATCCAGCTATCCTTGCTGCAGAAACTCAAACTGTATTTTTTTTTCTTTCTTACATGGAAAACCCTGGTCTAGTGTATACTTCTTAATGGCTAGAACATTGCGTAATCCATTGATCTATAAAGTCGCTAACAATCCATAACTCCTGTGCATGCTGCCTGTAAAATTCAATGTTTATCTGCATTATAAATTGCATGAATGTATGCAAAAACAGTATTTTATCTATAAAAATGATAACGCATCACTTTATTTATAGTAGCAGAAATATGATAAGGTAATTAAACTGCTGAAATATGCATTGCTATATCAGAATAGAATTACACAGATATATTCACTAATAGTATTAAAATAATAGGACAAAGGATTTACATTCCCTGAAGCAGTTCTCATTTGCATTCTTACAGAGTCCTTACTATTTACAAAAGTGTAACGGCCAAGTCAGCACTTATAAGGGAGGTTTTTTTTTATAAGACACTTTTGCAGAACAAAATCAGGGCTAACACATGCATACACATCTAGCATAAGTCAGGGGCATGTTGACTAAGTTTGTGATAGGGGTGGGGTAGGACTGTGTGAGCCAGTGTAGGCTCAGCATGGCCTCTTTCAGTGAATAGTACTTACCATATCCTTCGAGGTATATGTGGGCAGGCTGGGAAGACTTTCAGCATCATAACAAAGTTCCTTTTATTGACAACCTGACAATGGTGTCCTGTGTGTACTTCTGTGAAAGCTAGCTAGTGATTCAGCTGCATCCCCAGTATGCATGGGACATAATTAAGCGAAAACACAAAGACCTCTTTCTGCCAAGAAGTAATTGGCTCTCTAGGACAGGGTGGACAATGATCGTTGAAAAAGAAAATCAGTAAATAAGCTGCTACAAAATATTTCTTTATAACACATCTGATATATTCACTTTAGGTATAATTGAAACATGAGTGACAGGAACACGTGTTTTATGCTATGAGGACTGATAGAAGGGCTGACTAGTATGAGGTAATTGTAATGTCTATAAGCTATGGCATTGTCATAAATGGTAAACCCTTCATATAGACTAATTTAGAAGAAGGGTATAAAATAATCAATTGGTTGATGCCAGACGGGCCCCCAGCTGGCAACCAACAGAGTCGCTCGTACAGACTTTTAAAATCCAGTGGAGCAACTTGACCGACAGAGACCACTGGTCTCCCTGCTCCAACAGTTAAAGGTCCGTACAAGCGACTTTATTGGTTGTTCATACAGACTTTTAACTGATAGAGCAGGGAGTCCAGTAGTATCTGCCGCCCAAGTTGCACCGTAAGGAGTTAAAGGGCCGTGCGAGTGAGCCTATTGGTCGCTTCCACTGCCTTTTAAGGCTGTGCGAGTGAGCCCTTTAACCCCTGACGGCGAACCTACGGATCCGTCAACCCCTGTGATGCTGCGTAGATAAGGTAGGCTAGATGGGGAAGGCACCGGGAGGAAGAGGAAAACGAAGATTCTCCACATTGTGTGTCCTCGTCTTCGTTAACGTTTTGCCGCCTCCATGTTCGGTATTTGGGCTGAACAACGGAAATGCACCCTTCGTGTTCGTTTTCATGTTTGCCCGAATACGAATGCCCGAATACGAAAGTCTAGTTCTTATATACTTGATCTTATATATCTTATATATCTACGATCACTTCCTTCGCTTCCTTCCTGTTGCAGCAACACCGAGAACGGCATCAGGGGGCATGTCTGGCCCCTTCCCGGGGTGTCAGCGTCCACCATACACTGTATGGCAGCGGACACCCGTTTTAAAAGAGTTTAGGAGACGATCAGCCATCACCTCCTAAACTTCAATTATGTAGCTGAAATTCAGTGACACCGAGCACCCACCCCAGGACGCACTGTGACCACTCCAGAGAGAAATATATTTTACATACTAGTATATTGACCCTTTTAATATTACTCTTACAAATTACTATGTAAGAATTATTGTTGACCAATACATCCACAACAACACAGTGTTTAATTTGTGTTGCCTATGGATGTAGCAAGATATTATTAGGTATTAGTAGCTATGATTTAGTTAGCATCCCACTACCCTTATATTATAAAATCAACCAATATATTACATAATATTTGCAATTTTTATATTAATTTCAGATGTTAAAAATAGACTTAATTTTTTTTGGCAAGTCATTTCTTCTTACATAGTTAAAAAACTTTCTAATTGAATATGTGTGCTGCATTTGTTACATTTTTCAGCAGCAGATGGAGGGAGCATGCTTTTTTATCAAATGCTACGTAACAGACATGAAAAAGGAACTCGAGTAGTCCGGTGCTTACCTATTCCAGAAGTAAGGAGAAGAAACATAGTCCATGTAAAATCAAAAAAATATCTTTATTCTAGCCCTTGAACCAAAAAGCACAGAACAGAACTTAGCAGGACCAGTTTAAACGCTTAACACAACATGTATATGGGCAAATTGATGTATAGTAATTTTGTACTGAAACAACTCTGGGTTTTGTGATAAATGCTTGAAATTTAAACATAGGAAGTTGATAAAGGGACAAAAATCATGTAGAGTGGACTTAACCTGGATGGAAAGGTTACCAGTTTTGCAAACATGTCATAGAAGAAAACTCCTGCCCCCAAATCATATATTTTTGTAGTTTAACAGATAACAAAGAAATAGAACATAAACTTGTAATATTTGTTTAAATATATATTGGTGTCTCTAGCCCAACATGTGCTGACTTGATTTGCTAGTTTTCTTGCTTAAGAAGAAAATATTCTCTGTGGTATTGTTGTGAGAGATTTGATAACGTATGACAGAGGGGAAAAAGAAGATGTCAGCTTGAGACATTCCATCAATGCTTATGGGCAGGAGTAAAAAACCTGAGGGCATAAAAACAAACAGTTCCAGAGTTCAGACAATTCCATGAATAAGAGACATCATCATTTAGAAGAAACTGACTAAAGGTGGTGAGACCAGGATAAAACATTTTAAGGAAAGGTCGGATGCAGTTCATGAGTATGTAATACTTGTTTTGCTGTGTCCTTACATGCCAATCAATTTATCATCAATTTTATTAAAAAAATATTGTGTGTGTAGGAAGCTTCCACTTTGTGTGTTTGCAGTATTGAGAGGTGTACATGTGTCTCAGCTTGCAAATAGAGAAACTGCAAGGGTTCTGGACAACTTCAGCAGCAGCCCCAAGTCTGGGAATCAGTGACATCACTAAGACAGGGTTCTAATTACCACTGTATCTCATACTATAGTCCTTCAGGCAATATGTATAGAAACAATTAGGTGTACTCAAATGGGATTTATAGACTTCGCATTCGTATTTGGGAGAACATGAAAATGAACACGAATGTTGTGTTTTCATTAGTCAAACCGACAAACAAATATGGTGGCGGATAAACATACAGGGGGCTCGTCTAGCATCAACCAATGAAGAGTCTAAGTAGCTGCCATTTCCCATTCATTCTTTAGTATGAAAAGACTGCAGCTATGTCAATGCTGCTGCTAACTGTTAATGTGTCATAGTTTGATTCATTCATAGTTTCGTTTTATGATTGAGGGACAGAAGCAAACCTATGAATCAAATAAATGTATAACACTGTAAGAGTTAGCAGCAGCATTGACATAACTGCATTCACACTAAACAATGATTGAGAAAGGGTAGCTGCTCTTCATTGGTTGATACCAGACGAGACCTCTGCCGGCAACCAATCTTACGGACTCTTACACTCGTATGGACCTTTAAATCCTGGATTCCTCGCCCTGATGAAACTGAGGTGCATCTCAGCGAAACGAGCATCAGGTTAGAGCGTTAAGGATTTTTTTTTTATTCTTTTTTTTTTTTATGGTTAGAGTGCTAGGGATCTATTTTCCCTACACTATTAGCTTTTTCTCCCTTGTGGATTCCTGTATTAACCCCTGCTATACTACGGAAGACTTAAGATAGGCTAGAAAACCATCAGAAAACAAATAGTCACCTGAAACGAACCCAAGAGTTTGGGTATGGGATATTTGTATGGGTGTCAACATTACAAGTCAACAACTAATTTTATCTGCAACAGTTTTCTTAAACATTTATAATAACATAATAATCACAGAATACATGAAAAAAATAAATTGCTAAACAGAACAAAATCTGTTCATTTTAGTAAGAAAATGATGGTGTGTGAATATTTGCTTGCATAGGAGTATGGGATGTATCCCAAAGGCCCTGGTTGGACACTTGGCATACCAGGCAATGCAGTAGCTCCTTCCATTTACCTTTATTGCCAGTTGTGTGGCCTATCCAGTTTTAAGTGTGCAGCGGCCTTCTGTATACGCACATGCATATAAAAGCATGCTGTAAAAGTATAAGAGCATGGAGGAGCCATCAGACTGCCACATGGTCATTTATTGCCTGCTTTGTCTTACCAGGGCAGGTTTTCATCCCTTGCCTATTACTAAGAAAAAGAAGAAAAAGCTTAATTTCTAAATATAATGGTAAATAAATTTTTTCTTAAATAATCGGGTGCCCCTTCAGCCTCACGATCTCTGCAATACTTGCAGACCCATCTGGACATCTGGATGTGATCTTACACCCAAGCCTGATATTTACCTATCACATATCATTTAATCTTTTCTTCAGCCATATAATTTGTCCAGTAAGAGAACTGCCACCATTCCTCACAAATGTTGCTAGATTTATTGTGCTTTGAAAAAGGAATGTTCCCAACATTGTTCAGAAATGCACTCATTACAAATGATGATGAAAAATATAAGACAATGTCTTAAAATCCATAAAAGTATTTGCTTAAAAATAAAAAAAACTTGAGTTATATTGCATGATTGAATTTTCTAATTTCATTTTATTTTGTTTTTAATGATTAATCTTACATTCAAGCATTACTGCAAATATTTCCCATGCAATAGTGTATTATAATGCTGTATCTGATTTTTATCATTATTTTTAGCAGTTACTACACAGAAATAATCATAAAGAATAATCTGCAGAAACAGTTCCAAATATAATGTGTTTTACTATAAATTTAACTGAAAACATGAAATATATAGTGTGCATGTTTTGCGGAATGTGGGTAAAAGGTCCACAAATACATGCTATTTTTAATGGGGAAGTGGACAGCGTGTGGGAGTTTCCCAGAGAGTTCTCAGTTATGGTCATGGTGGATATCCCTGCTTAAATGAATGTTTAAGTAATGACCAATCAAGGACCACTATTAGAACCATTTAGTTTACATATTTGGCGAGTCAGTACGTAGAATCGTCATGACGAGCTATTAAAGGGTTAATATTTCAAGAGTCTCAGGGTCAGCTCATTTATAAAGATCTAAAAAAATAATGTTTTTTCTCACTCATCTGCCAAGATATATTTGAAATGGCTTTCTTTGTATTCACACTGCAAACCCTGCTTAGCTAACAGTTCCTAAACTCTCTGATTAATCAAATTGACCTCTTCAGTATTGATTTTAGTGGATATATGACTATAGAAGTAGATTTGCAATTTACTGAAACATGACTGCTTTGTAATGTTCATTTCATTAAATCTTAGTGAGATGTATTCATTAGACATAATATGCCTCATCTATTTATATACCAAGGTAAATGCAGTGTTTAGTATCAGTGATTATTATAGAAGTCTGTTTACTCAGCAAATCAGTGTGGGCTACTCACTGCTACCCAGAAACATATAGTGATAGTCTAACATGCCACATTTTAGAAGCTATTACTTCTTTAAAAAACAAAACAATTGTGGTAGACAATTATCTGTGCCTCATATAGAAATGGAAATCTATACCCACCCAATTTGTTTATGCTTCACACCAGCGATTATTTCCAGGACATGTATACATTTCACATATTGGAATTATGTGTATACACTTGAAATCAAAGGGGCACTGATACATAGATTGTTTTTTAATGTAAAGCACATCAATTAAGATGCCTGTACATGGAAGAAAGGATTGTAGCTTACTTCGTACATTTCAAGTGACATAAGACAGGTTTAACAAGACTTTTTATATGTACTCATGTCTTTTTAATGCAACTTTTTCTATATATATATATATATATATATATATACCTGGAAACTTTCTGGGTTTCGCCAGGCGAACTCCAGGATAAGGCCTGCTTCGCTGGGTCGACACTCCCCACCCATTTCCCCATTAAATCGGTTGTTTCCCATTATGTCAGCAGAAATTCCCACTAATGACTGTCAGAGCTCCCAATAAAGTAACTGTGGGAATGTGCTCACAATCTATAATAAGCCCTATAAAGCTTCAATTTGGGCACTCTTTGTGTACTATTTTAACTTTTTGGATCTATACAATAGCTTAATGTTATGTGATTAATAACTGACAGTAATTACCAAGTTGTTAAGATTTTAACAAGAAATTAGGTTATTTTGTTAAAGCAAATCCAGATCATCACTGTGTGCAAGGAAGACTAACTGTAAGCACTATTAAACTATTGTAAACAATCACATTGATATATATATATATATAGTAAACCTCTCTATTTCTGCCTCTTGTGATGTCAGCATGGGACAAGAACAAATTCTAAAACCACTGTGTAAAAGTGCTACATACTACTGGGAAAGTTACTGGCACAGTAGATAACTGCAAAGCTTTTGGGGCTAAGTCTGAATTATGTCTCACCGTGCTTTGTGCGTTTTTGGGTTGTTCTCTGTAGTTACACAGAAGGCTGACCCAATTACATCAGTAAAAAAAGGTTTTGCAGAAGAATATCAGCAAAATCTCTGAAGTATGTTACTTTGGGGAGTCAGGTATATATATTAAAAATAAAAAAAAATCACATCTTGTGAATTAAGAAAAAGGATCAGAGGCTATCCATACTATTGGGAAAGTTACCTAATGACCCATTGTCATTAAGTAATGAAAACAAAGCCATCAAATATTCATAAATGAATACTGGGGAGAATAGTGTGTAAACTGATGGACAATACCTTGCATCAGCAAACTAGTTCAGATTCCAATATAACATAACACCAGGCCATGTTCATGCAATTAAATTATTATGACAAAAGATATCAAAAGCATTTACTTTGGTTAGTGCAAAGAGCATTGAGAAACCCCATTGCCAACATTAGACAACAGCCAGTATAGAATGGCTTCACATGAATACGTAGTCAGATGTTCCAGTAGAGCTTCAAATGAATAACTGCACAACAGATCCATGTATACCCTCTTCATAAGGCAGCGCAGCACAGTCTTCACTGAGTGTACAGTGGTGCAAGATATGGCAAGTGCACTGCACAAACACTGGAGAAATATCAGCTGGATGAGCATTAAAGAGCCATGGAAAAGAACAATTCCCATCACCTTCCCCATCTGGCAGTATTAATAGTTTTTAAAGCATCCTAGCATCTACTGTACTTATGGGTTGTGGAGCCTAATTAGCTCCAGTACCTATTAATTTCCCTTTGCCTTGTAACATACAACAAGGGCCCAATGCATTCTTTTGTGGGAGTGTTAAACATTGAAACCACAGACACCCTGTAGATCCTGTTGATTTAGGAGATAGGAACAAAGAGGAGGCTCAGACTATATAGTATATAGACCGTATGTGTAGTGCTCCCAAAATGCCATGTGAAACCCAAAAAACAATAGGGTAAATCACAAAATCTCTTGGTTCATAGATTAGTTTGAATAAGAGGCAAATGAACTTGATTTGACTTTTAAAGGAACTAAAGGAATAGGTCATCAAAACATATGGAACATTTCACTAATAAATGTATAGATCTTAAATAATTAGCCATCGACAAAAAGTTCAGTGCGGGTTTACGCCACTTCTTTTTTCTTTGGCCAATGAATTTCTTAGCATTCATACACAAGCCCACTTATCCCAAACTAATCCCAAATGCAAAAATAAACATTCTTGCATAGAGGAGGTTAATTCACTTGCATTTACTTTCATCATTAAATCATTGAGCTCCTATTAAGCTGCTGCTCCATCATTATGACAAATCCACATTACTGCCATACTGTGCTGCTTTTCAGGTGTGACTTTGCCATATGTCATGCAAATAGTAAACATAGTATGAATGAAAGTTGCTGAAGGAAAACATGTAGCTTAATTAACCCCTTAATGACAAAGCCCGTACGTGTACGGGCTCAAAATGCATTGTTTTCAATGGGTTTAGGGACCGCCCATTGTCCTTAAGGGGTTAAATTCATTGAATAAAACTACATATAACCTCCTTTACATTTGAGGTTTATGTGATTGCCTTGGACATACTTGTATTTAAATGTAAGGTCTACGTTTTCCTTGTGGGCACTTTATTTCCTGTCCTAATATTATCTCCAGTGACCAAATCCATTACAATATGAGCCGGATCAAATCATCTGCCACCAAAGCCAAATAGTAACTTAACAAAAGGTGAGGAGGTCTATTCTGTTGCACCACAAATATCCTTTGCACCCTCACTTGGCCAACTCTGGAGCTGAGCACTTCAAGGTGGCTCTTTCGGTAAGATGCGAAAGAGGTCATATCTCCATGCATGTGAACTCCCTACACCCGTCTCACTACTTCTGCCTCTGGACCTGCTCACTTCCATTTCAGCCCACAATAACAAGTGCCCTTATTATATATAGTTATTTACAATAGCGAACTGCAATATGTGATATCTTGGAAAAATTACACATGTGCTTGAATACGTAATAGATTTTTTTTTCATGAGCTGAACTGCATTAATAGATTATTATCTAAGCAATTCAATTTTTGCTGATAGGAAATTCTAGAACTATTTCATGGTTCTGCAGAGGCTAACAATGTGTTTTTTTGAAAATGTTTCATTACTTCTATTTTCAGCTTTGCTATTTTTGCTATTTTGAATACATCATTCTTATCTTCAAACCACAGAGCTAATTATATTCATGTGGGAGTTTCCATATCACATTAAAGACATGTTGTTTTGTTGAAGAGCTGAATTTTAAATGGCACGTCTGGCCAATTCTGCTTTTTTGCAGTTGTACTATTAACAAACAAGTGGAATTTTTGTGGCATTTAAAAAATGTTGTAGCCAATTTTTGTGGCTATTTTTCAGGCAATCAGATGCGGAATGTTTTGGGTAAGCTATGAAAATAAGATAAAGTAGATGGATAAAAGTGTAAAATAAGTACACATGTCCAATATTACAATCCGTAAGAATGAGAGAGGATATGTGTATCAGTGGTCAGTAGTGAAACGCTCCTTTCTTCCATTAGTCATAACTTGTCCTTGCATTGATAAGTATGTTTGCTACTGCACTACCAGAGTCAATACTTTAGGTAGGAACAAAACACTACTCCTGTGTGTAAAGTGTCCTTGTTGGCATTCTTCCAACGTTAGAAGCGTGTGTCTCTCCCCACAACTATGAATTTTACAAGAGAAGAGAAAGTTTAATATTTGAAAATATAAAAAAGTGATATCAGCTTAAAGTTAAACTGTAGAAAGTCCATAAACGTTCATCAATAGCTGGAAGGGCATCCTCTATGACTCTGGGATCTTTTCCTGAATGTGTGTACTTTACACCAGAGACCATGTCGCCCATTCCCTAAAGACGACCAGGATGTGCTTATGCACTACATGTTTCACATGCATTCAGCTTCTTCAAGATGCTCAAACTTCTCCAGGCTATCTCCTCCTTTATGTGTGGTTGCTGATGATCATTATAGAAAACAGCTGAGCCTTACTGGCTCAGTTCAGAGACTTAAATAACATAAGCTATCATATATGGGTCTCTTCACGTTGAGACCGCATATGTTAAACAGAAATAAACCTTATTAATGGATACTTTCTCCCAAAATATTATATCTTTTTAGAACAATTCCTTCAAGTATATCCACATATTCTAAAACAGTTCCAACAAATTATCAATCAATTTATCTGGCATTAAAAAAAACCACATTATCTTGCATGGGACAATGGATCAAATAACCTTCCCAGATGGTACATATTGAGAGAGCAGATATCAGGAAATGTGAGTTATACTCCTTATTTTGGGTTGATATATCTCATTTAAAGAATGCAATTAAACTGAACCCTATAATCTATGACACATTAAAGACCGTATTTTGTGCTTCAAAAACATCTTCTATCAAGGAACATTTATGTCTTGTTCTCAGATTAGAGATCGCAATTCTTTACCAACCTCTGAGTTCTTTTCTTATTTGAGGATTAAGAATTACATTAATCGAGTAAAAATAGAAACAAACCCAGACATAGAACATTGGTTGGCCTTACACAAAAGACAAAAACAAATTTCAAGTACAAATAAATTACTTCCAGGGCTCTATTCTGATGAGAAAGACTTACCGATTGACAGGTGGGAAAGCGATCTGAATATAGAGATAGGGCTGGAACAATGGCGGCAAGCCTTTGTACTGAAGAAAAAACACGTTGGTATCTAGTTCCAAGCACACTTAAGAAAATCAACTTGTAGAAATTCAAATAGGTGCTGGCGATGCTCTGCCCATACTGAAACCTTTGCTCACATATGGTAGGAGTGTACCCAGCTACTATATCTCAAAAATATTTTGTATCTATTCAGATCACTTTTCCAATCTCAGTTTCAATTGGATTCTCGGACGTTCTTGTTTCTTTTGGGTCTAGAGAAATTTCAGCTAAAATAGAAGATTCTAATTGTCCATGTCCTTCTAGCGGTTAAGATACGTATGGCTAGGCAGTGGAGAAATGAAGATATAATCAGCTGGAAGATAGTCACTAATCAAATTCAATACCAATATACAATGGAAAGAGGTTACTTTTCTAAAATTAACAATATCAGTAAATTCGATAAAATTTGGGAACCATGGAAACTAGCCCTAGAGGCTGGCTTAGAGGAAATTGATAACTAATAGTGGCTAAAATTACAGGAACGTAAATCCCTCCCTCTTTTTTCTTGTGCTTTCTCTATCTCCTATTCTCTCTTTTCTCCCCCTGGGTGAAATAAGAAAATAACATAGTAGACAGTTAACTTGCCCCGACAGAAAACCTTAGGCTCACCCCATGAGGATGATTGATGGGATGTTTGGGTTAGAATGACAGAGAAATGTATGTATTTATAGATGTAATAATTTATTAGAAATAACTTCCATTCTTTCAGGCCGGTAGAACAATAGCAATTGTTTTCTTGTAGAATTGTATTGTGACTACATATACCGTATTGGCTCGAATATAGGCCGCACTTTTTTCCCCCACTTTAAGTTTTTAAAGTGGGGGTGCGGCCTATATTCGGGCTCTAGCGCCCGACGCCCGGGACATGCAGTCCCGGGCGCCGGGCAGGCAGCGGGGTTAAGATACAGGTCCCCCGCAGCGGTGCAGGGGACCTGCATCCTTCTCCCCGATACGCTCAGACAGCCTCCCCTGCCAGCACTTCCCACGGGGGGGGGGTGCCGGCACGGGAGGTTATCTAAGCGCTTTACCTCTGCCCACCCCCGACTTACCGGAGCAGACTCCCGGGTGTCTTGCGGGGCCGGCGGGAGACATTTACGCAATACGCGCATGCAACTTCCAGTACCGGAAGTTGCATACGCGTATTGCGTAGATGTCCCTCGCCGGCCCCGCAAGACACCGGGAGTCTGCTCCGGTAAGTCGAGGAGGGGGGGGCAGAGGAGGACAGCGGCAGCGTATCGCGGGGAGGGAGGACAGCGGCAGCGTATCGCGGGGAGGGAGGACAGCGGCAGCGTATCGCGGGGAGGGAGGACAGCGGCAGCGTATCGCGGGGAGGGAGGACAGCGGCAGCGTATCGCGGGGAGGGAGGACAGCGGCAGCGTATCTCGGGGAGGGAGGACAGTGGCAGCGTATCTCGGGGAGGGGGGACAGAGTGGCAACATGTTTTTTTTGGTGCTTTTTTAAAGAAAAAAAACTTTTTCTTTAAAAAAGCACCAAACTTTTAGGGTGCGGCCTATATACGGGGGCGGCCTATATCCGAGCCAATACGGTAATAATGCATGCTCTATGCTCAATACTATTGTAACACATAAGAAAGGGCTTGTTTTTGATATTTTGAAGCATAAAATAAAAAAATAATAAAAAAAGAAATAGCAGAGTTTGAGTTAAATAATCATACAATGAATACATCATGTCTAAATTTGATTTATATGTTGCATTGATTCCAATTACTCATAATAAAAATGCAATCATTGTTTCTATTAATAAATAAGCTAACTCACAGGTTCCCTTTTTTAGCTTTTATATGTGTGGACCTGCATGGTTGACAAATAAATGGAAGCCCATTGCTTAATTCAAATAATGTTTAGGGGCTGTCTCCATTATATGATTCCTAACTGGCCTTCAACCTATATTCTTGGCTCCTCTCTACACTATCCTTGTTTTCCCCCAGTAGGATCTCTCTTAACATGTTGTCCTTTAAAAGTATAGGCTAGTGTTTACTGACTATTTTTCTTACATACCTGTGCGCTCCATCATAGTTTAGAATCAAATAGTGAGCTGATGACTGAATTTGTTTATTTGGTGATCAATAAATCTTCCCTATCTAGGGAACTCGCTTAATTTAGGAAGCTAGCAACCAAGCTATTCTCATAGCCTTTTTCCAAGAATAGTTCTTTTATCTTGCTTATCTGTTGATTGAACTAAAGAAACATCCGTGTCTTCACTTTCTTCAAGTGAATGGGTAACTTATTGTCCTATTCATGAACAGTAGATCAATGAGTGACTGGTACTGTGCCAGTATGTATAATTTGTGTGTACAATATATATATCATTTTATAGATGATGACTGTTGGCTTTTATTGAGGGAATGACCTGCAGCCTTTTGTTGAATGTAGTTCAGAACATGTATTTTTTGTGTATTACATTTACATTTGAGTATATTGTAAGGCTCGTTTTTTTCTTCCACTAAAATATTCCACATTCTTTGAAAAGTTCTACTTTATAAATGTCTTTAAATACTTTAAGGTTATAAATCATTACTCTGTTCATTGATCCCTGTCTTCATTGTAAAATATTGCAATGAACTAAAGTAATAATCAGTATTTCTGTTGCGACTTTTATGGACTTTGGATAAAAGATATCAAGCATTCTAATAATCACAAGAAATAGTAATTAAAACAGTCAGCCTGTAAATTGCAAATAAATTGAAAACGAAATGCTTCACAGACATTGACCAGCTGCCCAGAATTATACTTTTGGCTCTCCTGGTGTGAAATTTGTTTGTAATAATGTGTTTATTGCATGAGCTGCAAAAAAAAACAGAAAAACACCCCACCTAGCCGCCCTGATAAAAATTAGTGCAGCCTGTACAAACCAACACCAAAGCTGCATATTCTCTTTGCTCCCCCAAGGACATAATTGTATTTTCCCATAAATGTACTGTAATATATTATATTATATAAAATAAGATAAGGTTGGTAAATTAAAAAAAATACACATTTGCTAGCAGACTGGCTAGCACACTATATTATAGTTTGGGTTTGTCCTGCAGCCTTTTACCACTCTATATTATTAAATTTTTTTATTATTTTTAATATTATATCCCAGGACGTTTATGTTTTTGTTATCAGTATCTCTTTTATAGAGACATTGTAAGATTGTTTAAACAGGACCCTTATACACTACTTGCTATATCCTGGTTACCCACTGTACAGCCCTGTAGAATATGATATTACTATATAAATCAATAAAAAATAATAAAAATAGAAGTCAAAGGCTTATATGAGGTAATACCAAGTATTGCTTTGCTGGAGGGGTGGATATAGGTAATACCTTCTGAAGTTTGACAATCACTACCACAAAGCAGATGTAGTAGTTGTTGATAAAATGAGTGAATTTAAGCATGAATGAAGCTGTAGTGGAAATTAGACACATAAGGTTGGAGGCTTTACAAAAGAGGTAGTACAACAGGAAAGATGTAGTTATCATCTGTTCTTTATTGGTGATCAGAAAAGTATACACAGACACCTATAGATTTATCGCAAATATTTTCAGACGCCAAGTGTGTTTTAAGTGAATAAGAAAGAAACCAGAGTATACCAAGCATATTTTTCTGATATACGCAATATAAAGCAATTATTGAGCACTGGTTTCTGGAATGTTAAGTCATTGTTTTTTTGTTTTTTAATGTCCAAATGTTCTGTGGGATCATGCAGTTTCTAGGTTTGAGTTTTTAAGAAAAACAAAGTTATAAACTACAAGCAACAGGAACACAGAGCACCGAGAGTAGAGGGATAACTGCATTTCTAACAGCGTGCCAGACCTTGCAAGTGATAATGAGTAATGGGTTGTTCAATATCTCTATCATTAGATCTCATAGCAGCATGTGTAGCAAAGTGGATAGAATGATTTGTGCACTAGAAACATAGTATTTGACGGTCATTGGTCCTCCTTACAACTAAGCTTGCCTCCTGTACTTTGTTAAATCCTTTAAAGTATTTAAATGTTTTTATTGCATCTCCCCCTCTCTTCTTTCCTTCAAGCTATATATATTAAGATCCTTTCATCTTTCCTGATAATTTATGTCCTGGAAAACACCATTTTTGTAGCTCTGAGCTCTTTCCAATGTGTTAATATCCTTCTGGAGAAGGTGCTTCCAGAACTGTATGTAATACTCTAGGTGAGGAACGTGGATAAACCTAAAATCACGTGTGGTGTATAAAATAAACAAGTAGTATAATACTTCCCTAATACGACTGCAGCGGCCCAAAAACGAACACTCCTCCTCAGGGTGTAGAAATTCAAATGAACCAGACAATAATGGGGCGCAGATACATATAAGGAAAAAACAAATAAAACCAATAGTGTAGAGTGTAAAAACCAATAGTGTGTGTGAATTAAATATTGCACTCACAAAACCAATGGATGATTCAGACCCATCTAGGTTGGATGCAAAGTATCTTTAATGTTCTTTGTGGATTCTAAAAAATAAACTTAAAATAGTGCAGTATCCGAGAGAATGTTTAAAATTGCCAGTAGAAGATACACTCACATTTAGTTCGTGCACCGAAAGTGCTAGAAGAGTGTCAATAAAAAGTCCACTGGTTTGCAGATTGTAGAGTAGTCCAAGAAATGTACTTCCAAACGCGTTTGCCGACTTGGCTTCTTCAGTAGAAGTATAATCAATAGAATAGGTGATCTTGTCCCGTTATTGTGTTTTTTTATAGGTACTTCCGCATATGCGTCATCTCGCGTCCTCCGTTTTCGTCATCGCGCCGTCTATTTTCATTCCTTCCTGCTTTTCCGTCTTTTGTGCGTCATTACGCACTGTCGCGAGTCATCTTCGTCCTCCGTTTTCCCTTCTATTGCCGTGTGTCTTCCATCGTCCGTTTAAATAAAGATTTAAAGAACCTGGGCAATTCGATGTGTGTTTTATTTATGTTACCGAGTTCCGTGTATCGATGGGAATCCTGGGTGGGGGCTCAATTTTGGCTTAAGATGATACGGTCCTCTCGAGGATGGAGTTAAAGAGACATATGATTAGGACCAATTAAACAGGTAAGTAATGGCACTTTTAACATCCATATCAACGGATTTAGACGAAAAAGAAGACGAGGAAAGAACGCAAAGAGAGAGACACACCCACCAAAGGAACACCGGACATTATATGTGTATATTTGTGTATTTAAATATGAAGTTGTTCCTTAAAATGTAAATAAAAATTAAAAATAAAATAAGATACAAAAATGGTGAGAGTATCTGTTTGTTCAAAAAAGTAATAGGATTTTATATAGATAAATGTGTCTTCTTTTTCCACTGAATGTCTATTTGTACAATGTATGTTTTTATATCAATAAAAATAAAAATGACGTGTTAAAATTATAATACATGTGGTAAAGTATAATGAATACCACAAAAGATAGAGTCTCTGTCTATTCAAATATGAATTAAATAAATTAAAAAAGACATTGATGTCTGGAGTGTGTGAAATGTGATGAGTAAGCCTGCTGGATGTGAATGAATGTAGTGATAGATAAATTGTCTATATATTTAATAGATAAAAACGAAAGAAACGTTTAGTGTCTAAAGTGTGTGCAGTGTGATAAATGAACCTACTAAGTGTGGATAAATATAGTGGTGAATAAATAAAAATTATAAGAGTATAGGTGTACTATATCTCTTTAATAGACCTGCTGGGTGTTAATAAATGTAGTGGTGAATAAAATGATATGTGTGATAGTTATAAAGGTGTAGATGTACTCTATAATAAACAGATATATAAACATATAAGAATATGAAAAAATTGTGTAAATCTCGAGGGATTGGAATTTAAATATCTATAAAGGTCTATAAAGGAAATCTCTCCACCAGTAAAAACATAAATAAATGTAATGTATATTAAAAAGTATTAAGAATGATGTATATAAAAAAAATTAAATTTTATTAATTTATCTCATAAAATTTTATTAATATATATAAAATATTTTATTTTAAATATTAACATATATGAAATATATTTATAAATTGAGGAAAGTTACCAGATAAGGATAATTTATAATTATTATTTATAATTATTAAAATAATGTATATTAAGAAAATAAAACCTTGCTAAAAAAGGTCAATAATGAAATATAAATAGATAATAAGGGTAACAAATGATTAAAGGAACTAATCCATGAAGGCTAAAATGTCGAGTTCCATATTTAATCCCCCTTTCTTGTGTGTCTGAAATTTATATATCCACTCTGTTTCTCGTTTAGCGAGAGTGGATCCAAATACTGGTCCCTGAGGTACCCCACTAGCAACAAGAAGAGTCCTTAACTACAACCTTCTGCCTCATATCACTCAACCATAGGCTTATCCATTCAAGTATTTTTACATCTAAACCCAAAGACTGCAACTTATTTAAGTCGTCTATGGGAGACAGTGCCTTACTGAAATCTAGGTTATATCAACAGCTCCTACCTGTTCTATTATCTAAGCTAGCCAGTCAAAAAAATAAATTACGTTTGCAAACCATTTACTTCCATTTACTTCTATTTAAACCATGTAAGACTTACTGGTCTGGTATTCCCTTCTACCTGTTTTACATTTCTCTTGGCTAACACGGGTCCATCACCTTCATCTTCCATTGTAAAAACAGAACAGAAGTAATTATTTAGGAAGTTGGTTAGATCTTTATCCTCATTTATATAAGTCCCCTCATTTGTCTTTAGTTTAATTATCCATGGTTTATGTTTTCTTCTCTCACTTAGATTGTTAACAATACAAAAAAAACCCTCACAATATGAACGAATATTACAATCTCAAGAATACTCTATGTAGTTCTTTAAACCATGTTTCATTTGCATAGTCTATGCACAGGGCCGGCCGAAGACTTAACGCCGCCTGGGGCGAAGTTTAAAATGCTGCCCCCCCCGCCGACGCCGGTACTTACCTTTAAACAGTCCTGCAGCGAGTCTCCCTGCTCTGCCACGGTGCCGGCTTGTAATGCTGAGCGCCGGAAATTCCCGTCACATCCGGCGCTTTGCATTACAAGCCGGCACCGAGACCGAACAGGGAGACTCGCCGCAGAGGAGAGAGAGAGGGGCGCCGAGCGGGTAAGCGAAAACCACTCGGCGCCCCTCGCTCTCTCTCCTCTGCTTCAAAAAAACCAAAAAAAAAACGCTTGGGGCGGCAAAGTGCCGCCCCTTCTAAAGTTGCCCCAGTCGGCTCCATTGTAGGGCCGGCCCTGTCTATGCATCAGGTTGCTATGATATTATGCATTTTATTTTTACAACAGTTTGCGTGAAGACCATGAACCAGAGTAGTTTAAACTATAGTGTCTTACTTTTCTTCCTAATTCATTAAAACTTATCTCCAAAACAAGGACTTTAGACTTGTAATCTCAAAGAAACATTCATTGTAATTTAAAACAAGCACTGGCTCACAAACTTATTTTATGCTGTGAAATACACATTTGCTTTGTTCTCACAGAGGCTTTCCAAAACAATATTATTCTCTGCAGAAAATGTACCTTAAGAAAGATAGCAGACAGCATGTCTTCTTTCTCATGTTTCATATCTGAAGTACTCAGAAAGCTACCTGCTGTTCGATGAGATGCTGTAGTTGTGCATTGCAGGTTTCACATTTTTTACCATAAACAGCAAGTTCAAAGCACATAGTAATAAAAAAAAACAACTTTATGTTCTTAGGATTTTATTTGCTAGTCTGGTGTTTTATACCAATCAATGACAGGCCACAAATGCTTTACCATACTAAGTTACAGTCGATTATATTGTTTTATATAAATAAAATTGAAACAAACCACACATAGCTTATATAAATCATTGACTGTTTAAATAGGTACATTTTTTAAATGTCAATGAAACAGATCTGAAAAGTAAAAAGACCCATGAAAAAGAGATGAATATATGGCATGTGTTAAATGTGTAGTTTTTAGGTGTTTGCACATGCTTAAAAGTCATGATATGACGATCTTAAAGAAAATGTCACCAATGCAGATTTTAAATGAGTAAATCTAGCAATGTTATACCTTTATTGGATAACATAATTACATTCTATGTTTCCAGATGATTTGTGTCTTATTCAAGCCTATTGTACATTATGCTTATACAGAGATTGTGAATTGTGATTAGACTTGCAGTAGATGCGTTTTCTGGCCTAGGCCAACTAAGCCTAGGTTGGCAAGTTTGGGCAGCAGCAACCCTTTTGGCACATAACATACTCAATCAGACTCCCCAGTGCACCATTTACTCAGTGGGCAAGTTGTGGAGATCCCAAATCTAACACCTAACACCTAACATTCTCCTTTTTTTTTAAATTATATATAACAATAAACATTTAGCAGAATGAGAGTTTTTAAAAAAATGAAACATATATACCATAAATTAATATTAAGTTCCTACTTTTAACTTACAATATTTGTTTTGCTCTGACGTTTAATACAGCTTTATTATCTAATGCCCTTGTTTACAATAGCAAGAACTAAATTGTAATTATTTTTAAAATGTTATGTTCCTCCAGGCTTGTAGAAGACAATAACACTTCAGCCTTATAGCTGCGCTATCCTTTAAGGACAGTTGTCTTTGGAGTTGTCACAGTGTTCTCTTATAGCTTAATGAATTGGCATTCATATGCAGCTGCTCTATTAAATGTGTTCTAGGCTTAGGCATAACAATATGTAATTTTATGTAAAAATTGGCAAAAATAACTCCGTTTATCCTTAAAATGAAACTTCCATATGATATTCCAAATGTATGAATTTAAGTCTTTGTGCATGGCCATTTGCTTGCAATAAATACGATTTTTTTCTAGAAAGAATGAGCACTGGGCGTAATTTTAATCATTCCCAAGTTGCAGGAAGCCATCTGTCTGCTAGCACAGTGATAAATATTGTTCTTGGCTTAAAAGTAGCAGGTTATGGTAAGCTACGATTTGGCTAATGCATATATTTGGCAAAACAGAAATAAAAGCATGTTTACAAATACAAGTAGTCACTAAACAAGCTGTTGTCCTTTTTTGAGATCAGTGATGCCCTTGTTTTTGTCTATTAAAATATAATAAATAATAATTTAAAGCAATCACAAACTAAACCTTTTTATGTCAGCCAGGTCATTTTTTTAGCTGGCACTTTCATTTATGAGCATTTTTGGATAATAACTAGCTTTACTGCTGAGAGGCCGCTCAACACAATGCTTTTACATGTACAACGCATCTCTGGACAGAACTGCAACAATATGAAATGCGGGAACTGAAGTTTAGATTGTTTAACGAGTCTATAATTATGTAATAATTATATTAAATTATTACATGGCTACATTTATTAAATGAAATAAAAAGCTATAATGAAGGAGGTCAAACTAGTTTATAAACTTGTAATATAGAACCCGAGTAAGCGGTAACACTTTTGCCCCTTAGGCATCCATCACTTAGTTCCTCCCTTGATCATTAGTGCTGCTCAGCTGGTAAATGCAGAGCTATCTCAGGACCATGGGTTCAAATCCCGGCAGAGTCAGCTCAATCCTTCATTATTCGGCTGCTGATTCAGTTAATTCCGAGAGTGTGTGCTAAAACCACTTTTAGTTACACTGTGTGTTCACTTTGCTGAACATTGTGTGGAAAATAGTCTCATGCAACAGCAGGTGTTAAAGTTAACTGCTCTGTCAATAGCCTAGCAAATATATAAATAACAAATAATATATATATATATATATATATATATATATATATATATATATATATATGTATATATATTTTACCAGTAGAAGAGCAAAAACCAGGGCTTTAGACCTAATCTGTATATACTCTGTGCATCACAGAAATTGACTGAAACAGCTCAGCAGAACAATTAGGTTGGTGTCAAATAAAAACGCAACTCTTTGGTGCTCAATTAGTTGCTTTGGGGTTATTAATGAAAGCAACTTTGTTTTAACTTTGAAAAAACCTAAAAAATAGAATACATAAAACATAATACAAAGAACAAGGATTGAGAGTAAATGAATGCTTTGTACTCACAAATGAACTAAAGCAGTTACTGCAGTAAATATTTTCAAAAAGTACAATTGAATGTATCCCGGAAAAAACTAAAAACAGATTCTACAAACACTGGATCCAAATGAATAAAAAATCCTACCCATATCTATGTACAGGTGGGGGTGATAGCTATATAACGCAACCTGTAAATTGCAATCAGAGCTCATCTTCCACCAACTCATAAAGGAATATAGTGAGCTCTAATGATCTTGGATATGGGCAGTTGTAAACAAAAACAATAAATATTTAATACTCGTAAAAGTATACAATGCAATATATTAGAACAATTTTGGTGAACAAATAATACATAAGAATGTGTATTCGTAACAATTTGCCGAATTCAAGTATGCATACGCTTCCTCAGAGGTTAATGAAGAAAACAATACTAAAGCTCTCCGGGTTGTATTACATCCCTATATAAGGGATCAATTTTTACAAAACTATGTGGGCTCGAGTCAGGGTTAAGCCTAATGCCTGGCATGGCCAGGTCCTTGTGGCTGGGAGCAGCATAAGCAAGAAGGTGACATGCGGAGCTGGAAATATTTTGCTGTGTAAATAAAAATTGTGTTTATATGTGTATTTGCTTGACATTAAACTCAACTTGAGTGTTTAAACTGAAATGCTAAATTGAAGAAAAATACATGCCACAACAATTTGTTATATATAAATGAATTTGATTATAAGCTGGATTTGCACTTCCAAAGCCTTTCCCTTTACAAACAGTAATCACGTATAATGTTAATTTGTCTGTGTGATGTCTTACTGTTGAAGTGTCTTATTAAACGCTGTATTTACATAATCATTAGCACAAATGCCCAGCATGTTTCAACCATATAACAGCACTTGGTTACCTTGTACTGTTTGATTTTGAAAGGCACTTGGCTGTACTGTCGTTGTTTAGGCAAAACACAGGAATAAAATGATTAAAAAGGCTGAGCTTAAGTACATGGAAATTTAGTGAAACAATTCCTCACAACGCTTATTAAACTAATGTGATCATGTACTTACACGTCTCTTGATAAACCATGTCAAGTGGTAACAACTAAGAAGATGGCTTAGAGGAGAGGTTTGCATGAATAGGTTTAGCTGAAATCCAATCATCCAGGCCAAGATAATGATGCTCATGTGCTGCCTAAGCTGCTGCAAGGAAGTCTTTTTCAGCAATGAAATTCTCTTAATTTGTAAAAGATTTTCTTAACCAACATGTTGTATATAATATAACAGCCTAATAATAAAGCAACAGAATATTTGTACATTATCATTAGGAGAGCTGATGAAAAACCTAGTAGATCCCAGGTATATCCTGACAGATCATGCATGGCTCCATTCAAAGGCCTGGTGCAGTTGCCAATATTGCCTTTAATTGGCTCTTTGTTGGTTTGGCGTATAGCAAAGATTCTTGTTATAGTTAATGTAAATACATAATCATAAGAAAAGCTTTTAAAACACACATTTTACTAGGCATGACTTTAGACGTAGAATTCACAATTTATATATTTTCGTCATTAAATTTACGTTAACACATTTAGCAAGAAAATACTTGAGTGTTTCTGAAGTTATGAAGCAGACTGCAAAACATGTCTGTTACATTGTATCTGTCTGCTCACAGCGGGAACAGAGCCTGGTGTGAGCACCGATTACAACTGTTAGTTATTTCACTTCTGTGCTTATGATTATATCATATTTTAGGGCAGCTGAGTAGTGCAACATTAGTTTTCCATTGGGATTTTTAAACATATTAAAGCTTTAGTTTTAGAGTGATCCGAGGTAGGATTTTTGCAGCATACATACGTCTGGAATTGCAATGTTTTTTCGCTGTATGTAACCTCTTGCACCTTGATCTTGATTGTTTCCTGGGTAGTTTGCATTTGCTACATGTACCCAGTATAGCAAGTAAACCAATGAACACATTGTAGTGAAATTTCAGAGGTTTTGCCATTCATTTCTTAACATCTGTACCAATCTGAATGCACAAGTCTAGTTTCTAATATTACTTCACAATTTGTTGTGCCCATGAAATGCCACATTTCTGGTTTTGTTGAAAGTACAATGCCCAATTCAGGTACTAATACCACTGTTTTAATACATATATTAGTATTAAGTCTTTTTTACATGTAAAATTCTAAAACCGTGAATATTGTTCAATATTTATTTACTTCGTAAGTGGTATTGTAACAGCTGTTCCTGATAGGAACTTTGTGACAGAATTTCACCTTCCGAAAATTTTCAGCATCATCTCTGGAGATATCATTTCCAGCAAATTGAAAAAAAGGTTTATGTCATTATCTCAAACTATTATTCTCATCAACTTTCATATTATCCGAGTGAAATTCAATCACTCAACATTAGCGTGCTCTCCACACATTTCCCCTCAGGGCCTCAATTTACCAATGTGTGACTGGTTGTGAAAAAGCTTTATGGGAAAACATGATGCTCGTTGTCGACTGTGTAAATAATGTGTGCAGTGCTATCAGCATGTTTTTTTTTTTTTTTTGATGAATGAGAGAATAGTAATATATAATATATTTGCTGTAACAGGGAAACATAAAAACAAATCATAACCGTTACAAATAGCAATTTAGATTATTTTTAGATGTTCTGCTCAGTACATACACACCTTATTTATGCTAATTACAATGATCTCTTGGTCCTAATATTGAATATCTAAGTACCACAAGCAGTATTATGAGAATAAAAAATAATTTATTTTATTTAATTTCTTCATCATGAAAACAACCACATGATTAAAGTCTGAAGTTATGGTTGCCTAGCAACCCTGTTTATATTAACTTTGTCTGGAAAGCTAGACTAAGACAAGCAGCTGAATCAAATTCCATTACTCATGTGAACAGTATAGGAAGAGAAGGGCCAAAAATACAAAGAGGTATATTTACTAAGAGCAAAACCAGCCCAAAATGCTAATGGTATATTGAATTAGTTTCTATTTACACCTCTGCCTTGGTCGCAGTGCCGGCATTTCAAGCCGAGCGCGGTATATGATGTCATATCCGGCGCTCAGCAGTGCAGCCGTGCACACTGCGGCAGAACCAGGGAGACAGAGACCTGGCGATCCCACCGCTAGACTTCTACAAGCCCAAGGTAAGTGAACTTCAAAGGGGGGGAGACGATAGAAAGTTAGGAGGAGGTTAGAGAGTGAGAAGAGGTAGATAGGGAGTGAGAAGAGGTAGATAGGAAGTGAGAAAGGGTAGATAGGGTGGGAGAGGGGGGTAGATAGCATAGATTGGGAGGGAGAGGGGGTAGATAGGATAGATTGGGAGGGAGAGAGGATAGATTGGGAGGGAGAGGGGATAGATTGGGAGGGAGAGGGGGGATAGATGGGATAGATTGGGAGGGAGAGGGGGTAAATGGGATAGATTGGGAGGGAGAGGGGATAGATGGGATAGACTGGGAGGGAGAGGGGGTAGATAGGGAGGGAGAGGAGGTGTATAGGGAGGGAGAGGTGGTATATAGGGAGGGAGAGGGGGTAGATAGGATAGATTGGGAGGGAGAGGGGGTAGATAGGATAGATAGGGAGGGAGAGGGGGTAGATAGGGAGGGAGAGGTGGTAGATAGGGAGGGAGTTAGAGGGGTTAGATAGGAAGGGAGAGGGGTTAGATAGGGTAGATAGGGAGGGAGAGAGGGTAGATAGGGAGAGGGGTAGATATGGAGGGAGAGGGGATAGATAGGGAGAAAGGAGTTTGGCAAGAATATTGAAATAAAGAGTCAGAATGAGAGCGAGAATGAATGGATTAATGTGTGGATGCATTAACGAATATGTGTAAATAATTTGTGTGAAAGAATAAATGATTGTGTGAATTAGTGAGTGACTGTAAAAGTGTTTGAATCATAGGTGTATTATTGATTTGTCAAAAAAGCAAAGATGGTATAAGCAGGGTGTTTAGGCAATGGGGACAAAGATGGCACAGATGGTGTGTTTATGGGACAAACATGCCGTACGTTCAGCTGTTTGGGGACAAAGTTGACACAATGTGTAATTTGGGTGCTGGTCAGGTTCTATGTGGGCAATGTGGACGCCAGGGTTGGCTTTGGGGTGTGTGACCAGTGATCTATGCCTGTAATTTAGGGGTTTTTAGCTATACCTTTAATGCAGAGTTTATATGTAATTTCCAATTGATATATACCTGCAAAGCTGGTCTTTTTATTCAAAGTACAGTCATTATTCACTTCTTGATATGAAAATTGCATTAAGTGTACCCACACAAGGTTAATCCTTTTTTTACCATTACCATTTTTTACCATTATTACCATCATATAATCTAATTTATTGTAAAAAAAATAATAAAATATGATGAACAATTAAAAAAAAATATTCTTAAAAATATTTTAGCCATCTACAAAAGCCATCTACAAAAGCTAATTTGTCTTGAGTTTAGAAATACCTAATGATTTCTGTTTTGTTGGTTATATGCCAATAAATACAAGTAGGGTTTTGCTATTTCAAATCCTTTTTTCTAATCTTGTAATTCCACATGTCCTATTTTGGATATCTTTGAAGCCAGCCAATTCAATTCACCCCCTTCAAACCATTTATTTCTGAAAACTATACACCCCAAGGTAATTCAGATGCTCTAACACTTTACATGCGCTAATTCTACCACCAGCCATTATCAAAGTTTGTGGTATTCATTTTTGTTTGTTTTGCACACATTGTACTTCGGGTATGAATTTATAGCCCTTGGTATATGTCACTGCCAAACAACAACCTAATATGTGTTCAGCAAGATCTCTTGATTACAGTGATACCACCATGTATAAGATTGTCAAGTTGTTTGGGAGGTGTGCATGTTTGTAAAAAAAAATTGACATCTGGTCGGTCTGCGCCCATGTTATATTTGGGACATCTTTGAACCTGGCCTATTCAATTAACCATGAAACCATTATTTTTGTTAAAAACTAGATACTCGTTGTCACGGAGCTGGCTAGTCTAACCCACTACCTCCGCTGACTTGTGCTCCCTTAGCCTGGGACAACACTCTTTCCCCAGTTCCCCAGTCACTAGCCGAGACTCAGGGCTGGATATATCCTGCAAAACACATATTAACATAAAACAAGATACTGGGATATAAACTGCCCCCTTAAACCCATAAACAGGGTTAGTTAAGTGATAAACAGTACAATAGGGTGAATGTCTGTAGTGGTGGAACTGGGGGGGAGGGACTGACTTGTACAACAGTAAACTAAAACAATGGCAGTCACTCCCTGGATGCACATCCTGGCTGTCTGCCAGCAATCCCCTCAGCAAGTGATGACATGATATACTGCTGGGGTAGACACAGAAGTCTTTACAAACCCAGGGCCCATAGTCAAAAGGGAGGAAGCTGGCTCTCAGGCCTCTCCAGTGGTCCCAGTGATGGAGGGTTCTGTCACACCCATGGGTATTACAAATGCTAGTATTTTAACTCTTTCCATGCCAGGATATGTAGGAAGATAGAGCGCTAATTTCAGGACTTGCTCATGTTTCATTATTTGTTCATGTTTTTGGCCTTTTTAAATTTTGTTAAAACTAGATGGTTCCTCTTACGTTGACATCACTGGATTATTATTTTTTTATGTGATTAATAACCTGGGATTTGTTGACTTGCCATTTATTTTTTAGTGGGCTCTGCCATCTTGTGAGAATCATCATTTTGTGCTATGGTATTTGTTCATGCTCTCTGGAACATTCACAGTGAGTCCTGGGGTGGATTTTCAGTGTTGCTGAATGCATCAATATCACAAGAGGCCTCTGAAGCAGTTTTCAGTGTTCCTGAATGCCTCAGTATCGAGGCATTACAGCATCCCCGTTGGGAGAAAAATAAACTACTTCTAAGTGTATTTTTGAAAGCGTTTTTACTTTACAGCAAGAGTTTTATTCACACCTGTCTAAAACCTTGGAACATATTTATTCAAATTACAGCCATTATTCACTTTTTGTTATGAAAATTACAAAACATAGCATCAAGGCTCCAAGCTCTTATTTAAATAATATGGCACTGAAAGACAAACAAACTATACTGTATATCCCTGGTTTGCTGATTGAATAAATCCTTCCTTTTTATTTACACATGTTGAGCAACGTCATGCCTACTTGAACATACTGTTTTACATTTTCTACCTTGTAAGTATTTGAGTTACAACCCAAGTAATAAATAAGACTAATTACACATTAGCTTTTTAAAAAGTAAAAAAGGGAGCTTGTGATCCAGTGACTTAAACACTTTTATCTCTTATGCATAGTGACAGGCTTAAGTATGCACCAATGGTGCCAAGTAGGGGTGAATGGAATAATGGCCATGGAAATAAGTGCCTAGAAGGTTTAATAAATAGCTGGTGCAGTGAATAAGGGTAAATGCAGTTCTGTAAAGCGTCTGTAGCATGCTGGGACAGACATCATTCAATTTAGTGCATACACTCAAAGGAATAATACAGTAACTTTGGAGGTTTGTCACAGTGGATGAAAGATTTCTCAGATTCTAATGGGAATTTATTTTTAATGGGATAATAAAATGCTGGTACTCGCTAGAGAAATATATTTGTACCAAGTCGAGTTTATAACTTCTTCTAGATTGTTACATCTATGCTTTCATGCCTAGTTATAATAAAATAAAAATAACTTATGTCTTCCAATAATGTTGCATGATTTTATTTCAACATGAGTTATATCTAACAACTGGTTGGACCACCCTTGGTGGCAACAACTGCAATCAAACATTTACGATAACTGGCAATGAGTCTTTTACATCACCATGGAGGAATTCGAGCCCACTCTTTGTAGCAGAATTATTTAAATTTATTGGAGGGTTTTCGAACACGAAAAGCCCTTTTAAGGTCATACCACAAAAAGTCATTCATTTGAGTCATTCAGAGGTAGACTTGCTTCTGATCATTGGCCTGCTGCATAACCCAACTGCATTGTAACTTTAGGTCATGGACTGATGGCCAGATACACTCTTTAATGTAATTATACCCATGTCTTCCAAAATGTTCCACTTTAAAGATTTTTTTGGCAAATGTGAGTTGAACCTTTCGATCAGCCAAGTTTTTTGGCTTGCAACTCTAGCATAGATGTTATTTTTCATATTGTGGAATCATAAACACTGACCTTAATTAACACAAGCAAGGCCTACAGTTATTTATACGTTAGTCTAGGTTCTTTTGTGACCCCTTGGAAGAGTTGTCGATGTGCTCCTCGAGGAACTTTCATAGGCCGGTCACTCCTGGGAAGGTTCACAACTGTTCCACGTTTTCTGCAATTGTAGATAATTATTCTCATGGTGTGTCACTGGAGTCCCAGAGCCTTAGAAATGGCATTGTAACCCTTTCTAGACTGATAGATGACCTTGCTCCTCATCTTTTCTTGAATTTCTTTAGATTGCAGCATTATGGGCTTCATTTTGAGACCTTTTAGCCTAGTTTGCTTTGCAAGACAGCTTCTATTAAATTGATAAAGAAACAAATTGGTGATAGCGTTATTTAAAGTACTGGGTTTACTGGAATTAGATTCATATGAAATGCAGATTTAATATAGCATATTAATAAAACAATAGATACAATTTGATATTGACATCCAGTGTAAAATACAGGGTGCTTGTTCTGTGTCAAAATCAAGTGACGCTTTTTGCCAACAGGCATCTTCAGAGGTGAAAAAATTGGACTATACAAGTTCTGGCCTTTGAGGTATAGAGCTCAGTGAAGAAAATGGCTCTTTAAAAGTTCTGTGGGATGTTTTACTTCCATGGTTTTTTTTTCTGTTTAGGAGGATTGTTGATAAAAAGTGAGGAATGTTTCTAATATAATGCAGTGTCTGGTTGAATCTTCGTGTTCTACACAGAAGGAACTTGACATAGATGGTATGTAGCCAGCTAACCAAAAGCTAAACCTAATTGATTATATTTAATTGATGTTTAGATTCCACAGGGCTGGCAGTAATAATGCCTGGGTGTGTCTAGTGAAATTGAACCCAAATATCAATTACATTTGGTTAATTGGTTGATTTAGTAATTATTAAGGCAATTATGCTTTCACATAGCGTCAGGTAGGGCTGGATAGTATTTTTCCTTTTATACCCGTTTACTTGAGTTATCTTTGTCTAATAGTAAAGTTCATTTGATTATCTCAAACATTTAAGTGTCACAAATATGCAAAAATAGAAGAAATCGGGAAGCGGCAAATACTTTTTCACAGCAATGTGTAGGTCTTGGTATGAACTGAATAAAGCCACATTGTGTTATGCTTTATCACATCTCTCCATATCTTTTGTGTTGCTACAGATACAGAAGATTTGAAAGTCGTTTCTAAGACTAAACATGTAAAGTGCTCACTGAGCAACATTCAAGACATTCAGTCGGCTCCCTGGAACAGTTATAAGTGAGAACTATGATCCCTCCAGCTGGCCTAGTTTCACTATGGTGGCCCAGTGGTTAGGAACAATTTCTTGTAGCTGCTTGGGTCGAGTTCAGTTCCTGCCATTGAATTACAGTATCTGTAATTCACAACATTCTAAAAGTAATATTCTGGGATCTACACAATTCTGTAGTCCTTTGAATTGCGCATCAATAATAAAAAGCAATGTACATGATTGGCATATGAAAAATAAATCTTTTTGAACGGCAATTATCAATGTAGACACAAGGCAACACTTTGTCAAATAAATAGGTCTTTACTGTTACATTTTCCTTCTTAGTCATTACTAAATCAGCACAAATCCCAGTGTGATGCAGAACACTTCACAGCTGGGGGCAGTCTACCAGAAAAGCATAGCTTTCAACAATGCGTGGCTGCCTAGTAGAGAACAATTGAACCTCTGTTTGCATTGTGAGACTATAAAGGGAATGTCAAGTTAAAGTAAGTTCTGCAAAAAGTTATATAAGAATGCTAAAACCATAAGTATAGTCTGTCTATCCATCTATGTTTACATTGGTAATAATGAATTGACTAGTAACATGAACCCTTTTCAGTTCCCAAAAAGACACAAGAAAAATAGGTAGCATTAAAAATGATTAAATGTTATCACAAATCATTGCCACTATGAAGAAAGTTATTTTCTTCATGATTATTTAACCATTCATTGGGACATTTTTTTTTTGAGGGGGTATTATTTTTTGACTAACACACACTACCCCAGTGTTGTAAGATATTGGTCAGTTGTGATAAAATATGCTTAGTAGATATGTGATCCATTATGTGAAAACATTGGCGTAACAGATAGTCAATGCAAAGGTTAAAACTCTTCTAAGAACTGCTAAAATGCTGAAGCTGCCAGCAAAGAATTGTTGGCGTTAGCTAATTAATCAATTAAGAATAAGGTTTAAAAAGAAGTCAGACAAAGCCCTTGGTAGATTTTTTGACCTAGCTCTAAGAGGAACCCAGCTGCTTAGCTCCCACTGGAAAATCTTAAGTTAATGTCTTACCTCCTGATATGTGGCCTTGTAAACTGTGCTCTTTTCATGTCACAGGGAAAAATGCAAATGGTTTCTATGCCAGCCATGAAAAGCTAGAATCTATTTTAAGGACAGTGTTGTGCTTCTTTGTGTACAAGCATTTTTGATTGGAGAGCCTGCTTATTTAAAGGGATCCTTATCTAAATTATTTTAAAAAGTTGTGTTTTTAAGTTATGCCACAAATTAATTTAAGCTGTATAACATTAGTTTTTCAACCAGCACCCATTTAATTTGAATATATGTTGACTATTTTGTGTTACAAAGGTTCAAGTATAATTAAAGAGAGTTTAAACTGTGAATGAAAGAAAGCAATCTATATTTTTCCAGCAGTTGTTCTTTATTTATGAGATCACCATGCATTTCTAATTATTTTCATTGGCAAATTACATCTTATGATCATACTTGGGAACTTCTCGGCTCCGGCTACCCAGAGCCTTCCCATGCGGGATGCGGCCAGGACTGCACGCTGACGTCAGTGGGTGGTCCCGCTGACGTCAGGGGCATTCTCGATGATGTCGGGGGGCATTTCCGATGAGGTTGGGGGCTTCCCGATGATGGCACCGGGAAACACACCCATTTACAGGAAAAATATGCGGGGAGCGTAGCGTGTCAAGACCCCGCTCCCGCGACCCGGAGGATTCGGGTCTTGACCTGGAGAACCAGAGGAGGAGCGCTCACCCGGCAATCTCTGGGTCAAACCCGGAGAGTTCCCAGGTATGCTTATGATATACTTGTAAGGTAGAACCAGAGAGCAGATCAGATACAACTCTCTTTTATTGAAGTAACTGATAATAAGTCTGAGTGTGCTACACACTCCTGATGATAGACAACTGTACAAAACTGTACAAAAACCAGCTGAGCTGCATCAGACCAACCATCATACGGTCAGAGGGCAATAATCATATAGGAGTTTTTTTATGCCATTTTTAAATGCACAAACACAAATCACAACAATAACATAGGCATTCAAAGAAATATAAATAGAGATATGCACATACTGTATGTAAGCATGTTACATAATGGATGTCAGCATGCCATGATGCCAGTATGTACAAGTGTTAGAACGTCAGAGAATAAAAAGATAAACACAATATTTAACAGCTCATAGTGATGCCATACAGGGCTTTTATCAGAGAAGTAGATCAGCATAGATGCATGGGCCCCAGCTGCTTGGGGGGCCTGGTGCCCACACATGTACAAACAAGTGTATGCCTCTAACCTTCCTACCAGAAATATTGATGCATTCTTTTCAAGGTAGGGACTTGTAATATGGGTGGATGTACGTCTTTAGCTCCTACTAGCATTTTAGGGTTCTATTACTAGTCTAGGCATTCTATCACATATTCCATAGAGCATACTGTTAAAGCATTCGCATAGTGGATTTTATCACTAGCCAATTCATCTGCAATGCAGTAGACCAGCCTTGTTAAGTTCCAGCCATATTTACAAATGCTTAAGCCATAATTAACAACATCTTCCTGCGTCTAAATATTTTAGTTCTAACTGGGTTAAAATGCAAATAAGATTTTGGAAATTATTATCTTTCCTTACATTTGTAACAGTGTTTTTCGACTGTGGCAAATCAGGTTAGGCAAGCAACTGATAATTTACTTTGCCGTACTTTGCTTTTGATTTTATAATTGGACTATAGCACAAATTATGCTGTGTAATTTCTTTGAAAGCAAGCCCTAGGTTTTGTATTATTCAGTAAATCTGAATTCCTGTTTTTAAAATATAATTTCTTCAGACATGAAAAATATTCATGTCATCAATAAATTAAAAGTGTAATTTCTGAAAGTCTCTTTCTCTACTGTAAAATGATCCAAAAATAAATGAGATTTAATTAAACCAAAAAGTGAATTGTATTTAAGGCCATCATATTTGTATGTATGGCCTACAACCAGCAACATGTCTTTTAAGCAGACAAAGCAGTACTTGTAACTAGGTATTCATGGGAATATCTAGGTATGCTAGCCTGGCACCCCTCTTCTTTATATAGGAACCAGGGGTGGAGAATGTAGGGCTAGTCATGGCAGGCTAGAAAGTGGTTAATGCAGGACAGGGAGTGGTAGAGTGAATCTTGCTTATCCAAGCACTCAACATGTAAGTAAGCACGTAATACTATTACTGTATTTCACCATGTATAAGACACATTTTTTGTAGAAAAATTTGGGGTCTAACAATTTGGTGCGTCTTATACAGTGGTGGTAGATTTTTTAAAAACATTTTTTACTAAAAAGGGGATCTGCTGCTTACCTGTGTTGCTCAGCAGCGTCTCCTGATCCGACGTGGCTGCACAGGAACCCAGTGGAGTGACGTGAATGCACATCGCATCACATGACTCCGCTCAGTTCCTGTTCCTGCTCGAGCAAGGCAGAGGGGAAACATCGGCCCCCACGGAAGTCTGCGAGCCGCAGCAGAAGATCTGCAGTTCAGGTAAGGTGGGGGAGTAAATGAATGTGTGTGTTATTATGGATCCGTGTTTAGGGGGCACAGGGAGGCTGAAAGTGATGTGCATGTACTGGCTGCCTGAGCATGATAGGAGTGCGATTGCTAACAATTGTTAGCTGCTAACATCAATCACACTCATGTCATGCCCAGGCAGCCACTACAATAACTTTATGTAATATATTTTTAAAAAATTTCGGCACCCAAAATTAAGGTTCGTCTTATACAAGGGAGCGTCTTATACTTGGGGAAATACGGTACATTAGCAAACTAGGTCCAACTCAGCAGGCTTCACTGGAGTAATTTGCAGATTCAGTACTGTAAACTCACAATTTAAGTCAACTTTAGTTGGTTCTAGATTATGTTGGGAAGCATAATGGAAAGCAAACAGTCTATTTACATAGTTAAGTTGGCATTTGACTTAAAAAATAGGATCCAATCCAAAAAAATTAATTGATTTAAAGCTGGTCAAAATCTCAATTAATCAAAATATTAACCAACTTAATATCCATCCTGACAAATGCAACTGCAAGTCCCAACACTAACATTTAAAAGTTTTTTGTGTTTCTATGTTTTTTTGTTTCTCTTTTACCTTTTTTTCAGAGATCCATAAACCCAAGGAACCTTTGATAGTATCAAAATGACACCACTAGGGAGGTCCTTTACGTGTTTTGTTTTGTATTAGTCATTTAGGTATCTATTTTTATTATTGCTGTTTCTGGATTTTTCTACTCCCTCTCTTCCTCTACTTGTTGATCTTCTGTTCGTTTTTTTATAGGCTGTCAATGTAGAGGCAATCAGCTGCAGGGATCAGAGATCATACTGGAGTCAGTACATACTAAGCAGGGCTTCTGAATTTGATTCCCTTTCAATGTAACAGTGATGAGAGCATTTCTAGCTAATTACTTTGCAGGCCGAGTGCAAAGAACCAGTGGCACCTGCCTAGGGCTGACCCTTCAAGTAAGCTCTGTAGAGTGACTGATAAATCAGGGAGGGAACAGACTAGTATTTGTTGCCATGTGTGAACCATTAGAATTGTGCATTCCTGTGCGGCATAGAGAAAATTAAAGTAAACCAGAAGAAGGAAGACAGATGCAAGTCTATTTTTTAAATAAATAACCCATAGTCCAGTGGCGGAACTACCGGGGTCGCAGGGGTCGCGACTGCGACCGGGCCCTGGAGTTCTGTCGGTCAGGGGGCCCAAGGGGTGCCGAGCGGTTGCTGAAAACGACCGCTCGGCAACTCTTGGGCCCCCCTGACTGACAGAAATCCAGGATGCCGCTGCTGCCGCCGTCGCCGCCGCCTGCCTCAGCGCTGCCCAGAGTGCAGTGTTGGAAGCATGAGGCATCTGTCTCGGGTGCCGGCGCTTCACGATGAGCGCCGGCATATGATGTCATATGCCGGCGCTCAGCAGTGAAGCGCTGGCACCCGAGACAAACGCCTCGCGCTCCCAACACAGGAGTTGACGGTAAGTGACCTACAAAGGGGGGGTAGGGAAGGAGTGGGTAGATCGTGAGAAGGGGGGTGTAGCGAGGGAGTGGGTAGATCGTGAGGGGAGGGAGTGGGTAGATCGTGAGAAGGGGGGTAGGGAGGTAGTGGGTAGATCGTGAGAAGGGGGTAGGGAGGGAGTGGGTAGATCGTGAGAAGGTGGGGGTAGGGAGGGAGAGGGTAGATCGTGAGAAGGTGGGGGTAGGGAGGGAGAGGGTAGATCGTGAGAAAGGGATAGATGGGTTGGGGGTGGGGGGAGCCCTTAACAGATTCTCGCACCGGGGCCCTGAGGTTTCTAGTTACGCCCCTGTCATAGTCTATTGTGCAGCTGGATTATAAACATATTTCTTAAAGTTTAAACAGACGTTATAGGAATTTCATTGCACTGTAGCAATGCAATGCACACACCATGTCCACTGACATCGTCAGGAACACCCCAGAGTATGCATACAGTACTTCGTAAAAGTTTTAGGTACTTTAAAGTAAGAATGCTTTCAAAACTAGACATGTTAATAGTTAATTTTTTACCAGATAACAAAATGCAAAGCAAGTGAAAAGAAGAAAAATATAAAATAAATCGATATTTGGTGTGATCACTTGCACAAAGTCAGGGATTTTGTATGCGTACAGTTTCGTGTATGATTAAACAATTATTTGGGTAACATTTTTAAAACATATGCAATTGTTATGTAAGAACAGATGCATGCACATTATTTGAACATGCAAGCTGGTAGTCTTTGCTTTAATATGTAGTGAAATCCCATTGTGGCTTTAATTCCAATACAAACAGTTTGTGCTAGACACAGTTCAGTTGAAATTATTCCTAAAGGTAATTTCCAAAATCACATGCATCTTTGCATCCAATTAGACTAAAAACATGAGCATTACAACTGTTTATTAACAAGTCATTACCTGTTTATATATCTAATTTTCAAAAGTATTCACAAGATGTAATTATTTTATCATTTTGCCTTTTATTTCTCCATTTCCCCTGTACAAGTAGTTAATAAGTACTACAACAAAGCAGGATTCGCTTTCTAATTTAATGCATGAGGGGATCAATAGTCTCACTGAGCAAAAATATTAAAAGAAAGAAGAATAAATTTACTTCCCCCAGTAGCTGTCAACTTTTTTGTTATTTAATGTTTGAGCTATCAAACTGTACTTTACATAAATTCTTGAAAACAGATATTTGTAAATTTGTGCTGCAGATTTTTATGTTTTTTTACTTTAATTCGCCGGAATTTCAGATGGCTATTCATTAAATAATACCTTCAGGAATTTAACCTTTATAAATTGAACCATATGACCAAAGGTTTATGGAAACATCCTAATTATTGTGTTTAGGTGCTTCAGCCACACCCATTGCAAACAGGTATATAAAGTCAATCACATAGGCATGCCGTCCCCATAGACAAACATTGACTGTAGTATGGGTTCTACTAAAGAGCTCAGTGACTTCAAACGTGTCACTGTTATAGGATGCCACCTTCTAGATCTGTCCTGATAAAGTCGCTGTAAAGTTTGGTGGAGGAGGGATAATGGTCTGGGGCTGTTTTTCAGGGTTTTCCAGAGAACAGTAATGTTCATGCTACAGCATCCAAAGACATTTTAGAAAGTTGGATACTTTGTAGCACCAGTTTGAGGAAAGTATATTCCAGCATGGCTGTGCCCCTGTGCACATAGCAAGGTCTATAAAGACTTGGTTTGAGAAGTTTGTGTTGGTGGAAGTCGAGTGACCTGCACAGGGACCTGACCTTGACCCCATTGAACACCATTGAATTAAAACACAGACTGCAAGTAAGATCTTCTCGTCTACAATCAATGCCTGACCTCACAAATGCTCTCTGGGCTGAATGAGCGCAAATTCCCACAGACACATTAAAAAACCTTTGGAAAGCATTCTTAGAGGCTGTTATAGCCGCGAAGTAGGGGCCAACTCATATTAATCCCCATAGTTTTGGAGTAGATGCCCAACAAGCTTGTATAGGTGTAATGCTCTGGTGTCCACATACTTTTGGTCATATAGTGTATGTCATATAGTTATCTACCCATTACAGTGCTCCTGCTCACGTGGCGGGGGCCCGGCCTAACTCTGTTCAACACGTCTCCCCAGCAACCACCGATGCCAGGGAGACACACACAGCTGCTTTCAATCTCCCCAGGTGTCCATGGCTTCAGAACAAGCCATGGAACCTGAACATACTGATTATAACAACCCAAGGGTGGAGTTTCATCCTTTAAAACCCTGAACAACAGAGCCTTCATTGCTCGGTTGTTTTGTGGTATTTGCACGTATTCCTTTGGACCTGCCTGACTATGCTTTCTGCCTGAACCCTTGTAAACTGACTGATCCTGTTGAGAGCTGCAACTGGGTTCCTACCTGAGATCCTGACAGTTGGACACTTTTGATCTGTCCTTCTCTATTTGTTTGTGTATAACATGAATTATTACAATTAAATGTTGTCCATGCTTAGTAAAGATCTGTTTATTAAAGTAATAAAACCCACAATGTTTATCCAGATTATGTAACAATTGAGCTACATAGTTTGACTTAAAACTACTTAGAAAACATGGCCTATAACATTAGAAAACATGGCGTATAACATTCCAGGGACTTTGCTATTTCTAAATAATACCACCTTGACATGTTAGAATATGAAAAAATTACAATTCCATTAAACTTTACTACTACTGAAGAGGCACATAAACTGTTGCTTACGAAAGGAAACTAAACTAGAAAAAAAATCATATCTGATACAATTTGCAAAGCTGCTGTTGATATGCTTACAAAGTTAAGAAATGTCAAAGGACCAATTCTATTTTATTCACAATTTATTTTTTGTAATCGCACATCAAGAGTAAGCAAGCTGCTGCTCAAATTGGCAAGCTGCTGTTAAAATCTAACTTAGAATGTCAAGCACTTCTCTAAAGGGATGTTGCATCATGAAGATAAAGGATACAGAGTGTAACCTTTTCACATTTTATAAGGTTAGGTTGTGTATATTCCTTTCGCTCTATGAACACAAACAATAACATTTTGGTAATTTACAGAGCAGCATTCTGTTATTTAAAGGTTTGTAAGCAATAGCTGTTTAAATGAGTGTATATGCATGCATTTCCATACTTTAATTTACTTGATCAGCTGGTGATGTTAAATTACATGTATATTTCACAAGAAACCTAGCTCGATAGTCATGTATAACAAGTGGCAAGTGGTTAATTTTTTGAAAATAAAGAAATGTTGGTTGTGTGTGTTGTAGGGGACAGCTCACGCATGAGGCGGCAATGACAGTTTCACACAGGTTTCCAACGTAAAAGCGCGTTTATTTAGATGTTGTAGTCACAGAGCACCTTGTAAACAAAACAAACTATAAGCCTGTCCGGCTCTAACTAAACAGCAGGATACCTCTCTAGCAGCCTAAGGTCTGACGCAAAGCAAAGTAACCAGTTTTGTATGGGGTAAAGCTTCATACCTGGTGAGCTGCAGCGCTGGCTGTAGCTGCTCCTTCATTCAGTTTCTCCCTTCACCTGCAAACTTAACAGCCCTCTCTTTTAAGGCTTCCTCCCCAGTAACGAGCTTAGGAAGCCTCACCTGAGAGCACCTGGGTTTGCTACCATGCCTGGCAGAGGTAACCAGGTGAGATATATATACCATCAACCACGCTCCCATACACTTTACCACATATCCCCCCCGTCGACTCCAGACCAGAGGTCTGGACAGCGTCAGCAACCATACAGTACACCCTGGACAACGCATCCGCATTCCCATGTAACTTCCCTGGTCTATGCTCCACTGTAAATCTAAAATTTTGCAAGGAGAGAAACCATCTGGTCACTCTTGCATTTCTCTCCTTATTCTGTTTCATCCATGCCAAAGGAGCATGGTCAGTCACCAACACGAATTCCCGGCCCAGCAGGTAATATCTCAGGGACTCCAACGCCCACTTGATGGCGAGACACTCCCTTTCCACTATGGCATAATTTGCCTCTGCTGGGGTCAGTTTCCTACTCAAGTACAGCACTGGGTGTTCTTCCCCATTAACCACTTGTGACAAAACTGCCCCCAAACCTCTAGCAGACGCGTCTGTCTGAACCAGAAATGGTTTCCTAAAATCAGGGGAAACGAGCACTGGCTGGTCACACAGGACAGACTTCAGACTCTGAAAAGCCCTTTCTGCCTCGGGGTTCCACTTTACCATCACTGACTTACCACCCTTTGTTAAGTCTGTCAATGGTGTGGCCATGGAGGCAAAATTGGGCACGAACCGACGGTAGTACCCGGTTATGCCAAGGAAAGCCCTCACTTGTTTCTTTGTTACTGGCCTAGGCCAGTTCTGTATCGCCTCAATCTTATTGATCTGGGGTTTAACCAGCCCCCTACCAATGATATAACCCAGGTATCTTGCTTCCTCCAGACCCACTGCACATTTTTCAGGGTTTATGGTTAGGCCTGCATCACTAATGGAGTCTAACACGCCCTGTACCTTACCGAGGTGACTTTTCCAGTCAGACGAAAAAATTACCACATCGTCCAGGTAAGCAGCGGCATAATCACGATGTGGTCTCAAAATCAGATCCATCAGCCTCTGAAAGGTAGCAGGGGCCCCATGTAACCCAAATGGCATCACAACATACTGGAACAGGCCCTCTGGAGTGGAAAAGGCAGTCTTCTCTTTAGCCTCCTCAGTTAACGGTATCTGCCAATAGCCCTTTGTAAGGTCAAGTGTTGTAATGTACCTTGCCTTCCCAAGCCTCTCAACCAGTTCATCCACTCGGGGCATGGGGTACGCATCAAACTTTGAGACCTCATTTAATCTCCTGAAGTCATTACAGAACCTCCACGTCCCGTTGGGCTTTGGGATTAGCACTATGGGGCTTGACCACTCACTAGTAGATTCCTCAATAACACCTAATTCAAGCATGCGCCTGACCTCCGTGGATACCGCCTCTCTACGGGCTTCTGGTATCCTGTATGGCTTCAGGTTCACTTTACTGTGAGGCTCAGTTTTAATATGGTGTTTTATGAGGTGGGTACGGCCAGGTAGGTCCGAAAACTTTCGTCTGTTTTCCTGCAGGAACTCCCTCACCTCCTGCTTCTGGGGCACTGACAGTGCCTCTCCTATGGTTACTGGGGGAACTGGTTGCCCCACTTCTTTGACCCCTGCCTGGGTCGCCCCCAAAGACTCCCGCTCTTTCCACGGCTTGATCAGGTTTACGTGGTAAACCTGGAAGGGTTTTCTCCTGCCCGGTTGATGGACCTTGTAGTTCACCTCACTCATCTTCTCTACAACCTCATAGGGACCCTGCCACTTGGCTAAAAACTTACTTTCAACGGTGGGCACTAAAACCAGGACCCTGTCCCCAGGATTAAAGGCCCTCAACCTGGCAGATCTGTTATAAATTCTGCTCTGGGCCTCCTGCGCTCTTTGCAGATGTGTTTTAACTATAGGCATCACCGTCGCTATTCGCTCCTGCATCTGAGCCACATGTTCAATAACACTCTTATATGGGGTGGCCTCGGTCTCCCAAGTTTCCTTGGCAATATCTAACAAACCCCGTGGATGTCGGCCATACACTAACTCAAAGGGGGAAAACCCTGTAGACGCTTGGGGCACCTCCCGGATAGAGAACATGAGGTAGGGTAATAGACAGTCCCAATCCCGACCATCCCTTTCTACCACCTTTTTTAGCATATGCTTTAGGGTTTTGTTAAACCTCTCCACTAACCCGTCTGTTTGAGGGTGGTACACTGAGGTACGGAGGTGAGTGATTTTAAACAACTTACACAGGTCTTTCATGACCCGTGACATAAAGGGCGTACCCTGGTCAGTAAGAATTTCTTTAGGGATCCCCGTGCGAGAGAACATGTAAAACAACTCCCTAGCAATATTTTTGGAGGCCATGTTTCTTAAGGGTACCGCCTCTGGGTACCGGGTAGCATAATCCAAGACAACCAAAATGTATTGGTGTCCCCTAGCAGATTTGACAATGGGCCCTACCAAATCCATGGCAACTCTCTCAAATGGTACTTCAATGATGGGAAGTGGCACCAAGGGGCTACGGAAGTGTGGTGTTGGGGCACTCTTCTGGCATGTGGGGCATGACTCACAATATCTTTTTACTTCTTCATATACCCCAGGCCAATAAAACCTTTGGAGGACCCTCTCTTGTGTTTTATTAGTCCCCAAGTGCCCCCCAAACACATGGTTATGGGCTATGTCCAGCACCAGGTGTCGGTATGGTTTTGGCACCAGAAGCTGTTCCACAATTTCCTTGTTAACTTTGGTGACCCGGTACACTAGATCCCCATTCATGGCAAAATGCGGAAATTTCTGGTCAGCTTCGGGTTCCTGTGGTACCCCATTTACTACCGTGACATTTGCCCGTGCAGTTCCCAGAGTGGGGTCTCTCACTTGCTCGGTCCCGAAGTTACCCCGAGACATTTCTAAATCTAAGACCTGTTGGCCGGGTAGGGAAGTTTCTTCTTCTTCTTCCTCCCCAGCTAACACCTGCAAGGGGAAAGAATCTTCACTATACATTTCAGGTGGGCCTAGATCCTTTTCATCATGCCCCTTACTGGTATCATTGTTCCCAATGGCCGTCTCACCTGACCCATTATTTACAGGGAGGGTTACAGACTCTGCCGGAGTTTGTTCCCCAGCTGCAGAAACGTTCCCCCTTCTCCACAACTCCCAGAACAAGGGGAAATCGCGGCCTAAAATAACCGCATGCATAAGTCTTTTTACAACTCCGACTTCGTAGGTCACAGTTCCAGATGGGGTCACCAACTTAATGGGGGCCACAGGGTAAGCTACAATATCCCCGTGGATGCATAGCACTCTTATGTGCTTGTTCGGCACGTAGTCCATAGTCACAAGGCCAGCCCGAACCAAAGTCACCAGGCTACCCGAGTCCAAAAGTGCCTTCACGGAGCAGTCACCTATCTTCACCATACAAAAATGCGGCTCAGTCTCTGATTCTGGAATGGCTGCACAAACAGGTTCTGCAAACAGGGACTGACGCCGACTAGCGTCACACACCATGGGCTCTGAGTTAAGAGGGCAATAGGCGGCTATGTGTCCCCACTCATGGCACCTCCAGCACTGGGGGTTCCCTGGCCTCCTTAGTAGGGAGCCCTTTCTAGGATTGTGGGGTCCCAGGGGTTCAGGATCAGTCTTTTGCCCTTGCCCAAACTCTAGAGCCCTGCTCTCTCTCACATTTTTCCATACACCTCCAGCTGGAACTCTCTTACCCAAAGATGTCGCGGGTCTGACAATCTTGGAAGGTGTTGGTGCCGCAGGGACCTCACGGAGGAAGTCCTCGGTTGCTATGAACCTTTCCACCATGTTGACAAGCTGCTCAGCAGTTCTGGGGTCTCCATGCCCAACCCACCGTTGTAGCTCCGCCGGGAGGGCGCGGAGGTAGTGGTCCACTACCACCTTTTCCACAATCTGGGCTGGTGTAGTGGATTCTGGTTCCAGCCACTTGCGTACAAGATGAATTAGATCATACATCTGGGACCTGGCAGGCTTGTCCATGGTGTATTTCCAACAGTGGACTCTCTTGGCCCGAACAGCGGGCGTAACACCCAGGCGAGCAAGGATCTCCATTTTTAGTTTTGTAAAGTCCCGGACATCCTGCTCCCCGAGGTCATAGTAGGCCTTTTGCGGTTCACCAGTCAGGAAGGGTGCAATCACTTCTGCCCACTCTGCAACTGGCAGTCTCTCTCTCTCCGCCACTCTCTCAAATACGGTGAGGTATGCCTCAACGTCGTCGTCGGGTGTCATTTTTTGTAAGCCCCGCTGAACGGCCCTCCTCACGTTAACAGTCTCAAGGGGGCTTGCCTCCACTTGTTGGGACTGAGCCACAACAGTCTCTCTGAGCGCAGCAATCTGCTCCATTAACAGGCGATTCGTTTCCTGTTGTTGGGCCATAGTCTGCTGTTGCGCATGTTGCTGGGCGTGAAAAGCCTCTGCATGAAACTTCCGTTGTTGTTCCAAGGCCTGCTCATGTCTCAGGTTAGCCTGTATCAGCTGCTTTATCACTTCCTCCATTGTGCCGGATGGGCCGTACAGTGCTGCAGCCTTCACTCAGGACATATGCTTCCGGCCCTTTAAATGTCCACAAAATTCAGATGCTGTGTTTTGTCCTGCCGTTGCTCCTAGCACCACTGTGCCCGCATTCTCCACCAATTGTAGGGGACAGCTCACGCATGAGGCGGCAATGACAGTTTCACACAGGTTTCCAACGTAAAAGCGCGTTTATTTAGATGTTGTAGTCACAGAGCACCTTGTAAACAAAACAAACTATAAGCCTGTCCGGCTCTAACTAAACAGCAGGATACCTCTCTAGCAGCCTAAGGTCTGACGCAAAGCAAAGTAACCAGTTTTGTATGGGGTAAAGCTTCATACCTGGTGAGCTGCAGCGCTGGCTGTAGCTGCTCCTTCATTCAGTTTCTCCCTTCACCTGCAAACTTAACAGCCCTCTCTTTTAAGGCTTCCTCCCCAGTAACGAGCTTAGGAAGCCTCACCTGAGAGCACCTGGGTTTGCTACCATGCCTGGCAGAGGTAACCAGGTGAGATATATATACCATCAACCACGCTCCCATACACTTTACCACAGTGTGTAGACAGAAAACTGCACACTCCCCTGAGTGAATGAAATCTATTGAAAAGTTTTGTGTCCAAAAACATGATCCTGCATGTAGTGATTAAGATAAAGGCCAAGCAGGGAACAAAAGCTTCAGAACCAGATCCCAGGATTAACCATTATTTTTTTTTAAATGTATGCTCATTAGTATTTTCTATTAAGTAAAAATGTGTCCAAGCCATACCTAAAAGCTTCTAATAATAGTTTGATCAAGCCAGCTAGTAATGTATTCCCAATATTAAACCTTCACAGATAATAATGACTTCCCCTGGTAAACTGGAGCTGCTGTACACCCATTCTTAAATTTGCTCTAGATGGGTGAAATAGGCTTAGGCATCCAATCACGCATGTTTGTCCAAACCAACATATTTTTCATCAGTAACTTGTCCAGTTTGTCATCTAATGTTTATGCATTATACATGACCAATTTAGCCCTCCCTGTGGGGAAAACCTATGACTCACCATTTAACAAATAACACTCTTTTGTGCTAATGTAATAGCAATGATTTGATGATGTATTGAATGATCTAAGTTTTTTTTGTATAGTGGAACTTATATTATAGTACTGGGGAGTTATTTAAATTTTGTATTTTGTATTTTTTTTATTATTGTATATTTACAAACATTCTTAACTAACATCCATTCTATTGTGTCAATTACAAGCAAGTGACTTTCCCCAAGGCAAATTATTGAAATATAGATGGGCTTCTGCCTTTCAGCAATTCTAACAAGTTTACACAAAACAAGAATAATGATAATTTGGATGGACACAGATTTCCCTGGGATATTGAGACATAGTGCAATTATTCTTGTTCAACAATGTTGAGGAATTTTAATTGTTTCAATGTCAACGTTATAAATACCAATGTATGTATTATGCTATAGGTATAACATTAGATATTTCTGGTAAATTGTCTCATGGTGGAATGACATAGTTATACATTATTTTTCTTTTTCACAAGAAGAGTTACATATAGTGCCCCCCCTTTTATATTCTGCAAATGCATTATTTTTGTAACTAATTATAGAGAGTGTATCTTGGCTTTAAATAAACTGATACTAAAAGACAGCGTATTTATCGGCATATAACACGCTCCCTCCCCAGGACTGGAAGTGAGGGAGATGTGGCTGGAAATCGTGCAGCTTTAGGATTCATCGGCATATAACACACAGGGTTTCTGCTTCGTATTTTAGTTATAAAAGTGCATGTTATACGCCGATAAATACGGTATATGTCATATTTTTATCTCCTCATTTAAATGAAGCTTTTGAGCATTTTGATAGGGACATCTTATGTCACAAGATGGAAAGTGAGGAGCACCATTACGATGGTATGGCTGCTAGTCACGAACCAACTCTAATTAAAAATGTTGATTTGATAGTGGGCTATGGATATTGACAAACTTTCTACTTAGAACAAGAGAAAAGCCTCCTATGGACTTTATCAAAGCATGGATCACCAGTTAACACTTCACTTGTGACTTCTGTACATTTGGGTTCTCTTCTAAGCAGATAAAGTTGAAATGAGAGAAAGGGAAAAAAGATAAATCTGTACATTTTACAGTTCCTTTGCTGTTTGATCTTTGAAGATCTCTTTAAGTAGCTCACACTCTACCTCCCTCTGTAATAATAAATTCTTTTTTATTATATATTATTTAAGTGTTACTTTCTGTATGTGGTTTTGTTAGTGGCTTTCAAGGTTGATGAGTCTGGTAGAGGTTAGTTGTTTTGGGGGTTGGTTAACTTGGCCTGCACTTAGGGTTGACACCTTTTGCCAAGCCATTTCCTAGACACCCTTTGTGAGGTTGGACCTGAGGTGTGGCCATGGTTTTACTTGTGATAGCTCAAATGTTTGGTTTAGTAGATGGAAATGAGAGGAGAGAAGGGAGAAATAAGAAAGAAAGTCAAGAAAGTTTAGGAGAGAGAAAAATAAAAAGAGAGAAATGAGAGAAGAGACAAAGAAGATGAGAGACAAGAGAGTAAGTAGGGGAATGAGTGGAGACAGAAAGAAGGCAAGATATATGAGGAAATAGAGAGTAGTGAAGAAGAAGATAGTTTCATAAAGAAAGAGCAAATAAAGCTACTGCATATTAAAAATAAAAACAAAACCTGCTTACAATTGTTTTGCTCCAGACAGTGTCTGTAACATGGTACACCCTGACACTGTAACTAAACCTACCTCCTACGCAACATCATGAGCATATGTAGAATGGCATCTCTCTCCTGCACCCTTGCTGAACTTCGACCCCCCCCCTTCACAAGCATTCAACCACTTTCACGTTCTCAATGGCTGATTAGCCCCCTTCTAAGGAATTCAGGCTCAGGTTGCCACTAGTCCCAGCTGGGTCATAAGAAGGTAAACCCAGGACCTGAGACCTACCTTTTTATTCCAGAACAGTCTAGGTGAAACCTGGACAGTTGTCAACCCTAGCTTCACTAGCCTACCTTGTTGAATAGCATCCTTGGGATGTCTTATCCTGACACTGCCAAGCTGTTAGGAAAGTCCCCATGGGTCAAAGAGCTCAAGTGCCACTTAGCTCTGTCCTTCAGGTTGATCATGGGTTTTATAATGACCAAGCCAATTTTAAGTTGAATTATGTTTATGTGTGCTATTTTAAGTGCGAACATGATGTGCAATGGACATTTGAATCACTTGTCCTTATAACTTACTATGTTTTCTAAGCAATGCTTTCTCGTGTGATTGTTTTGGTAAACGTTTAGAGGGGACAGAGGCTATGAGAGTAGATGTTTTTGTGTGCACTACTATACACCAACCCTTGTGCAAAGCAAATGTTTTAGGCTTATTAGGTTTTTGCAAGCACTTTTGTGCATTCTTTATTATTAAAATGACCAATTCTTTAGGATTTTCCATTTTTAGCTCATCATTTGATATGTTAGCTATTTCATTTTTTCAGCATTTATAAACTTTCTCATACCCTTCTAAGATCAATGCAGTAAAATGCAATGAAATTTTTAGCTTGTCAATTTATTTTTATACTTGCCCTAGAAGCAGTCATGTTTTACTAAACGATATTCAAATCATTTGACTGTAATGAAAAAATTAATAGAGTGAGTAATGCCAGAAAAGCTAGAGGGGTCTGCTTCGTAAAATATATTTAATTTAATCAATAGAATTTGAATTGCATAATGGGACTAACCATAAAAATAAGCATTCAACAAACTTGCCCTGTTCAGCTATTCTTTATAATTCTAGAGTAAGTGTTGCAACAAAACGTCCAAAGCACATGTTTGCTGGATTTAGTAACTATTTATGATTGTACTTCAAATTATATAGCTGCTTTAAAGACATGGAAAATATTAAGTAACCTCTGTATTTTTGTACCAGAACAGCTTTAAAGGCAGAGACGCTACTTATTTTTTTTTTTTTTTTAGTCACAGGTCATTTTTTTCTTTAAACGTAAAACAATCATGCAAAATAACATGCATAATATGTTTAACCTCTAATCCTACTTCATACTAAAATGCCCAAAATATTTGTTTCAGTCAGCATTTTATTTATTTGTTTGGATAACATAAGAGGTATTTATTATAGATTATCCTGTTTTCTTTTACTTATGCGATAGCATGTCATTTTGACTATCTCTTTTAAGTGTTTAATAATTATTTACATTTCATTTATAAAATACCAGCAGATACAGTTATTATTTTTAACTTACATAATTAACAGACATAATTAACAGATTAATTAACAGACATAAAATATACTGGTATAGATGGAGAAGAGCATAGAAATTGATGGTAGATAATAACCATTGAACCCATCTACTCTGAATTATTCCTTATGTAAAAACTTGATTCTGTTTTATATTCAGGAAAGTCATAGCAATGCATGTTTACATTCTCTTACTTTATTAACCTCTACCGCTTTTGCTCGGAAGTTGTTCCACTTGTCTTTCATACATTGCATCTACGCCTCCAACCCTTTAGTTTTAAACTATGACCAATTGTCCTGACATTTCCCCTCATGAAATATATTCATGTCATGTATGTTGTTAAAATCCCATTATGCATTTAAATATTTCTATCCCATCTACTCTCTGTCTTCTCATATTGAAATCCATGAATCTTTCATTATAATTTCCATGACGCTTGATATATGCAGTTGGGCTAGAAGCCGAGAAGGTCACTGTTCCTTTTGTCCTATTTGTATAACCCTGCATAACCCTAAAGCATCATTTAACTGCCTTTTAAAACATTAAATGCTTTATTAAAGAGTTGGGGAAGATTTAAGTAAACAGAAAACATTATGTCACAATTTAATTCATTTGTTGCCATTTCACAATGTATTTAATGATACTTTTGCATTCACAGGCTGGATTTCATACTAGACAGACTAGGGGTGTGCATGGAGCCTATTGTCTAGAGCTCAAGAATCTTAAGTTAAAACCCTACTTTCTAATATGGTCTGCCCATTTTTACCAAACTCTGTCTATTTCTTGAAATTTCATCATACAAACATGTATCCATAGAGCATCCATGGTCTTTGTACCAATAGATCCTCTGTTTAGCAGTGGAAGTTACAGTTCAATCATTACATCAAAAGGCTAAAGCTCTTTACAACGTACTATCACTTGAAAAATATATCGCAATACATTTTATAATTGTTTAGGTTTTGTAAAACATTCACAGGTCATGATGTCATGATCTGCATTAAAAATGAACTTTTTGAAGTATACATTCTGTTGTAATGGTGAAAAGGGGGCAAATGAGGGAACACTCCGTTTAACCTCAGGGTGTCTGCTAGCTTTGTTAAAACAATCTATTAATGAATGAATCACAAATGAGTGAATGAATAAATGAATTCATTTCTTTCATGGGGAAGTTAGTTTAGAAAGGTTTCATGTGAAATACCTAAGTGTTGATTGTTTTGCACGTGATACTAATTTGAATGAGTAAATAAATAAGTGAACTTAAAGATGAATTGACCAAGGAACAAAAAAGCATCACAATTTATTTGAAAAGGACAGGAAGCCATTAAACATTCACACAATGCAAGACATAGCAGGTCTTCACTACTAAAAATAGCCTTTGAATAGCCTTTTCAGTTAAGCAAAATGGGCATCGATCAATGTCCAATGTTCTGTGACTGAGTGAACATGAAATTGTAAGAGCATTGTCAATGTATTTTTTTCTTTCTAAGTCTTCTATGCTGGATCAGAGTTAGAAAGCCAGATTCAATTTTGTGCATGTTTAGATAAATGTATTTGTGGCACGAGCCTTCACAGTTCATCATTTTATTATGAAAATGTTTGATGTGCATCTCGGTTAATTTACAAACGTCACACTATTGTATATTTTAACATACACGTAGCATTTGGAAGCTAATTGCGTTTAAATAATTTCTGGTTGTATGTCAGTATCTGTTTATAGAAAACATTAATTTAACCCATTCACGATCAAGGTTTTTTTTTGCCATTTTCATCATAATGTTGTTCAACCACTTCTAACACTTCTATATCTAAATAATGTTTTTTAGTATATATATATATATAATGTGTTTTTGGTATATCTTATAATATGTTTTGGTATATAATATTTTATATTTACTCTCATGCAACTGTTCCCCTCTTGATGAAGACTGTGGCAGTTTTCAAAAAAAGCTGGCTTAAAACGCAGGATGGAGTGCTTTATATTATGCATATAAGATCCGATTTTTGTGGCATTTCATCTTTACTAAACAATCATAATATGCTAAATCTTTAAGAAGAATACATATTTTTTGTAAGGAATTATTGGTGCAAGATATGTTTTTTTCATTTTCTTAACTTTCTGGTATATAAATGGTGTAATGTATCTTAGCAAAGTATAGAAAAAATGTCACATCCCGGTTAAATCTGTAAAATTTTTGTCTACTCTGACAAAGATTCTTGGAAACATAATTACAAATTACACATTCATGAAAGGTTCATTTACACCTAGGCAGCATATTAAATGGGTGCTCTTTCAAGTAAGTAAAGAAATTAACGCAGGTAGATGAAATTGTATTTTTTTCAAATGTTTGAAACACACAATGGGTATGCAAATACTGTGTGAGTGTGGAAACACTGTCCGTGCCCTGGTATTTGCACCATGTGCTATTATTCTGACTATCATCATGGAGCCAGCAATACTAAACCAAATCTCCTGTAGGAGGGAGATCTCCTTTCTGATGCAAGACAGCAGAGAAATGGTCTTTGAACAAATACTATTACATCCTCTGTCCTTAAGGCACGGTGTTTGAGGACACACTATTACATCCTTCATCCTCGAGGGGATGACTATAAAACAACCTCCACCCTACTTACATAAGCCACTCTATAATTGAGTTTTCTTTCTTTTTTTTAAAAAAAAACCCTGAACATTTCATTAAATGAGCACAAATCTTGGAAATACTGGCTGCACTTACCATGGGAAATATAATTAGCTTATTTTACTGTATATTAAATACATTTTTTATAGAAGCAAAAATATCAACAGTTGCCATTTTTATAATATGATGTAAAGTCAATATCACACAATGATTACCTTAATGTGCTTGATTTTGCAATGTCCGACAGTATATTTTTATATATAATTTAGAACGTTTTCTCATGGCTGAAGTCCAAGTCCATAATTTTCAAGTGCAATTTGCATTCAGCTTGATTATTTGCTTAATGATTGCCTCCGGAGGAAGGGAAAGGGCACACTTTCTTTTTCTAGACTCACTGATGTGTACTAGGCTGTATTTTTTATGACCTTTAATGAAATGAATATTAAGCATTTTTGCAGTACCAAATTATAGATATTGGGAAAAATCACTGTGTTCTACTGCCATGTCCAGCAATATTTCTGTAAACATACAGTATATCCACATACCTTTTCCAGTTTTCTATATGTAAAGTAAGTCTCATATAGCCACTGATGACTACAATTAGTCTTTAGTGGGGCCAGGTACAAGAGATCCTAAAGTATTATAGAATTTCGGCTATTGAATTTAACACTTTTGTAACTAGGTGCTGCATGACATTTTTTTTACTGCTGAATGTCAAAAACCTTTTCTGGAAATAGTTCTAAAAACAAGTAAAATGTTATCTCAATATTTTTTGCCAAGAAAACTTAATGGCCTTGACACATCTAAGGCGTATTAGCCTAAAGTCTAGTGCTTTACCTGGAAGGCTTTTTGCAGACATTGGTGCCTATACCTACATTTGGAAATTGAAACAGTACGTGTTTTGATTTCCATTTTTACAATAAATTTTGTAACATTTCTTAACTTTAAAAAAAACTGGCATTACTGTCACACTTACCTAAAGGTAACTAGTATTAGATAATGTATTTGTTATTTCTTGAGTGATTAATTTTAACTTAACTTGTAAATAGGTAATGCTGAATCAAACACAATTTAAGAAAAAGGTAAAAGGTAAAAGAAAAGTAATTGCTGCTGCACATTTGTAGACAGCATTTTCGGAAGGGTTACTTTGTCAAAATTAGCATAAAAGCAGGTTGTTCTGCTGATTTCTGGCATTTATGCTTAAGCATGTATGTGTATTAAAATTACAAAGAAACCTTCAGCGCTTAAAGAGTTAAACACAAAAAAGTGCTACAAAATGAGTCTCTTAATCCACTCTCCTATATGTTCTTATAAAATATCCATTTGAGGATATAGCAATATAGGAATGTAGTGCAATTTTGCCCCTCTAGCTTAAGACTATGTCCTCTTGTTGTAGTATTTCTTCTTTTAAGTAAACTCTCTTCCTTTATCGTGGCATGGGTTAATACCTCTCCCTATACAACCAATTATTCTGCAAGCATTTCCTAATGCTTTTTCCACCTTGTATGTATTATATTACTACTTTCCTGCCATCACCTTCCCCTTTATGTGTATATTTCTCCACGGAATAAAATTCGCTTGTGCAGATTATAGAATTGGGTTCCCGTGCCTTGATCATGTATGTATGAATGAGTTGGTCATTCAATAGTGTTAACATAAAAACATTAAAAATCTCAACAGTCAAATCCGACAATGGCTGGATCCATCTATTAAGCTTTTGTCAGATCCCTTTGAGAATGACTGAAACTCAAATACTACTTTTACAGATTTATGCTGCATCTCCTTTGCAGTCACGTGTGAGTAACAATTTAAACATGTGTAAATATAAATACATTTCTTAATTTCTCAAGATGAATGAGAGAATACTCACCCAGACAATACAGTTCTAAGACACACCTGATTGATCTGTAAAAAAAACAAAAAAAAAACTTGAGCAGTATGTGACTCACCAGTAGATGGCAATAAACACAGATCGTTAGCTTATGTAATTTATCTTATTTTTCTAGCAGACCATATACAAAGTAACATTTATAAGATTGGAAATACAAATATTTTTCTTTGACCATAAATACGGTACACAGTAACGAAGAATAGCATTGAAGAAAGCTTGTTTTTATTTTCACTTTGTTCCAGCAAACAACAGTTTTTTGGGATCATTGCTCTGTTGCCTGACCCAATTTTGGCCGAGCTTTAGACATTTGACTCTAGAATACTTTGGTATACAGAGGAGTTCATAGTCGACTCAATGACTGCAAAACAAACCCAAATCATCACCCCTCCACCACCGTGCTTGACAGTTGGTATGAGGTATTTGTGCTGATATGCTGTGTTTGGTTTTCTCCAGACATGGCGCTGTGCATTATGGCCAAACATCTCCACTTTGGTATTGTCTGTCCAAAGGACATTGTTCCAGAAGTCTTGTGGTTTGTTCAAATGCAATTTTGCAAACCTAAGTGTGCTGCCATGCTCTTCTTGCAGAGGATTTCTTCTTGCAACCCTTACAACTAAACCCTCCTTGTCTTTTTTTAATTGTACTGTTATGAGCTTAAACATGTCACATACTAATTGGAAGATGTCAATAGCATTGTCATCAGCTCAGCATTGGCAGAAAACAGCAGGACTCTGTTACACCCATCCACTGTCCAGAGAAGTTCATAGAAGTGGTCAAAAACCATACTTTCAATGCAGAAACAAGACCAATTTGAAATATTTTGCTGTAGCAGGAGCCAGTTTGTTTGCTTAAGGGTTGGAAAGAGGTACAAGAAATATTGTTTGTATGCAACAGTAAAGGTGATGGTCTCTTCAACGCTGAGAAGAACGGGCATATACTTATCCATCATCCATCAGGGAGGCATCAGATTGGTCCAAAATGTATTCCGCTACATGACAATGACCAAAATATACAGCCAAAGTCATTAAAAATCTTCATCATAAAGAAGAACAGTGAGTCCCTGTAAGTGATGGTATTGCCCCCGCAGAGTCCTAATCTCAACATCATCAAATCTGTCTGGTTTACGTGAAGAGAGAGAAGCAATTTAGGCTGCCTAAATTGCCAGAGAATAACTGTGGTTAGTTCCCCACAACATTTGGAAGAAGTGAGTACACCCCTAAGTGGAACTGTCCAAATTGGGCCCAATTAGCCATTTCCCCTCCCCCGAGTCATGTCAGTGTTACAAGTTCTCAGGTGGGAATGGGGAGCAGGCATGTTAAATTTGGTGCTATCGCTCTCACACTGGTCACTGGAAGTTCAACATGGCACCTCATGGCAAAGAACTTCTGAGGATCTGAAAAAACAAATTTCTGCTCTACATAAAGATGGCCTAGGCTATAAGAAGATTGCCAAGACCCTGAAACTGAGCTGCAGCACGGTGGGCAAGACCATACAGCGGTTTCACAGGGCAGGTTCCACTCAGAACAGGTCTCGCCATGGTCGACCAAAGAAGTTGAGTGCACACGCTCAGCATCATACCCTGGGGTTGTCTTTGGGAAATAGACGTATGAGTGCTGCCAGCATTGCCTCAGAGGTTGAAGGGGTGGGGGGTCAGCCTATCAGTGCTCAGGCCATACGCCACATCAAATTGGTTGTCCCAGAAGGAATCCTCTCCTAAAGATGATGCACAAGAAAGCCTGCAAACAGTTTGCTGAAGACAAGCAGACTAAGAACATGAATTACTGGGACCATGTCCTGTGGTCCGATGAGACCAAGATAAACTTATGTGGTTCAGATGGTGTCAAGCGTGTGTGGCAGTAACCAGGTGAGAAGTGTGTCTTGCCTACAGTCAAACATGGTGGGAGTGTCATGAGTGCTGCCGGGAATAGGGAGATACAGTTCATTGAGAGAACCATGAATGCCAACATGTACTGTGACATACTGAAGCAGAGTATGATCCCCCTCCCTTCTGAGACTGGGCCGCAGGGCAGTATTCCAACATGATAACCTCCAAGACGACCACTGCCTTGCTAAAGAAGCTGATGGTAAAGGTGATGAACTGGCCAAGCAGGTCTCCATTCCTAAACCCTATTGAGCATCTGTGGGGCATCCTTAAACGGAAGGTGGGGGACTGCAAGGTCTCTAACATCCACCAGCTCCATGATGTCGTCATGGAGGAGTGGAAGAGGACTCCAGTGGCAACCTGTGAAGCTCTGGTGATGCCCAAGAGGGTTAAGGCAGTGCTGGAAAATAATGGTGGCCAGACAAAATATTGACAATTTGGGCCCAATTTCCACTTAGGGGTGTGTTAAGTTATTTTGAGGAGACAGCAAATATACACTGTTATACAGGCTGTACACTCACTATTTTACATTGTAGAAGAGTATCATTTATGTAAAGCCCTGTTCCTTATCCATGTATAATCACATCCCATAAAGCAGCTGTGGCCATAGCAAATACTGGGAGGTATGTTTTATGAGCTTCTATATATAACATTGACATCCCACTGCCTAGTTACTTAATGTACAGTATAAGCCTGCTACAAACCAATCACAGGAATTTTGCCAAAAAATAATTCTCATTATAGGTACATTCCACCTTTCAGGTGCCTTTATCATCATAAAGTTAACCCATCAGTATCACAATGTGCTCACACGTTAAAGTATATCATATTATGATCAAGCAGTCTGGCGTATGCACCTTCTAATAAAAACTCACTAATTATGAGAAATCATCCATGTAGTGGGGAAATATTAATATTACCCAACTTGATTATTACAAACATGATTAACTAATATAATTAAATTTTTGTCAGTAGCATTAAAATTTCATTAGCTATAGACCAGCTGCAAAAATACCGTATTTGTCTGCTGGATGATAATTTTGCTTAATTTATTCATGTATACTTAATGATTTGTACTATGGATAAAAAAATTAAATATTAATAACAGAAGACATGTTGTAAAGGTAATTCTGCCAAACTCATTATTTGGTATAATTTGCTTTTATCATAAAAATATTGTCATGTTGCTGGCCTACTGTGATTGCTGTTATTTGCACCAAAGGATTTTTTTTAATCTACTCCATAATTTGCTGACTGCTTTGTGATTGAACATAATCCATTTTTTTAAAATTGGAATCATGGGCCGCATCTGCTTTCCTAAAATATTTTCTCTTGAGAAGTCTATCTGGAGGCAAATTGTTTTCGCAAATAAGTAAGCAAAACAAATTTTCAACTTCAGTGCCAGAGAGTGGTGTGTGATTTTTTTTTTTTTTATACACGGGATATAATTAATTTTCATTCTTCCAGAAAAGGCAACCCACATGTTAATTAACCTAGTGGAGAGCGTGCTAGTGTGGTGCTTTGACAGCCGTAACATGAAACATAAAGTGCTCAGCACACTTACTAATTTAACAATATTCACTGCTACACTCAGTATGGCTATACTTATTAAGGGTATGTCACAATGAGAACTGCCAGTCATTCTGGACAGAGCTTAAAATGAAAAGCATTATGATTGGACCTTCTTTGTATGCTCGCCACTGCCTTCAAAAGGGGATATCGCCACTGCCTTCAAAAGCTACTGTATAGTGTTATTTAGAGGGAAATGGTTTGTCAGGTGAAAAGGAGAGAGAGAGAGAGAGAGAGAGAGAGAGAGAGAGAGAGAGAGAGAAAGAGAGAGAGAGAGAGAGAGAGCAAAGGGTGAAAGAGATGAAGGAAAGTCTATGCAATGAGGCAATGCCAATCAGAAGTTTCAGGCAAAGAAACAGTATCCACTACAACTCAGGAACCAGAGGCTTCCAAGAGCTAACAGAATGACTAAAAGACAACCAAGGCTACAGAAGATTTGAGCATCTGCAGAGAGCCTCCAACATGTACCTCTAGTCACTTTGGGAGCTTGGCCATTTGGGACATCTGCCATGGCATTAGGGCCTTACCCTGGATGTGTACCATCCACTGCCCTTCCTGCCCCAAGGTGTGTTTAGAGCAAAGAGGGCAGCAGTGGTGTGTGTCCAGTCAGTCCTGGATGCTCCTGGCTGGGTGCCACAGATTGCCTGAACTGGAGGGCAGGGAAGGCCCCCTATGGCTTTCATGTAAATCGTGGAGTAATTTAGAAGTTATATGTGGTATACTTCTATTAAGATCAAACACACACATTAAAAAGAAACTTCACACAAATCCATTTAAATGGGGTTATCATTAAAATGAACTGCACATCCATTTGTATGCTCTAGCATGTTGGCCTCTGGTTAAGTACGGAGAGATTTGAATCCAGAGAACACAAAACAAAAATCTGTAGCGTTAGCGCATGTCAGGCCTTGACTTAGCTGTCTGACATATGCCTGATGGCCAATAGGTCCATATGCTTACCAATACTGCTGCTTCAGTGGCAGATCGGGTCAAGCAGAGTGTGGCCACTGGCTGGATATACATATGACCTTGCATTGTGTGACTATTGTGGCAGCTTTTATCCAGATGGTTTATCTAACCTTAAAGTGCCAGGGTCGCTAAATTATTTCCATTCCGGCTTTGCCACATGATATTGGATTGAGTGTATGTATGTGTAAATGTATAATGAGTGGTTGTTACTTTTAAAGTAATTATATGAAATTGTCCACCATATCACATGAAATGTTGTATCCTCTATGACTGTTTTTACATTCCATATTGTTGTAAGCATTTTGCATGGGAATTACAATTCCAAAGAAATTGATCTAACATAATGAGTGGATTAAGAAAAAATAATTACTTGCCAGTAATAACTTAGTGTGCTTTACAAACTGGTAATTGGAAATTATATAACACAGTAACACTAAAATGAAATGAACCAAACTAATTAAATGTTCTACCTTGTGCACACCAGGCTATCACATACCTGCTTTGCAATTCTTATCTGGTCATGTGTCTTTAGTCTTTCTGGACTATTGGCTTTATTAAATTACTCCACATCGTTTACCTAAGTAATCCGTAAACTGTGTTTTGCTTCTTAGTAGTATCAGTAGATATTTCATTCATGGATTTCTGAAACACTGCTGTGGCATTATAAAACCGAAAGGCATAACTAGATATTCAGAGTGCCCATTCCTGATGTTAAAGGTAGTAATTCATTGATCACCCTGTCTTATTTTGATGAGATCCCACAGTTTGGTGAAATGTCTCCCCTTGACCTTGTTTGCTCACTATGATCTTGACCCAGCCCGTCTTGCTGCTCTCTGGGGTCCTGACCAGGCTTACTCCGTACCTTGTTGCTCTCTGGTTTCTTGATCTTGATACTTTCTGGTATTCTCTCTTGGCATTTCCTAACCTTGCTGCTCTTATCCTGACCCAGCACTTCCTGAATTTGCTGCTTTTTGGTATCCTGATCCCGTTTATCTTGACCAGACAATCCTCTATCCTGTTGTGGTGGTTTTCCTTTGTTGCCTAAGGCAACAGTCCCTTGGGACCCCTCAAAAGTTGCTATAATCCACAGGAGGTCTGGGCATCTGCAAGCACTACTTCCACCTTCACATACTGTACACCCCCTACTGTGAAAGAACGTTGGGATAGGACATCATTCCTGGCACTCATCAGCTGTCAGCACACAGACTTTAGTGGATAGGTCTATGCCGGTAGCTGCCGGTAGGTGGGGGGCCACAGGGTGGAGGAAGCTTTTCCCAGGTCAATTTGATTTGAGCATTACAGTCATTGCTATGGTTTTATTTTATTTTGTTTATCATCATTTGTTAAAACATCATTTATATGAAAACTTGGAGGTTGCCATTGTAGGTAATCGTGACATTTTAGCTGACTGTTTATGACAATTCTAATGAAATATAAGTCTAATTACACCCTTACATTCGTAGGCCTTTCATAAGTCAAAGTTTCTGAGTGATTGAGTGATCCCACTGTTTACCTCAAGACAGCATGACAAGGAGTCAGTGTGTAGATTGGTTTAAGGTAACAGAGAAAGAATGCGTACACATAAAATGCATGTGTCTGAACACATTTCAACTCAACAAAGAACGCATTTTAACATAATTCTAGTAATAAAAAAAAACAGCCCTATGTATACGTGACTGTCTCTTTAAGATTCTCGTTGCGGTATCAGCACTGTCAACTCAGACACAGCCAACGGGTTACTTGCAAATCAGTAAAAAAGATTCCTAATCTCCCTCAACACTTCACCATGTTTATGATTTGCTTACATGGTAAATTAGACATTATGTAAATATATTGCTTTCAAAACTAACACATTCAGATTTTCTTTTTTTCAGCCTTTCTTATTACTCTTTTATGGTAGTTCCTGTAGCATTACTCTTGCATTACACTCTCCGTGATTTGGTTATATTATATAATTTAAATGGAAAAAAATATATAACTCACAACAGGGAGATTATATATTTCTCAAAATACTCTCTTTGCTTTCAGATAGCAACATTCATTGCCATGGTACATTTACTATAGCTTTATATACTTTGTTTATTCTTGTATCAACTGAAATAGTTATATTCATATTTAAAGGTGCTGGTCCACCTACTCTGCCAAATATAATTATTTTCAGAACTAAACTTCACATTTTAGAGCTAATTTCAATTACTGTTGGATGATCAAACCTTCCCAGAAATAATTATTTAATCATTTTAAACGTTTGCTTTGTTTTTGAAACAAAGGCTGGTATGTTTTTTATGTTTATGTTTTATGTGACTAAACCTTCAAAAAAAGAATGCAATGACAGATCTGCAAATGTTTTTATTATTTGGAATGCTAGAGAATTCAATTAAGGTTTCGTGAAACAGCACCTTTAAATGATTGTATGCCTTAATATTCTAATAATCTATTTGTGCATCTTTTTAATAACACTTTAAATCATCTCTTAATTATGTATGTTCTAACAGTATAACACATCTGAAGAGCACTTGCTGATAAGTATATTTTATAGCATATTTGACTTCATTTTAGAATTCAGTTAAAAACGTTTGATTTATTATGCCTGCCAAATGGAAGTGGTTGATGATAGATCTAGTAGGATACACCCAGCCATTGAGTTAAACCAGATATATTTTTGGAGGAAATGGTTGACTAAACATACTTGCCAACATATTACTTTGGTACATGTTCACTTTATATGTTTGACATGTGTAGTGGCCAGCAAGACAGAAGTCTTGCACCCAAGGCAATACTATTAATAGTATGAGTTTAAGCAGCAAGAAAAAAATCTGTTTCAATATCTTTTAAGATACATATTTTGTAAAAAAAAAAGTGTTGCACGTATTTTGGTAGTGTGCCAGAGAGTAGTAATCCTGAGATAAATCTGTTGATTGCTGGCAGTTCATCCACTTGTATTACACATCTACATAAACATAAACTAGGTTACAAAAGAGCCTCTAAAGTGTTAATTTCATCTTCTGATACAAATATTACAAACGGATACCTTCATCCACGGGATCCAGTTTCTAGATACCCTCAAGGTAATATGATTTTCACATTATTCACCCACCCAGGGCCGACCTTAGGGGTGTGCGACCTGTGCGGCCGCACAGGGCGCCATGGCAACAGGGGCGCCTGCCCGGGACTTAAATTAAAATATCGTTTGTTTTTTTTTTTACTTTATTTAAATCCTCCATGTTAAATAAAGTTTTTTTAACTTTATTTAACATGGAGGATGTTAGCTAAAACAACAAAAAAAACCTGATGCTTTAATTTAAGTCCTAGGCAGGGGCGCCGAGCGGTTGCTCGTGAAGTTTTCAGCAACCGCTCGGCGCCCCTCACTCTCCGTGACTCCGTCATGACGTCATATTCCGGCGCTCAGCATGAAATGCCGGCACCGCGACGGAGTCACGGAGAGTGAGGGGCACCGAGCGGTTGCTGAAAACTTCACGAGCAACCACTCGGCGCCCCTGCCCGGGACTTAAAATAAAGCATCGGGGTTTTTTTTGTTGTTTTAACTTTATTGAACATCCAGAGCTGCAGAGCGAGAAGACGGATGCCTCCTGCTCCCACCGCAGGACTCAATAAGGTAAGTAAGCATAATGAGAAGTAGGGAGAGGGGCTGAGGGGAAGGCAGTGAGAAGGGGCAGGGGGGGAGGCAGTTAGAAGGGGTCATACCCCTTTGATATATGTATTGTATTAAGCACTGCGTAAACTGTTGTCGCTATATAATTAAAAGATAATAATAATTGTGTGTTTTCTATTTGCCTGTCTGTACCTACCAGGCATGATGCGTCGTTGGTTACAGACAGAACCCTAGGTATCCCCTGCAACCGGGCTCCTACCTGACCTGCTTACCAAAGTCCTGACAGACACTGCATAAACATGCTTTATTCTAGCCATTACAATCTGCCCAAAATTCATATTTTTTTCACATTTGTTTATTCAGTGCTCTTTTATAAATGCTTTTCTCACTCTATTAATGTTAGAATACTGTGCCACAAATCTTGAGCCAAAGGGGTTATTCATACAAAGGCCAATCCAAGAATAGGATATATCCTTTTCTCTTTTTTCTCTGTCAATGCATTGCCTATTGGCTGGATTTTAGTTTAGTAGATGGCATGCTCTTCATATAGCAAAGTAAGGCACCCACTATTAGTTTCATTCAATGGCATGATTTATCAACTAATTTTCAAAGAAGATACAGACCAATGGAAAACATTACACTCAATCTAACTGCTTATATTGAGTAAATTGTGTTTGAAATCTCAAAGGGACAGAAGTGTCTAGCTGGAATCTCTCTCTCTATAAATGGCATGTCAGCATGACAATTGTTGGTTACACTGGACAGGACATAAAGTCAAGGTCATAATGCCTCTGACCACATACATAATGAGAGTTTCCACTCTGGTCTCCTTCAAAAGGCTTAGGCTGTTACACGCACTCTGGAATAATATGTGTGTTCTACTTTTTCATATCCTTAAGAGTGTGAGATGCCTGTGGCTCCTGACTCCAGTTCAAGATAACAGAAGCTGACGTTACCATGAGAGCCCTCAATGAGATCTGCTATCCCACAATGCAACAGGGAGATGGGTTAAAATATTTTCAATATTTCAATAGTAAATATCTAATTTAAATAATGAAATATTAAAAGTTTCAATATTTTATTCAAAAAAAGGCACAACTGCTGTTTTAAATAGGGGAAAAAATCATTATTTTGTTAGATGACTATATTATTAGATGGTTACTTCATGGCATAATATAGCTTATACATTCATAAAATGTAAATTTGATGTTTTAAATAGGCTTTTTAACATATCTAAATTAATGTGGATAATAGTAAGAGCTATTTTACCTTATGGAAGCTGAGATCTGTAGCAAAATAAGACAGCATTAGCATATCAATACATTTCCCTTTTTGATCACCCATAAAGTTGCCACCAAAGAGTCTATGATTAGGAAAAATGGAGAAAAATGCATATGATATCAGTTTGGCCCCTTTTAAATATTCATATGTTCCTCCTTTTTTTTATGCTCAGAAAGTTTTCCTATTGATTTCATTGGGGGTGCTTTCTTGCACAGTTTCTCCTACAGGTTAAACACGTATTAAAGTAATTTGCTTTTGTTGAGTAGTCTGCATGGGGCAGTAGACTGTTTTTGATGCAGAGGAGTAATCAACCAAATATGGATATCAGAAAGTTTTGATTGATGTCTTCAATTGTTTATTTAGTGAAGTGAACTGTAAAATATAACATTTGGGAAAACATTAGATAATGTAAAGAAAATTATAACTGAAATATTATTTGTGTTTTTTGTTGCAGAAAGTAGGTCAGTGGCATAATGTATACATAATATGATAGCAAACAGAGTGTATTGTGTTGAAAAGAAACAGCTATCCCACACTGCAGCTAATGAATGTTAATCAAAGTGTCAACATGGTTGTGTAAATATTTACAGCATCGCTCAGCCCAAATACAATACATTATTTTGAAATGGGCGGAAAAAGATCTGTCCACTTTGATTTACCAACGATTATCATGTAAATATAAGATAGAGTTATTTACATTATTGTCATGCAAAGCTAACATGTACCTACATGGATTCTTACAAGTGGACATATGATCTATCATGTTTGAAGGGGGGTGGACTTCCTTGTACATTTCTTTTAAACAGAAAACCAAGATAATTTCACTGTTGTATGGTAAATAATAAAATGCTTTATTTAGTTAGTTCTGGAACTATTTCACATGGGTTTCAAGCATTTATTATTAATTGCATGTATTTACAATACAACACATATATATATAACACACACACACACACACATATATATATATATATATATATATATATACATATATATGTATATAATTTATTTATTTTCTTACTAAACTTGGCCACCTCGCATACAATTAATCCAATATAAGATGCAAAATTTATTTATATAATATTATGTCATTCCAGGGCAGTTATCATAATTGTAATGTTGTTTTGTGAACAAATAAGTGAAAGTGCCGTTTGAATTGTAGTAGCATGTGGTCTGCCTTTCATTGTCACCAAGTCATAGCTTATGTAAGTGGGGTAGTCAACTTAAATGTTTTCAGCTATTGTTGAGCTACAATTCCTTTTATACCGATTCTTTCTTTTGCAATGAAAGGGATGAGTTTGTAACTAAACATCATGGCTAGTTCTGAACTAGCTGGTGAGCAACCCCCACAGCTGCTGTCCTCTGTGCTGAACACTAGGATTTGACATCATATACATCACAGGAAGGTAATCTCTATTCAGGCATGCAAAGAATGTAATTGAAAGACCACTCACATTGGGCACTGTTACACAGGCTCTGTCAGATCAGAGCCAGCAATGGTGGCTCTGCTTGACAAAGAGAAGACCAGAGAATGGACAGCCTAATCTCCCATGTAACAGTTGGGATTACTCCCTGCTGCACCAAAACAGAATAATATCATATCCCTTGTCCTTAACGGATGTTCTTTCGGGACATAAAGTTACGTATATTTAGGGGAAGATTGTTCCGTTAGTCTGCACAATTCCCCCAAGCACATTTGCCCCCCAGCTTCTGAACACATCTGTACGCACATGATACACTTGCTTCCAGTCAACTCCAGCACTGGCTCAGAGGAATACGTGTAAAGATGGAATGCACCCCCACTGACTTCAATGAGAGCACTTTAATGCAACTGATTGACTGCTTCAAACAGCAGAATAGTGGCAAGAATAGTCACAGCAATGAGGAGGAGGGCAACTGTCGCAGCAGGTCAGCTCTTCTGTGTCTGATAAGTAGCTTAGTTTTCCTTTTTAATTCTAGAAGAATGCTTATTAAAGTACTAACATAGTACTTTAATATGTATTCTTCTTCATAATGGGTGGTCAGGGACATTAGACACATTCTACCGCCATACAGTAACACACAGTCACGCTAACACCATACACTCATACACATGCTAACATCATACAGTAACACACACTCACTCTACTACCATGCACTTGCACACACTCTCCAAAACCATACACTTACACACACAGAGACACACTCCCTCTTACCTTGTGTAAAGCACTGTTTTGATTGCAGCTTGCACTCTCTGTGTGACCTGCCATGCTGCTGCCACCTACTACCACAGGGCCACATAATGCATGTTATGTGACTCCACCGGGCACTTCAGTTACCCCCTGTAGCCAACTTTTATGTCAATGTCAAACATTAAAATGTGAGATAGTTGATATCTCTGACATACACCTCCAGTGGTTTTGGTTTACTGTCATTATCTAACTGATTAAAGCTAAAAAAGAAAGAAAAAGTGGTGTGAAATGATTTCTGTGAGAAGGCCAATCCCTGTGCTGTAGAGGTCTGCAGGCAAAATTGATGTTTATTGATTTTCCAAAGCTGCAAGTCCTAGTTTATAATGACCCTTTTCTTTCTTCGCATCTGTTTACTATAACCACAGAATCAGATAACAATCAAACATTTTGACCATCAAGGAACAGCATGTACCTATAGTGAATATGAATTAATGGACTCTGATTTTCACAATCATCTATTCTATAAAACTACCCTTATTATTAACAAGGGGCAAACAGCCTTTATGTCAAAGAGTACTATTGATCATTATATGACCATTATCCACTTGGACTGCATACATTGGCAGCTATACATATTGTGACTATAAATATAGTACAGCACAAAAATGAAGTAACAGTACAGAGTACTGTTTGTTCTGATAACAATGTGTTTTCCCCTTGACACTTGATTAAAAAGTATAAAAAGTCCTTGACTTCTGCACACTACACAAATTACCCCCCCCCCCATTTGAATCTAATCCTGATTACAGACTTCTACATAGATATTTTTTTCTTTTTAGAATGCAGTAATATTATCATGGGTTTTTTTTTTACTTAATAAGGCTAGGTTTCCACTTGGGTTTTTGTCCTGCGTTTTTTTCTTGATGAAAAACGCCAAGAAAACTGCCGCTGCATTTACCTGTGTTTTGGCGTTTTTTCTGGAGTTTTTTCTGGCGTTTTAGCCTTTCTGTGGAAATTGCTTTTTTTGACCTTAGGCAGTTTTTCCAGCCTTTACAAGTTAGAAGTTTCACCCAGCTAAAAGGGATTAGGATAAATGGCAAGTATCTGCCCTCTCCTGATGTCATTTACTTGGTAGACCCTTTTGTCTCTTTTCTGTGGTTTGTAAGGCATGCTTTATTCCGAATGTCTGCTCCTCTGGGAAGATTGGCCCCAAATGATGGTGCAAATTGTTTGCTGTTGCTTTTGGCACGCAGGATCCAGTTGATGCGTTGTGTATGTTTGTTTGTAATGGCATGTTTGTTCCAAATGGTGTAAAATTCAATATGAACCAGTCCAGGACTTTGTTTTGTGTGAAACTGTTTGTTTTCAGCCTATTTCTCGTAGGACACACAGATACTGGGTCCATCCTCTGCATTGTAACTGTGGAAAAAACGCCATAAAAAACGCCAAGGCAATAAACCCACATGGCTTTTTCATGGCGTTTTTTTCTCTCCCATAGACTTCTATTGGAGAAAAACGCCAAGATTTCTTGCAAAAAACGCCAGAGTGTCAACATGCTGCGATTCTGAAAAACTGCCACAGAGCCCAAAAAAGCAGAAAAACGCCAAAGAGGACTGAAAAAACGCCAAACAGAAAAACGCCAAGTGGATATGGCATTTTGCGATTTCCTATTGAATTACAGCTAACATCTGGCTGCAGCCGTTTTTCACTAAAAAAACGCCAGGTGGCGCTATTGGCGTTTTTATGGGCGTTTTTAGCAAAAAAAAACCAAGTGGAAATCTAGCCTAAAGGAATTTTCCATTCTATTTATACTAACTTTAGCACTGAACATTTTGATTTCATTTTTTTCTTTTCAGTAAACCTCCTTTACTTTAGTTTCCAGAATGGAAACTAACTGCAGCAGAGTTACAAAACAAACACAATAGTGATTGCTATCAAGAGATAATTAAAAAAAAATCAGTCCAAATTACTGACCACACCTACTATTCACAAATTACATATTTAACAACATACATAGTATGGTAGTACTGTACTTTAAGTAGATATTCCGTTAACAAATGCTCCTGTGTTGTAGCAGCTGGAAAATAATCACTGCAGATTTATCAAATAACAAAAAATCCCATTTTAATTGATTTTATGTAATTATTATCATGTGTCTGTTTGCCTGACATTTTCTGCTGATTCAAATCTCTGTAGGTTAATTTATTTGCAAGATATTTTACAATAATAGTAAAATGTGAACGAAATTTCGTGTACTAAGGTAATTGATATTACCTTTTCATTTCACAGGTGTAGTAAACAGGGTCCAGCCTGCAAAGTGCAAGTGCCTACTTTGCAAGGGATATTATAAATTATGAGCTGATGGTTTATGCTACTACATATTTCTTTCAATCTTTGGTAAAGATTAGACCTAGAGGTTATGAAAAAAAGAGACAAAAAAACAATAAAAAAATCAAATAAAAATAGCCACTTAAATGTTTTTGTACACTTCCAAGAACTGTAATCTACAAATAAAATGTACTGTAATATAATCTATATAAGCAGGGAAAGTAGTGGAATTTACATTACTGATAAACTGTAGTATCCTTAAAGGAATTCTCCATCTCGTTTTAAGCCACCATCCTGATGTCAAAGTACCATGATCAGCAGTGTATTTACTTTAAGTACTGCCCTAGGTCTGACATCATATCTGGGTACCCCGAGTCTTAAACATATCATATCCCAGTGCTCTGTCTCTTAAAGGTGTGCAGTGCTGTGTATTGACACACCAGGGGCTTGATTGTTACATAAGGATTAAATAAGGGCTTAAAAGATAGGCTTTATAGGACTTAAATAACATATTCTAAAATAATGCTCTAATAATGTGTACAAAAACTAGATATATTTTGTTATATATTTGCTAAAAAATATAGTTATTGTTTTCCAAAACTTTAATTTTAACCTTGCATCATTAAAATTAATATTGGTGCTAGGATGAATCAGAGGTATATCATAAGCAGGCACTGACTGTTTGAAAGGAAAGACTCTTTGAGTAATGTGTAATTAACTACCTCCTGGGGTGATATTACTGCAATGGAAGAAGGCTCAACTCATTAGACCACCACCCCATGACCTATTTATTTATAACGGTCTTTGACAGACAAATAGAGGTATATCACAAAACATTTTACAGCATATTATGTTTTGCATGTTCAGCATGCTATATTAACCTACATAACTGTTTTTTACCTGGATAACTTTGAGACAGGAAACATGTCATGCATTTAAAATCTGTACAATTATTCCTTATTTGATAAATTACAAATACCAAATATGTAGTAGTTCTTAAATAGGGATAGCTCCATGAAATAAATACCAGGTTAAACCAAGAGTGGAGAAAAAAACATGTCAGCTGAGAGGAAAAACAAAGTCATACAACATAAATAAATGAAAAACAGATGAAAAGGTGTTGCTAGAAACCACCTACATGCACAAAATAGTCAGTACACCCTGATTAGGTTGTAAGGCAGTGCATCAAATCTACAATAAATGCTGATGATCATATGCAAGGTATAATCTCATAATTCCATACTCCTAACGAAAATGTCTATAGTATATACTGTAAAAAAGTGCTTCCTGTGCACACTTTAATAGTCAGATTCACATAAAGTAAAAATGTTCAAAGCGCATTAAAATCGATATATATCTCCTGCTCTGATACTGCTCACCGCTACTCACACCTGTTGCCTTCTTTCTGCCCGCTGGAAACAGAAGATGTAGATCTTAAATTCTGTGCTGTCAGGGTTCCACCATGTCAGCCCGGACTCTGTAGAGGTCACCTGTGAAATCACAGTACCATGTATGCTAACGACCTGACTAAGCTGCATCTGCTCATCTGTGCAGCCTTGCCCCTTAAATACTTGCTTATTCCACCATCTTGGACCTTTGCATTGTAGTTTATATGCCTATTGCCTGGCCCTGTTCTCCTGCTAGCAGCATTTCTGATTTACCTGTTGCTTTTGACTTCGTTTCTTGGTTCCTGATTTGGCTCTTTTACTGCCTGTGCTGACCCGGCTTGTTCTGACTCTGCTACTGGATTCCGATTTGGCATTGATATCGACTTTCTGAGGGCTACCTGCTGTGTGCCCCGCCTGAGGACTTTCAGCCATGTGCCCTGCCTGAGAGCTTCCAGCCATATTCCAGCCGTGTGCCCTGCCAATCCAGCTACAGCATCCTAGTACTATCTTGTGGCCTGCTAGGGGGATATCGTGCTGTACATCTGCCTTTGTGCCTGTTGCCTATTTAGTCGTGTCTACAGCCTGTACTTACCTGTATGGCCAGCTTCTACAATACAGACCGTCTCATATTAAGATTCAGCCTGCTGTGTTTCATTTTGCCTGTCTGTACCTTCCTTCTGGTAATGATGCATCATGGGGTACAAACTGAGCATCTGATTTCTCCTGCAACTGGCCTCCTACCTGACCTGCTTACCCAAGCCCTGACATGTGCACAGAGTTGCTCTCCGGTAGCTGTATGTCTGGAGGTTTCAATACATTTCCTCCATACATGTTTAGTGAGTCAGGCTCACTTTGTCAGGGGCATAATGGGATTTGTGCCAGGCACGTCACGACCAATGATATGCCAGGCATTGAAATAAAGTGAGAAAAGGTGCTTTTTTTCAAGTTTTCACCATATTGTATTATTTTTTTTTAGAGGAAGTTAGATTATATGATCAACAATGGTATTTGAAGAAAACCCTTCTTCTGAAATAAACAATATAATAAGAGAGAAAATATAGCTAAACACAAGCAACAGCCTCGCCCACGAAGAGTACAAAAGATTAAAAAAACAGCCTGGTCCTTAAGAGGTTATATATATGATATATAAAAAAATATCCAAAAATGGTTTGAGATACTTAAGAGGTATTCTCATGATATATATAAATATATATACTATAACATTCAGATGAAATCATTGATTAAGTGAGCTATCTTACGGACAAATATAATTACCATACCCAAAATAGTATCTAGGATACTGATAAATCCTGATAAACCCAAGAGGAAAAATGAGGGAATTACCCGAATTGTAAGATACATATGAACTAGGTATGTGTTCATATATGAGGATTAGTTCTACTCTTTATTCACCACCATCTAGATATTGCCATCATAATAAAAAGTCATAATAAGGGGATAATATGTTTTTAAAGGGTATGTGAATACCCAAGTAATCAGTTATTCATCTAAAAACGCTTATAAATCAAAGTCAATATTCAGTCCTAGTGGTTATAATGTACACAAATCTCTTCTATACCCCTTTTGTTCGAAATCATTCCTCCCCTGTGTGGTCTGTTTCTCGAATATTTTTTGTTCGGAGCAAATTCTTCTTAAGCAGCAAAACTGTTGGAATATTTTTCAGCAATGGTTGTAAGTGGTGACTGTCTACTGTCTTTCTAGAAGGATAAGTCTGTATTTTATCATCACTTGCATAGATTTTGAGTTTTCCTTGGCCGTCAGTGCCGAAATCCTTGCTGGTCCTTGGATTACTAGTAAGCTCTTTTGGGCTTTGTGCGTTGTCCCTTTGTATTATTCCCCAATATAATGGACAACATCAGTCTTATTGGTTAAACAGAGAGGGACGCTTTATAAAGGAAACATACAGAACATATATTTGTTATTTGGATTTGAATCTCAGACACCTACAAAATATCGGAGTCCCAATCAGCACACAGGAGTGGCAAGAGGTGACCAATCAGCTTGCCATGAAAGAAGCTGGATAACAGGCAATGCCCCTCTGAATCCCTTTAACTCAGGGGCCAGTCACATGAGGAGCTACCCGACCCTCCATATATGGATATCCAGTGATGCTGACATAGCGACCAGTGGGAAAAGGGCCTACTTTGCTTTCCCAGTGGCCAGGCTTAACCTATTAACCTATTATAACCTATTATTAAGGTACTTGATAAATGTATCTAAACAATTCTCAATGAAGAGGCAGTTGGCAATGTAACGTTTCCAGAGCACCAGATTTACTTCCACAGGGCAACTGGCCCATCCTCCCACTTGCCCATAAACATATTGACATAACTGGGAGCAAACCCATTGCTGTCCCCTCCATTTGTAAAGAAAAATCATCATTGAACAAAAAGGATCCGGGCATTACTAAGGTCTGAATATTTTTGCCAAGGAGTACTGGGTAGCCTCACAAATATTTTTTTTCATTTATAGCCCTCTTTAAAGGCCCCCGACATCAAGGTCCATAGAGTTTGGATGAAGGTACACATGGCATTATAAATTTGGTTGGTATGTGTCCCTCATGCAGATGAATGATACCAGTCACTCTCTGGAACCAAGCTGCAGATTCACATGTTGCCATTAGCATGTAGAAATCCTTAAAACACATGGGATATCAGCGATAAGAAGGGGTGGTGGACATGCAAATGCAGTTTTTTTTATCACTGGTGCTAAAACATCTTGTATTCAAAAGTGAACTTTAGAAAATGAGAAACATATACCTAGGGTACCCTGCTGTGTATATTATGCAGGTGCTGTGCACAGTAGAGGATCATATTATGTATATTTTATTACCATATTTTATGTTGTGCAGAATCCAGTATCTGGAAATATTCAGGTTGTTAACTTCTGTGATCATGATAATAATAATAATAATAATAATAAACATGTATATGTGCATATGTAGATGCTAAAATATAGTTATTACATTTCTCTGGCTCTGATTTTGTACACATATAATGTTAAGATTTAGATCAAAAGTTTGCAGTCATAACAGCACTAACATATCAGTTTGTAGTACTATAAAGTGTTGCAATAACATAACCTGACAATTTAAAAGCTGCTTCCTCAAGGTGGAATATATAATTGGAGTATTGAATGTAGATCATCTACACATGTATACACCAAAATGTATAACGGTGTTCAGACTGCAGTGCGTGGTTTTATACATTGTGTTCTGAAAATAACTAAAAAGAAACTGGGAAAGAGTGTGACAGCCTAGGTCTGGAGGGAGAGACAGGGAGATTGAAGAATATAGCAGTCAGACTAGTGGGAGGATCTATTTGTGATGAAATGTTGCATAAATAATACCAATGGGGGTCTAACTTCCCTGTTGCCATGGAGACCTTTGTGCCTGGCTGAACTCTATTCTTTTCTGAATTAAGACTGTAAGCACTTGGCTTGTGGTGTCTTCAGTGGATATCTGGTGGTTGTTGCCCTTCTTTACACTCCCGCTTTCTTTAGAAATAAATATTGGAATCGGATGGTAATTAATTTTATCTACATCTTCACTGTGGGCTTTGCTATTTTTCAAAATGATTAAAATTACATGTCATGTCGGAGCTTTGGATACATGATTCCTGGGAAAATGTTGTGGATAGGAGGGAAAAGTATCTTGTGTATCCCTTCTCTTCTAACGGACCGTGCCTTACCCATGTATGAAAGTGTTCATCAAAGGTAAAGTCTAATTATAAAAAAGATGTGTGTCTGGGTGCGTATCGATCGATCTAGCTATGCAACTATGTTAATTCCCACACAGCTTGTCATAATATTTTTACATCTCTTTTTATTTCTGCTTTAAATCTGTTTCTTTGATGCATGTTTGGTAAGCATATGTTTTGAGTAAAATCCTCACAGCTACAGAAGTAATTCAATTTGCAGTCAGTTTCACCAATGTCCTCCTCTATATGCTGCTTAAACAGATGCTCATGCATCTTAATAAGAAAAAAAAGGATAATAAAAACAGATAATTGTAACCTCAAACAGTTGTACTTCACTGGTATCGTAAAATGCTTTATTATGTGTTCAAAGCATTCTATTTTCTGGAAATTAGGTTTAAGCAACTTCTGTTATGGTGCATACATGCATACAATAGGAATGGCAGCAACATTGTTTTAAGTTATATAATCTGTTTTTTGATAATTATAACCATTCTGTATTCTGTTTTCTCCCCCTTTCATTCCAAACTCCTGTATTACTAAATAAAACTAACTATGTTAACCAATTCAGTGTTCCATGAAACTCAATAGCGTTATAAATTATACAGTACATTAAGAATGCTTTCAGCTCAGGCAAACTGAGCAAAAACTCATTTACATTTTGCAAACAAAGTTGTTGTGTTCTCAAAATAGCATCTTAAATGAGTTCCTAATAAGCCCGATCAGGGGTCCATGTACAGTGGTCGCACAGGAAGTAGAAACACTGTAATATGTTTTTTTTTTATACCATTATATATTGTAATAACACACAGACTACTTGGTATATGTTATGGGGCTTAGAAAATGAACTACGCTTTAAGTAAATTTACTATAAGGCCGGATCGTGGTACTTTATTTTATACCGAGCTGTCACAAAAAATTGTCACATTTTAATTACCGTCCAGAAGATTAATTAAATGAATATGCTATAGATGGTAGTCTTATCCTTTATTCATAGTTTAAATTAGTTCAGCACAAATTAAACTCATTTCTTTGTTCTCCGGTAGGTTATATTCTTCTGTAAACTTCTGCTGGCTGTCATTTTGAAAACTATTATTGCCAACTAATCTGTGACTCAGGCCAGAAAGAATCGTACTGAATTCTACTGTATTCCTGTGTCCTATTTTGACTAATATTGCAGCTTGCAAAATATGAAGAAAAAGTCTGTCACATATCACTGCTACCAAATGTGTTGTTGGTGCGCCAATATTGCCAGTATTCACACTTTTCAAGCTTTGCGATTTGCATTTGTGGATGCTGGCATGTACATTAGTCATTGTGCAAAAGCCAATTTTATGTTGTGGCTAATGATTTGTTACTTGTTACTTGTGTTTATGAATAGATTGTCTGGTGTATAAAAAAAAAATCTAAAAATAGGAAAAAAACACTATCTCCTGGTAATTGTAGTTTAGGGGAATTAGAGACAGCTAGAAATATATACGGCTAGAAATATACACTTATGATTTACAGTAGTAAATATGATTGTTCATGCAAAATGGAAGTAGTTTTAACATGTGTACCTTCTAATATTGACATTAGATATAATAATAATATAAAATGTACATAAACATTTTTTCTTTATGTGCATAGACAACATCAATAGGTAAACTTTACACATATTCTCAGAGTAACAAAAGTAAATAATGAGGACAATACAACAAAGAAGGATATTTCTGCAATTATTTACATAAATAACAGGCCGTAATGTTGTCCCATACCATAAAAAAACATCTATTTTATAATTTTACCTACCTTTTTTAACACTGTATTCCTCATTTGAAAGGACAGCATCCTTAACAAAAATGCATATAGTACTGCATATAAAAATGCATACACAGTAGAAGCTCCAGAGCGGCAGCAGACCACACTCTCTGTAAAGTTTGGCGTTACTGATTGGCTTCTTGAAATCAGTGGCAAGAAAGTGCTCCCATTGAACCATAACACCCCTCGTGAAACAGGAGGGGATGCATATGAGAGGATTTTGATGAATACCCCATAAATTTGCTAGGGGTGCATCATGTTAGAAACACCCCCCCAAAAAAAATGTCCCGAGATCTAAATTTCAGCGTGTATAACAAAAGTTATAAAGAACTATAAACAAACATTGTTTCCAGTCACTTTTGGGGATTAATCCAACTAGATTAGTCTAGAGGAAGACCTTACATTTAGCCGATTCCAACAAAATTGTAATACCTTTGAAACTGATCATCAAGGCTTTCAAATGTAGCATTGAGTTACTGACATGATTAGGATAGACATTGAGGTGGATTAACATGCCTCCAGAAAGATTAAACAAAAATGTAAACCCCAATGCTTGAACTGTTAGACTTAATTAGTGGAATGGAAGAAGAAGATAGCAGGTGCAATGCTGTAATACTTGCTGACGTCCATGACGGTGCCTTCTTAAGATAGCACACAGGATTTTTTAGAGGTGTAGGATGTGTTATGGGCATACCTGGGAACTTCTGGGCTCCGGCTACCCGGAGCCTTCCCTTGCGGGACCCGGCCAGAACTGCCCACTGACGTCAGGGGGCGGTCCCGTGACATCAGTGGGCGGTCCCCCTGACGTCAGTGGGAGGTCCCGCTGTCGTTGGGGGCATTCCCGATGACGTCAGTGGGCGTTCCCGATGATGAAGGGGGCATGTCAGCGGGAACCCGAAGAGTTCCCAGGTATGGTTATAGATAATCCAAAATAGGTTTCCAAAATATGGTTGAAGGCACCTATGCAGTATGCACTTCAAGTGTGAGAAGTATTCATTGGTATACTTACATCTGATCTGATAATTTATGAGCATACATTTTAATCATTTGATGGGTAAGCTAGTCAGCAGTAAGTCTAGCACCCAAAAAGTAGATTGGTAAATGAAAGTGTATGCAAACAACCCAAATCAAATGGCACATCTCATATACAAATATTTGTATACACAAAGACCTCAGAGATTTTTTGCCTGGGGTGCCTTTTGGTTTACGCCCTAATTATGATTTTAGGCTCTACGTTTGTCATGCACATTTTTCTTCATCACCACCATAGATTCTTTGCTAAATGATAAACAATAAGATTTGACAAACATATATTAAAACCATAAGTGCATAGAAAAGAACGCAATGTGATATATTGCTTCAGGAATCTGTATTGGGTTTTGATATTGGATTTACTTTAACAAGTAGAATAGCTTTTATAATACTTTTTTAAGTATTAAAAATAATTTTGCCTTTTCAAGAATAAGAAAAAGAGAAAAAACATAATTAACAGCACAGTTAATTACTATAGTACAGAGTGTGAAATTACTGCTAATGATACAATTTTAATTGACCATTAAGAACATTTCTTACTAGTAAGGATAGTAAATCAGCTTGACATGTTTTTTAATGTTGCTTGAAGCTGAAGGAGAGTTGACAGTGTCACATGAGGGTTAAACAAGGTGCCCTACTAGTAAAATATACTAATCATTGTCTAATATACTAGTTATAGTACAACTGTCTTCACATTTCTGCCTTTACTTAATACTTTAGATGTACTGTATTCTGGGTTATAAGTAATTATTCCTGTTCCTTGCATCCTTCCTTCAAAAAGGCTTGATGCATCAACATGGTATGATAATTATCCGTACCCCAGAGAATATGGAGAAAAAGCTACCCAGCTGTTAGAAAATGTATGTACCTAAATATATTGGTCAGAACTACACCACCATTAATGTCTCAAATTGTTCTCCATGATTTAATCTTTATTAGTGTGATGGAATTTATGGAGTAACAGTACTGCAGACAGAACATTAGTTCTCTGTTCTTAATTTTAATATACTTAATTGCTTATAGTTTGAGGATTCCCACTTTTCTGATGCTCAATAACTTCTCCTTCTTAGTTTCTTTGTGAGAAATGTTTTAATATACAAGGTGCGCACTAAGCATGTTTGTGTTCATACAGTGGATATAAAAAGTCTACACACCCCTGTTAAAATGCCAGGTTCATGTGATTTTAAAGAATGAGACAAAGATAAATCATGTCAGAACTTTTTCCACCTTTAATGTGACCTATAACATGAACAATTCAATTGCAAAGCAAGCTGAAATCTTTGAGGGGGAAAAAAAACTCACAATAACCTGGTTGCATAAGTGTACACACCCTCTTATAACTGGGGATGTGGCTGTGTTCAGAATTAACCAATCACATTCAAACCCATGTTTAATAGAAGTCATTACACACCTGCCATCATTTAAAGTGACTGATTAATCACAAATAAAGTTCAGCTACTCTAGTAGGATTTACCTGGCATTTGCTTAGTTGCATCTCAGAGCAAAAGCCATGGTCTGCAGAGAGCTTCCAAAGCATCAGAGGGATCTCATTGTTGAAAGATATCAGTCAGGAGAAGGGTACAAAATAATTTCCAAAGCATTAGATATACCATGGAACACAGTGAAGACAGTCATCATCAAGCGTAGACAATAAGGCACAACACAAAGAACTGGACGTCCCTCCAAAATTGATGAAAAGAAAACTGGTCAAGGAGGCTTACAAGAGGCCTACTGCAACACTAAAGGAACTGCAAGTACTGGCTGTGTGCTACATGTGACAACAATCATCTGTAGTCTTCATATGAATGGGCTCTGGGGTAGGGTGGTAAGACGGAAGCATTTTCTTAGAAAGAAAAACATCCAAGCAGAAACAAACATCTGAAGTTTGCAAAAGAAAAAAGCGTGCAGGAAAGTGTGTTATGGTCTGATGAAACCAAGGTTGAACTTTTTGGCCATAATTCCAGGTATGTTTGGCGCAAAAACAACATGCACATCACCCACAGTGAAGCATGGTGGTGGCTGCATCATGCTTTGGGGCTGTTTTTCTTCAGCTGGAACCGGAGCCTTAGTCAGAGTGGAGGGAATTATGAACAGTTCCAAATACCAGGCAACTTTGGCACAAAACCTTCAGGCGTCCGTTAGGAAGCTGAAGAGGAAGTTTGCCTTTCAGCATGACGACGACCCATAGCTCACATCCAAATCCACAAAAGTATGGCTTCACCAGAAGAAGATTAACATATTGGAATGGCCCAGCCAGAGCCCAGACCTGAATCCAATTGAACATCTGTGGGGTGATCTGAAGAGGGCTGTGCACAGGAGATGTCCTCGGAATCTGACAGATTTGGAGCGCTTTTGCAAAGAAGAGTGGGCAAATATTGCCACCTCAAGCTATACCGTGCTAATAGACTCTTACCCAAAAAGACTGATTGCTGTAAGAAAATCAAAAGGTGCTTCAACAAAGTATTAATTTAAAGGTGTGCACACTTATGCAACCAGGTTATTGTGAGCCCCCCCCCTCAAAGATTTCAGTTGGTTTTGCAATTGAATTGTTAACGTTATAGGTCAGATTAAAGTTCTGACATGATTTATCTTTGTCTCATTCTTTAACCCCTTAAGTACAATGGGCGGTCCCTAAACCCATTGAAAACAAAGCATTTTGAGCCCGTACATGTACGGGCTTTGTCATTAATTGGTTAAAATCACAAGAACCTGGCATTTTAACAGGGGTGGGTACACTTTTTATATCCACTGTAGGTACTGTTATAACGTAGCTATAACTGTGTGCACTTCCTGCCATCTCCACTGCCAATGTTGTTTTATCTATACCTCATGCACAGACATATCACATCGGTGTCTCCATGTACCCAAGAACCCTAGCTTTAGAGGCATCTTCCAGCTCCCTGATGTTAGGTGCCTGTTGATCCTCCCTGTGTAGACCAACTGATCACTTATGCTTGTCTGCATTGGTACATTGCTTCTAGCTGCCTTTGGTGATTCTCTGTTGGACAGTTCTGGATGGTGCATATTGAGTGGGCTCTCTGTCAAATATGTGTTAGTTAGTTAGAAACCCCGGGCATAAGGATAGATGGTCCACAAGGACAAGAACCCTATTGGAAGGCAGGTGAATAGCCGATAGCCAGGCCAGGTCAAAATCAGACAGGAAAGCATCAGAAACCAAATTGTTAAGCAGAATCAGCATCATCAGACAGACCAAGTTAGGGTGCCAGAATATGACAGACAAAATCAGGAACCAAGAACACAGCTGAATAGAAAGCTAGGTCAATAGTCCTTAATAAACAGACAAAGCAAGCAGTGCTGTAGAACACACACCAACCATGAGCAATGTGTAGAAGAAGGCTCAGTGTTCTATAGGTCACATGAATCGTTAGGTTGGGTTGCAAAACAGGTCTCCGTGATATTGTTTGCATGCATGCCGCCCTAACACTTGCGAGAGCATTGCTACTATGTAGACGTTCGTCACAAGTAATGCCTAGATGCGGCTACCGAGGTATGTCCTGACAATTACTGCTACATTTGACTGGGCTTGTCTCTTAAAGGTGAAAAGTTGCTAGCCTTCTCAAAAGAGAGAGCCATGAAAAGTGTAACTAGTGAACAATATTTTTGTTTACCTCGCTATGAATGTGTAGGGTGTTTGAGCTTTCTATCATGTTTTTGTTAAATGCTTCTTACAGACCTTAGGGAAAGTGTTTTATCTCTAAAAAGTAATTGTATTAATCAATTTAATTACATATTAGAACTACATTTATAATTTTAGAGGTTTTAGTCTATAATCAACAATTACTATTTGGGGTTTAGTCAGGACATTGACTGTCCTTTATGATGAGTTCCGCATTTTTTCACATATAATAAAACATTTATAATCCTACAAAGAGTCATGACACATAAATACCCTCAGGTAAAAATCATAAATTACTAAAATAAAACTAAACTCTATAATATTGTTTGCAAATTCCAATTTTACAGGAAGCATATATAAAAAAATATTTATGGTTATATAGAAAATAAAGTCAGTATATACAGTATTCTGGATGGCAGAACCAATCTACTCTGTCCTTCTAAACCGCTTTGTACGTAATCATTCTTTATAAAAGCTTTTGGTTCTTCAGGACCTTAGGTGGGTGTTGTGGGCATTTTTGTGCGCAAAAGCATCTGCTTCTTAGTATTGAGTCATGACATTAGATATTAGAACAGCCACACTAATAAACCAAGGAAATCTATTCTGTGGTGGAATTGCATGGATGGGGGTTTCCATTGACCTCTGACCTTGCCCGAAGCAGATTTTCCCTTGTATTTCTCGCGCTCTTTGATTGAGAGGCAGTGCATGGACCAGTTTACATAATAACATGGCATATGGTAGGAGAACCTTTATGTTACTGCTAAAACATTCCTGTTTATTAAAGGGAACATTCATGCTGATCTCTTAGCCGGATAATCCAGAGCAAAAAGCGTGCTTGATCAACATGAGGCAAAATATCTCTATACAGAAATAAAAAAATACAGAATAGTAAATATAAAGCAAATATCCTCTTACTCATCTTTTTAACTCTTAGGTTACAAACCATGTATAGATACATGTTTCGTAAAATAGGCTCTGGCACTGTACTCATCCTTCTTGACAATTGCTATTAGCATTAGTTTTGTTTTTTTTTTTTAAACATTTCTGTATTGTTGTAGGGCTGCCAATCTCAGTCAGCAATATCCACTTACATGCAGAGGTCAGCCCTTGTGAGGTAAGAGGTGCTCCCCCAACTGTCAAACAGCCCCTTAAACACATTTAAAAAAAACCACAATATGTATTAAACCTTCTCAATCTGGTATTTTAACACCTTGTTTTTTTATTTTTTTTAGTCTTCCTATCGTTATTTCAAATCTGTCTTCTCCGGGTTTCTCTTATTTTTTTTATTTCCCTTGTATCTCTCTCTTATTTTTAACCTTACTTTGCTGTCACCCATACTCCAGAATATTCCCTAACTCATCTTCTTTAATGTCCTTTTTGGAAAAAGGTCAGAACTATGCTTTAATGTGTGGTAGCCATAATTAATGTGAGGGGACGTTGTTGTAGGGTGGACCAACAGTAAGATGATTCCATGGGACGGGAAACATACCTGGGAACTTAACCCAGAGTCTTCAGGGAAAGCACTACTTTCCTAGGACCCTGGGTCAGTATCTTTAATCACTGGGCAGAAGCAACAATGTTAAGTCTCTAACTCCCTGCTTGCGTTCTATCCACATCTTGCCTACTTCCTACACTCTAGTACCTGGGGCTAGGTCTACATTCCTTGGCATAATTCTTTCTTTGCTTAGCATTTATTCCTGCAATAGCTCATTTTTGCATGAAATGTGCAATGATATTTTAGCTTTCTATCACATTATCTTGCTTTCATCTCTAAGAATGATTTCAGCTTTAAGAATTTAAGAACTTTGTGAAAATCTGACTTGATTACCTTATCCCTCCCTCTTTTGTATTGTTCTCATTTCCTTCAAATGACAGCTTTTTTATATATATTTTTACAGCGCGGAATCATTGCAGGCTGTGAATGTAAATGTGATACTTTTGTAAGGTTCATTTTAAAATGCTTTAAACTGTCTTTCCAAAGCTGATGCAAGTGTTTAAATAGTTTTTTCCCTTTATTACCCATTGTTTATTAAATGCAGCATGAAATTAAAATTTGATTCTAACAGCAAAAATGTGTGTAACTATATATATATAAATAAAAGCTTTCGTCATATTTGCTACATTGTTAATCAACTGACATGGAATTAAGTGCTAAATAAATATAAATATTTGAGGCTAACATCCTCATTGTTTAATCTGTTTATATCTTACATATCCTTATTTCATTAAGCATAGTGTTCTTTTGCTTTTCTTTGTTAAGACATGTAGTTGAATGCAGCATGTTTATTGAGTACGACAAAACAAGGAATCAGAACACACTCTGTAAATCCATACTGCAAATTTTGCAAATCCCATCTAAAAGCTAGACTAGGATCCGTCACACCATATGGCCATATATTGCTGTATTGTGTGCCACTGAACTATAAAAGTGATACTACTTGTAACTTTATAGAAGGTCTCATGCTACTACTCATACTACTCCCAACCCTTGGAGTTTCAGCTATGTAGGCACATACAGGACAGTATTGACTGGCTCGGAAAGCTGCAAAAAATGATGGAGATCTTTGCTCACAGCGCACACATGGCCACCTCATGATGCGCTACAGCTAAACATTAAGAGGTGCCTATTCAGGTAGGATGGGTGGATATTCCCAGTTGGAAGATCATGCCCCTCCACACTTCCAGCCAAACCCCACCAAAGGTGTCCTGTTTCATCAGGAGAGGGGTGTCATGGAGGATCTGTCTGCTACTAGATTTTAAGCCACTATTAAGTTTTTACTTACAGTTCAGTATAGAGCTTACAAGCTGTAAAGACTTAATAAATGTAAGTAGTATTCAGTCCATTTTGGGTGAATCTCTGCAGTTGCTTTTTGTGTGTTGCGCTTTACTGAATTGTGTGCATTGAATATGATGTCTGGATTTGGGCTGGTGTATTACTTTGACGTTTGCCCTGGCTTGCTCCTTAGGCTGATCCCGCCAGCCCCCTGACTTTAACATATATAATTGCAGGTTATTCAATATTTACTTGCAGTTAAAAATGAAACATTCACAGACATTTTATCTAACTACCAAAGCAAAGACAGGTCACATTGATTTAACATTACTTAGTTGTATTTGTCAATCTAATTTTAACCTAGCAATTCAGTTAAGATGTATAAGCGTATTTAGCATTGATAATATAAAAGAGCACATTAATTTTTCCAAGAATTAGTTAAAATACTGGCATAACTGCAACACTTCATTGCCTCACTGCCCCGACGTTCTGACTATTGTAGACCCTTGACAGCCTTCGAACAGCTTTGTACTGCAACTTCCGAACCAGGTCACCTGATGTCCACACTATACTCCATGTTGTTGGCTTTAGATACTTCTCACAAGCCCTACTTTTTAGCCCTTTGGGAACGAGAGTTTCCACACATTTCCACTGAGGCAGACTGGGATAAAATTGTTCAGTCGACCCATAAGGGCGTCCTAGCCAGCAGAATACAAGAAGCTTCTTACAAACTGCTTATTAGGTGGTACCGTGTCCCGCATACGCTTCATAAATTCTTACCAGGTGTGCCTGACCTGTGCTGGAGGTGTGAAGATGGTCCAGGCACTTTCCTACATATATGGTGGGAGTGCCCTTTAGTTGTTCCATATTGGAAGGTAATTGAGCGTGTCATTCGTGAAGTAAACGACCCCGCGTATATTTTGACCCCTGAAGCAGTCCTATTGCATCACACTTCTCTTTCACTGACAGCATACAAACACTCAGTCACCTACCACATACTCAGCGCAGCCAAGGCAGTGATCCCGATATGTTGGAAGAAAAAGGAAACTCCTCCTATGCACATCTGGCTTAGCAAGATGCATTTTATTTCACAAATGGAGGAATTGGTATGGACGTCCCGTGGGAAGGAATTCCAGTACAATCGACGATGGTTTTGGTGGAAGGACCTTATCTCTTCTCCTAGACTTCCTGATATACTGCAATCTGTCAGATAGACCTTTTTGATATTACTACAGGCCTACCCCGCCTCTTCTTAATTGATCTGTTTATTCTTTTCCTTTTATCGACTGACACCGTCAACACGCGCATCGTTTAGTTTATGTTTTTTTTTTTTCTGTTGTTTATACAGGTTCTTATGTGCCTTTTAATATTATGCCTTAGCTCTCCGTTTATTCTGCTGTGGACTACCTTTGCGGTCTCAGCGATGGTTTCGTACTACGATGGTTGCCGATTTCCCATCGCACATGAATCGCTAATCTGGTATCTGCCTGTATAAGTGTATTCTGTTCTGCACCACTGTGATTTATGTCTACACCTATGTATCGCTTACTGATTGTATGTTATGCTTTTCACTGTATAAGATTATATATACTTTCTTTACGTGACTTTTTGTACACTACTCGTTTGGATGTACTTATGGGTGTGCTGAACCGACATTACTGTTGTATAACATCCTATTTCGCAGTATTGTGCTGTGATGTCTTCTGTTGCTTCTATTACAATAAACGGAGAATTTACAAAAAAAAAAAAAATACTGGCATAATGTAGACTTATCTCTTTGTGGAAAATATTTATATTTTAATTTCTGATCCATTACCCCTTCAGTATGGTAGTATGTCCTATGCCATCTTCAAACAGGTTTACTTCGTTAGGGCAGCATAGCAAGTCCTACATTGAAGTGTATGGCGTGCTCCCGTACCCGCAGCTATTTCTTCCTCCTTGGCATCAGAGACTGCCTCGCAACCAAGGCAGTCTCCCTGCAGCGAATCCACGTCTCCCCCTGCCATGTGATCACTGTGATGGCTAATCATAGTGATCATATGCAGGCGAGGACTGACCCATCGGGCGCGTCCTATGTTATCTGGGTGCTGGTCAGGTTCTATGTGGGCAGTGTGGATGAGTTTTTATGTGGATTCCAATTGATCTATACCTGCAAAGCTGGGTTTGGTTTTGATTCTGTTGATCCATATCTGCTATGCTATGTCTCCATACATCATTTATGTATACCTGCAAATACAGGGTTTGTATGTTATTTAGTTGATCAATACCTGCAATGCTGTTTCCATGTGTTTATCTGATCTATACCCTCAGTGCTAAGTTTACATGTAGCTTCCAGTTGTTCTCTGCATTTCTCGCAGTCTTTTTGAACTTCTCTTGACCTGCCCAGAGGAACAGGAACGGGGTGCATTCACGTGACTCCGCTGGGTCCCTGCGTCCCCTCAACGAACGGAGCAAGGGAGCAAGAGACGCTGCTGAGCAACACAGAGGGGCAGGGCCCCTGCTGATGATTACTTTTGGTGTTTTTTTTTTGTTTTTTTCACACATCGATGCCAAGGAGTTAAGATTCTGTGTATTTTATTTATTTCCAAAAAAGTCCACCAAAATCCCCAGCACTAGGCCCATGATGCTCTTAATCCGGTCCTGCCTCCAGTGTGCTTCAACCATCTTAAATCTAGCTTGTACCCACAGTGTGCTCCAGCCTTCTGCAGTTTTATTTGGCTAAACTTGTTTTAAATGGTTTGTGGACTGACTTTGTTTTACTATTGAAGTAATTTAGTATTGATAGAATGACACATAAAGGTTGCTCAAAAAACTGTTTGTGCACTGCTTTTTTCATTATCGCCAAATTAACCCTTTATTAATATGCATTATAAAGCTAAAAGGCCATATTTTCTCTCAGCGTGAAAAATGAGTGCGGCCCACACACACATTTCTGATGAAGTGGCCCACTGCAGAAACAACTTGGACACCCCTGTCTTAATCCGTGCCTTGTACACAGAAAACACCTGGTACAAAAAGCTAGCCGTTTACCTTGTACAAATGGCAATTTACAAACAGTGGCGTCTCCAGCTTTCATATTTAGGGGGGGCACATGGGGGGCCAGGGACCAAAGTAGGGGGGCCAATTATAAAACAGTACATATACACATATATATATATATATATATATATATATATATATATACATATATACACACACACACACGTTAGATGTGCATTTTTAACTACATAATATGCACTTATTACTTTGAAGTAAAGACCGCGATTGAAATATGATTTCAAAATAACAGCTAAAGTGACAGTTATTTTTCATTCTTTAATATTAGCCCCTGCTGACAATATATATAAATATTAGACCCTGCTTCCGATATATATTAATATTAACCCCTGCTGTGGATATATATTAATATTAGCCCCTGCTGCGGATACATACTTATATTATACCCTGCTGCCGATATACATAAAAATTATACCCTGCTGCCAACATATATTAATATTAGCCCCTACTGCTGATATATATTATTAGTCCCTGCAGCCAATATATATAAATATTAGCCCCTGCAACCAATATTTATTGATAATAGGCCCTGCAGCCAATATGAATATAAATACTAGACCCTGCTGCCAATATATATATATATATATATATATATATATAAATAAATATTAGCCCCTGCTTCCGATATATATTAATATTAGCTCCTGCTGCTGATATATATTAATATTAGACCCTGCTGCCGGTATATATTATTAGTCCCGGCTTCCGATATATATTAATATTAGCCCCTGCAGCAAATATATATTAATATTAGACCCTGCTGCCAAAACATATATAGATATTTACCCTGCTGCCAATATATTTTATAGTGAAAATATTGGACCCTACCCAAGCATTTTCTTGGGCCCCGCTCAACGCTCCCTAGCATGCATGGGCATAGGAACCCCTAAAAATCTGGGGGGGATAGCATTTTTACTGGTAAGGTATACCTGACCATTTCACCAACAGGGACTTTTATGACATTGCATTATAAATACATAGAGATTAATATGTAGTTGGTCCCCCTTTGCAGCAATAACGGCTTCCACTCTTCTGGGAACGATTTCCACAAGATTTTGGAGAGTTTCTGTGGGGAATTTTTGCAACCATGCCTTTATGGACCTTGTTTTGTACACTGGGGCACAGTCATGATGGAATAGAAAAGGACCTTCCCCAAAACTGTTCCCACAAAGTTAGAAGCATAGTGTTGTCCAAAATGTCTTGGTTTATCACCTTCAGCTCATAAAACGTTCTACTAGATGAATGGGAGAAAATTCCCACAGAAACAGAAAAATCTTACAACCACAGATGGACCCCGCTGGACACGGCCACAGAGACTACTATGATGTATTGAAGGATCCATCTAAGACTCCTAACACGTCATGCACACAGGAACATATCCACACACTTAGACACTTGAATAACATACATACACATGCACACACTAACAAACACACACACACACACACAATAATACACCCCAAAACAATCCCACCCTAATATACCTAGACACATGCCCACTATAACACACCTGGAAACAGACTAACATACCCATAAAAACAGATGTGCACAATAACATACCCACAAACATACGCTATCACACCCAGACACGCATTCAAACACATCATTCACTTACTCTGCCTACCCGTAGATTTAACACGTGGCGCTTTGTATTAGTGATGCCCTAGATCAAGTAGCACCCCGCAATATTCTCTTGTGTCCAAATGCTACATACAGTGACACACACACTCATTTTAACCAGAAATAGGCCTGGATTTAACCCTAGGTGCCCCTGAGTTAAACATGTGTTACAGGGAATCATTGTCTTCCCTTTAAGTACGACATGACTGCTCATACACACACATATGCACTGCTCTTACGCATGCCTGCCCACAAAAACACATATATACGCTGCAATTGCCTGCACATACACACTTGCCAGTACTCACACATATGCACTACCCTTATACACGCCTGCCCAAACATACATAAACTGCTCACACACACATGCCTCCCCATAAATATACACTGCCCTTGCACATACTTACACAGACGTATACACTATAAGACAAATACACTCCTTATATACACACATATACACTGCCCATACACACGTATGCACATACAGTGCCCATATATGCGCGTGCCCATACATGCACATATACACACCTGCCCTATACACACACATATGCCTGCCCAAGTGCCCATACACATTCATAAACATTGCCCGAATACATGCCTCACCATTTGTATATGCACACACACATATCTACCATCAGACCCCCCCTCGTTTTGCACATCAGACCCCCCCCTCGTTTTGCACATCAGACCCCCCCGCGTTTTGCACATCAGACCCCCCCCCTCGTTTTGCACATCAGACCCCCCTCTCGTTTTGCACATCAGACCCCCCCCTCGTTTTGCACATCAGACCCCCCCTCGTTTTGCACATCAGACCCCCCCCTCGTTTTGCACATCAGACCCCCCCTCGTTTTGCACATCAGACCCCCCCCTCGTTTTGCACATCAGACCCCCCCTCGTTTTGGACATCAGACCCCCTCTCGTTTTGGACATCAGACCCCCCCTCGTTTTGCACATCAGACCCCCCTCGTTTTGCACATCAGACCCCCCCTCGTTTTGCACATCAGACCCCCCCTCGTTTTGCACATCAGACCCCCCCTCGTTTTGCACATCAGACCCCCCCTCGTTTTGCACATCAGACCCCCCCTCGTTTTGCACTTCAAACACCCCCCCCCTCGTTTTCCACTTCAAACACCCCCCCCCTCGTTCTTCACATCTCTTACCTTTCTCTTCTTCCTTTCTGCTTTCTCTTCCTCCTTTCCTTCTGGTTTGCCGCTCACTCTGTTTATGCTGAGCGCCGGGGCTGGGATATAAACGTCATATCCCATCGCCCGGCGCTCAGTGACAGAGAGCACACGGATCTCCCCAACCAGTCCTGCACGCTGCAGCTGCTGATCGGGCAGCACCACTTACAGCCCTGGGGGGGATTTCTCTATTATCGGTCCCCCCTTCGGTTTTACAGCAGCTCAATGTGCCGGTACACCGGGAAATGTCCCGGTTTCCCGGCGGTGAGCTGGGTCAATTGGGGGGGCACACTGGGGGGCACAGCATAATGTAGGGGGGGCCATGGCCCCCTCTGGCCCCCCCCCTGCCGACGCCACTGTTTACAAACCCTAATGTTTTGTACAAAAAAGCCAGCACAGGGAAAAAATACACATTCCAAGAGTTCCAATTCATTTTAACATTATATAAAATTGTATGAAAAGTTTTTAATTTAGCTTGTTTACTATCTTGTATTCAACTCAAGATTTAAGTTTCAACATGTAGTATGCACTACCCCAAATGAAATACCACAGGTTGACTACTTTCAAAATTATATGCTTTTCTGGTACCTTATAGACTATTTGACCACCTTTTACACTAAAGACACAGCATACACTTTAAGAAACAAATAACAAACTGCATCTTGGAAACAGAAATCAACTTCAAAATCATCTTGAAATATTTCCCCTATAAGTGCCAAAAAGATTGGAATCCTTATCATCTTAAGTATTTTCTAAATCAGGAGACATAACTAAATATATTTTGGTGGTTATATATCTTCAACTGTCTGCATAATATTAAAACAAATCTTTAAAATACAGGGGTTTTTTTCTTTAATATTTTTTTGTACAGTAGATATACATATACATGTGTTATGGTTATTTCCTTTAGTGTTAAATACCTTAATTCATGAAAGGGTTAATGGTGTTTTGGGGCTACGTTGGCCAGTTGATCAGGTTTATTGAGAAGAGGGGAATTTAATGTAAAATAAAGTTCTAAATCCTCCTAGAACAATCTTTTGAACACACATTGTGCAGGTTTGTAATTTGTTTACAAATAGAAATTTTTAGGTTACTTTAACCCCTTAAGGACCAGGCTGTTTTTTTAACTTTTGTACCCTTTGGGACCGAGGCTGTTTTAACACATTTGCGGTGCTTGTGTTTAGATGTAATTGTCTCCTCACTCATTTAGTGTACTCACAGAAGTTGTATATTGTTTTTTTCAGGACAAAAAGGGCAGATACCATTTTTTTGATCATATTATCTAATTTTCCTACATCCAAAAAAGCTAATGAAAAAACCTGTTAAATAGATTCTACTATTTGTCCTGAGTTTAGAAATACCCCATGTTTTTATGTTTTTTCCCCTTTTTTCTGCAAGTTATTGGGCAATAAGTACAAGTAGCGTTTTGCTATTTCTGTTGCTATTTGGTTATTCTGCCCCATGTGCTATTTCGGGTATCTTTGAAGATGGCCAATGCAATTTACCCAATCAAACCATATATTTTTGGAAACTATGTCAGTTTCAAACAAGACCCCAATATGTGTTCAGCAATATCTCCCGAGTACAGTGAGTTGGGTTTGCCGGGTTGTTTGGGAGGTAAAACGCCACATTTAGGAAGTGCGCATTTTTTAACTTGAAACTTTTATATCTGGTCCTACTGCCCCCATGTCCTAATTGGGCCTCTTTGAAGCTAGCTAATTTAATTTACCCCATAAAACCATATATTTTTTAAAACTAGACACCCCACGTTATTTCAAATGCTAGTATTTTAACCCTTTCCATACATCGAGGCATTACAGCAACACCATTTATGCAAAGAAAGTGATTGTAGATCACTTTCTTGGATTGTTTAATTAAATTACGTTTAATGACATACCATTTTTGCATTATGTGCCTGACCCGTCAATGGACATTAAGGGGTTAATGAGTTGCAAAACTCAATTTTCTGTTTTGTTTAGTTACAAAAGGCTTCACAGCAAAAACAGTTAATATTGGTACTAAACTATATGTAGACAGCTGTATGTATGTAAAATATTTAGGCGCCAAAACCTCTAATTGGTGCCTAGTCACTTCCCATCCTATATAAGCCCTTAGTAGATGTCAGACCTTGCCCTCGGATGGTCGTGCCTATGTTACATAGTGCCTATTCCTATTTAACCTCAGCTTGACCTTGTTTATTCTGACCTTCGGTTTCCTGAGCTCGGCTCGTTCTTTGTTATTCCCTGAATTCTGACTTTGACCTTGTCCCAGTCTTCTCCTTGTAGTCCTAGCTGCATCACTATCTCCAAACCTTGCTGTGCGTGACAAAAGGTCAGAGAAAAAGTTACTTTGATGATGTCATAAGATTTACTTTTGGTGTTTATTTTTTATATAAGCATTATTTTTGTTATTACCTTTTGTTGTAAAATATTATTTTTGCTTTTCATTTTTATCATCTCCCGGCTACCAATCACACAGTATCACTGTGTAATCAACAGGAAAGGGCATTGGGAAAGGAGTACCACGGGGACATTGTATATTGAGGGATCGCTCTTGCTATATGGTTTGGTTAACCATACCAATTTAAAGTCCAGCTTGCGTACTCAACTTTATGGGTAATATTTTGCATTGCGTTTTGGTTCAGAGCAAAATTATTACTTGATCTGATTATGTAAAATTGGAAGGTGCAACCCATAATGCAAAATACAATGAACACACACAACACAATTAGATTTTTGTTGGCATTTTTGAGACTAGTTAGTTAGTTAGTTTTGAGAGTTTTCAATTATGATATTGCTCTTCAATTTACTGTACTAGGTAATATATATCTAATGTTGGGCAAGTAGGTGGCAGTCCTGTTTAAAAAGAAATGAATTCAGTGCATATTAAGCTTGCTGATGCCAATTAATTCTTGTGCGTAAAACTGCAAGATATGTTCTTGCTTAACTAAAAGAAAGTTATATAAGGCATACTCTAATGAAGCAATTAAAAAAAGAAAATCTTCAAAAGTATCCTGTAGGGAATGATAATGTTTTAGAAATGACATTTCACACAACATATTTGTTAACAAGAACACTTTCATCTTGTATTGTATTTTCAGATAAATCATAGGGGATACATTATCACGTAATTGTAGTATGCATTTGTCAGGTTTTTAACACAAAATTTACCAGATCACAGAAATAACAGGATAGTGGTGGGGGCAGTCAAAGGAAATTATTCACAAAATACAGACAAAATCAGGACATTGCTGTTTTGAAGACAATATGATTTAAGAAACAAAATAAACATGTTCACTGTATTAGATGGCCTCACAGTCCAGATTGCTGCATTCCATTTATTTTTATCCTCCATATTTCAAGTTAAATTCTGCCAATGTTTCTTGCGCTATAGGACTATAGGACTATTGGACGGCAGCCAGGCTTGGACTGGCCATCAGGCTCACTATGCAAATACTTAGTGGGCTTATAGCTCTGGTGTAGCCCTTTAACTACAGATGCATGTGTCCAAGGGGAACGAGCATGTCTGTGATTTACCAACCACATGGCCTTAGTGGAGCTGATATCATCCTCCCCGATGGCTCTTTGTTGCAACATATTGCACATTCTAATATGCTGAAGGACTGTACACACGATCAGCATACCTGGGAACTTCTCGGCTCCGGCTACGCGGAGCCTTCCCTTGCGGGACGCGGCCAGGACTGCACACTGACGTCTGCTGACGTTGATGGGCAGTCCCGATGATGTCAGTGGGTCAGGACCCTGCTCCCGCGACCCGGAGGTCTTGACCTTATTCAGAGCCGTAGCTAGCTCCTTTTGTGCCTGAGGCAGGAACAGAAAATTGCACCCCCTTTTATTTTATAAAGGTTATGGTGGGGAAAGTAGATAATAAGGACATTAATAATATTAGAACAGATTTATAAAGATATGTAACTTAGCATGAGCAACTTATGTGACAAATTACAATCCTCACAACTTGCATACAAAATAAAGTAAGGTATTGAAAACATTCAAATTTACACAAAAATAAAGTGCTCTCAGTATTAATCTGTATTTATTAAGATTTTATGCCATCTTTAAATTGAAGAATTAAAGTGTTTTTCATGGTAATTCATCCCCCAGAGACGTAACCGTGTTTGAGAAAAAAGAAAAACAAATGATGTGCAATAATGTTGGGTAAATAAAGATTTATAATTTTCACTCACATTTTAAGTGAGCAATGAGGGTTCACAGAGGGTTATCTCTCTTATGAGAACATTATATATATACACCTGCCTTTTATGGCAACGCATTCTAAATACATAGACATTAATGTGTGGCTGATCCTCCCCTTTGCAGCTATAACAGCTTCCACCCTTCAGGGAAGGCTTTCCACACGATTTTGGAGTGTTTATGTGGTGATTTTTTCAACCATGTATTTATGGCCCTTGTTTTGTGTGCTGGGGCACAGATATGCTAGAGTAGAAAAGGGCCTTCCTCAAACTAGCATTGTCCAAAATGTCTTGATATGTCCCCTTCAGCTCACTAATGCTTTACTGATCAAATCGGTGAGGTGTTGCTAGTCTCCCACAACACCTGTGTTTTAAACCACCTCATCAGTGCCCCAAACAGCTTGTATGTGCCATCTGTGCCCATAAAAAAGCTTGTCTCTGTACCATGTTTGTCTCCAGACAGCTTTGCTGTGTCATTGGAGAAAGTACCATCACTATCTTTATTAATGTCCTCCTACCTTTGCTGCTGATCACTGCTGACCGCTTCCCAATGATGTCCCTTCTCCACTTACTTTCTAATTTCTTGATTTTTGTTCTTCTGAAGGGGAGTAGAAAGCAGGTCCTTAAAGGACCGCCAGGCTTGGGAAATAAACATCATATCCCGTTACCCAGGGTCTATTGCTGGCATCCGGCGCTCAGTGAAAGGGAGCATGCACACGCGGGCTATCTTAATGTTAGGACCCAACCCTTGGGAGTGTACTAAGAGCAACATAACTGCCGTGATTGTGTCTGTTGACTATAACACTAGTTCAACTTTGCTAATGATAGACTCAGTGAATAGATTATATACATTGTATTGGTTCATATAGCGTGAGAGGTAATGTGACATGTCTTAAACAGTTAAGTACTGTCAATAATACCTTATGTCCTGTTAAAGGGATTTTACTTCATTGCATCCAATAAATCTTTATAAATCTTACTACACTGTGCAGCAGTTACTCTATCTTTAATTAACGAGATACTGTTGAGAATGGTTTAATCGATGCATTGCTATGAATCTGAAAGGAACCCATAAACCGAGAAAGAGATAAGAAAGAGCAGTGCATTTATTAGAGAAAAGCAAAAAAGTGTAGCCTATATAGACTAAATCTCCTAGAGTCATGGAAGGGCACAAGAAATCTGCATTTGTTTAACCTGGAACGGTTTATTTCATTTGGTTAAAGCATTAGAATATCCATATATACATTAATATATAAATGTGTGTATATACACTCACTGGCCACTTTATGAGGTACACCTTGCTGCTATTGGGTTGAACCCTTTTTGCCTTCAGAACTACTTTCATTTTTGTGGTATACTTTCTACAAGGTGCTGGAAACATTCCTCAGAGATTTTGGTCCATACGGACAGATTTGTCGGCAAAATGCACTGTAATTGCCCAGGGAGGTTAAGTTGAAGTGCTACCTTGAGTTCAGTACCCTGAGCCGGGCCTTGTTGAGGTGATCGTGACTCAGCTTCACAAATTCAAAGATGTGTGAACGCCACACACTAAAACCAGACCTGAGTGACAAGTTCATTAGATATATGAAATTGGCTAACGTTTAGGCATGGCACACTCAACTAACGTTCAGTTTAGTAAATGTATTGGCGTGAAAAAAACATTTTTGTACTATAATGTACTCCTGATATGAAGCATCCCAGCATAATGACACAATGCACAGAGCTTTAATAGCCAAGATTTCAAGACAATGGTACAAATAGTATGTGAATGAATACTACTAATAATGTAGAACTTTTTTTGTGAAATATAGGCTAATTTGTAGATTTCTTTTTTGTTTGTTTCAGGAGCTGCAATTTGAAAGACTGACTCGAGAACTTGAGGCTGAACGACAGATTGTTGCAAGTCAATTAGAAAGATGCAAACTTGGATCAGAAACTGGCAGTATGAGTAGCATCAGGTAAATACTCTTTTCTTCTCATTTCAAATCTATGGCTTAGTCACTTATAATATTAATGGCATGTTTAATAGAAATAAACTTTTGTTTGGAAACATCATGGGCTGATCCTGATATTTATATCTGGAATCGGTGTTCTTAAATTTAAGATACTGTTGCATACCATTGTATATCATTAAAAAAAATCTGGACCATAATTAAGCAGGAATACAGAGTAACACTATACTATTCTGGCTTTTACCATATCCTGGTTCATCTTTATGGGTGTGTATGTATTCATTTTTAACACATTTGTTGAATTTTTGTAGCTATTAATGTTGAGAAATAGCAGTTTTTACACTAAAACTTGAGTAACACAGGTTTTATATTGACAACACAAACTTAGGCGTGCCTGCCGTGAAAGAGGGAAGCCAGACAGGTATACACAAACTCTCAATGTACATATTGCAATCAAATCTGAATGCACAAGTGCTTTTGGAACTCTGATACACACTCTCAGCTGCATGGTAGTTTGCTATGTAATCTTAGACATTTTTTTTCATTCAAGTTGACTTAAAGTTGAACATGTCCCACTTTCCAGCTACTGGAAGCTAATTGTGTATGAAGGCAATATGGTTAATTCAGTTTAAAATAAGATCATGTATTCTCCAACTCTCTCAAGTAAGAGAAGAAAGCAAATCATCTATGCATTTTTAAGAAATAACAAATTTTGAAAAAAAAATAGAAAAAAGTCATCATTTATTACAAAAAAAACCAATTCTTAGTTATAGACATTGCAGAAACATGCTTAGTTTTTCTTGCTACAAATGGTACTTTATTATAAATAGAAAAACTTAGGGTTACCCTACTAAGTTGTCTTCAGCCTTCTATCCAGTTCACTTACCAAGCAGGCTTCAACCAACATCTACAACAGTTCAGAAATTCTTTACAGGTGTGTATTGTTGCATGGTGGCAATAATTGGAGCGTGTTATTAATGAGACCTAATGTGTAGGGTGGGATTGGTGGTCTAGCTAGGTTTCATTAACGATCAGCAGGGAATGCTGTTGGTGTGGTATAATTGCAAGTGGAGCAACAGATGCCCCTTCAGTCCAGTTTTTGTGTTACAATTCTGCAGTGGAACAAGTTCAAATTTTTCATCTAACCCTACTAAAACCCAGGGCTTACATTTTGCCTCATTGTCTGGAATAAATCCATAAAGTTGAGTACCGATTACTGTAATTTATTTTTTGTGTAATGGAATTTTATGTGAAGAACAGACATTTATTGATACCAACAATAAAACAGCTTATACTATTTGGATATTCTTAACAGGCGCATCATTTGAAAGCAGGTGCAGCTCAGCCTAAGCCAATAACAATAATAATGAGTCTGTTAAATTCAGTGATAATTGCTGGCACACTAGTTTTTTATTTATTTTATTTGTCACTTCAACAATTTTAATATTAACAGTGTCTTTTACCCAGAACACCTCATAAATCTAAAATATTTACATCAGATAGACTGGCAAGGTGGGCAGTTTACCCCTGGGATGGTCAGATATAAATATTTTAGGTTCACTTATGGCCACTATGGTGTATAAATTAACAAGGACTTGGAGCTACTATATTACTGGGCCACATGGTTAAACTTAACTGAATGGAAAAACGGAATTGTTTAAACCTTAGTACTTTATTACCATTACTTCTCATGTACTTTGAGGCCAACCAATCACTCTGTAGGGCTGTAACAACATAAAAAATATAATGGGCATAACGAAATACCTTCAGTATTAGCAAAGCAACATTTATTTTTATTGCGAAAAACTATTTGACATTAGATGAAATAGATAGATTTTGATATCCAAAAAACTCAAGAGTTTCTATATGTTCTTATATGTATGTTCACCCTACAGCCCCACAGTACATGTGTAGGTGCTACAATGATTACCTGTTTTTTGTTTTTAGAAATGCTTGTTACATTTATAATCTAGATGACCTGCTCATGATCCCGATAACATCTGACATTAATAATTAGAAGATGTCTAGAATATGTATGTTTTTACGTTTTACTTGCTGTATACTTTTAATCACATCTATGGCAGTTAACGGCAGCTCAGCATATGTAAGGTTGTTGCTTGCTTGAAATGCTTCCAAGTTAAAAATGGCAATTCTAAACCATTAGTTTTTATAACAAGTATAATTTCTCCACAGAACAAGTGCCCCTCACTGATTTTCTCAGCATGATGTTAAGTTTTGATACTCCTTTTAGACAGGTAACAGGAACATTGTGAACTCCCGATAAACTGCTATGTCAGTAACAAGCACAGGAACATTCTTTTAATTTTGTAGGCAGCAAAACGGCCTTCTATAGACACTCTCTATTGACTACTAAAGTGTCTGTAACTACGCAAAATACTTTAAACGTATACATTATGTTCTGTGTAAAAAATATTTTTACTAATATTTATATATATATGTGTGTGTGTGTAAATATAATATTATTAAGTGAATCAAAAAGATGATGTTCTTCTGGGTACAATAGCTGCAGGTAGATATGTCACTTTTCTTGAATATTAAAGCACAGCCCGGTGTGGAAACCAAAAAACAATTACACCCAAACGAAATAAGAAAATAACAAATCGGTCAGTTCCAGAGATGTAATGATTACATGGAAATGACATGTAAGCCTGCTAAAATGCATGCTTAAAGATGTGCTTTAATCTGTTCAGTCTGCATTTTTGCAGTTACCCATCCGTGAACTAAATGTACTAAATCCTTTTCTCTTGTTCCTATCATCTTGGAAAACATGTCTAAATTCATGAGCAGTCTTATGTACTAGTCACAGTCATTGTCATCTGTTGTCAATCGAGGATGAAGGCCTATTCATACAGTGTTCAATGTATGAAGGGTATGAGTTTAATATGCAGCCTGGTAGCATTTCTGGCCTGTGGTTTTAAGTGGCAGAGGCCGCAACCATAGTTCTACAGCCTAAAGCCCAAAAGATGTTCATAAGCTCATTTTTGTAAATAATATACATCATTCCATCACCCCCAATGTTTCGGGCTCTCGAAGCAGGACACCGTTGTTCGGGTGTGGTTAGAGAAGAGCTAACCTCTGTAGCTACTTTTTGTCTATAAAAGCAGAATGCCAGGAGATGGAGATATATTCCAGGGTTTCACTTCAGCAGGCCATGAGTTAGCCACGTGGGTGCTGTGATTGAGCTCTATGCTGAACAAGCATAGACTTTGGTTTATTCTACAGTTCACTGGTTTGGGGAGATTATAATGAGCAGGATGACGGGGCATCTTAGGGAGACAACTAGATGGGGCTAAAAATCAGAAACACTGCAGAGTAGACAATCAGACAGAGCAGGACACCGGATGGACAAAAGGAGACAGAAATCAAGCTAGGATGTAATTATTTTCACCCATGTCACATCCATGGGCATTGTTTTCTTTCTTTCTCAAGTCTGAATCGATATCTGTGGAAGACAGGAAAACTTTTGAAAGCTTGTCTTATAAGTATTATGTTAATCCAATAAAAGGTATCAGTGCATACTGCAATACTCTGGTATTTTGGCATCTTATTTTTATATATTTATTTAGTTTTTTCAGTGGCATGATTAAGTGCTGAAACTTATAAGCATACCTGGGAACTGCTTCTCCGGTTCTCCGGGTCCAGACCTGAATCCTCCAGATCGCTCCCCGCCCATTTTCCCTTTAAATAGGGGTGTTTCCCGGGAACTCACACTGACGTCAGCGGGAACTCACACTGACGTCAGCGGGAACTCACACTCCCACAGACGACAAGGGAAGGCTCTGGACAGACAATCCCCCATTGCTAACCGCACCTCCTTCCGGCTGCAACGGAAGTTGTCTATGCGAATCGCGTAGACGTCTACACGCTGCCCCGACACAGGGGAATCAGAAGCACCGGTAAGTTTGGGGGGGGCATAAGACAGGAGGATCCAGGTCCCCTTAGTCTCATAGTCAGAACTATTTGAGGTCTGATTATAAGATGACCCCGATTATAAGACGAGGGGTCTTTTTCAGAACATTTGCTCTGAAAAAAACCTTGTCTTATAATCGAGCAAATACGGTAATAGCAATTATTGGGCAAGTTAAAATACTACTGTAATGTCTGTTTTTGTGAAAGGCTTACTATATCTTTTGTAGCATCCGTTTGGAATAGTACCTTAAAACATTATCAAATACACACATAGATGCTTACATATCTTCATTTAAGACATTATATTCTTGTATCTTTTCAGCAGGATGTACACTTTCTGTAAATGTTTGCAGGATGAGCTTTACAGTAGTAAAAAGTTTAGTTTGTAAATTTCACTGATTTTTTTTTCTTGTGGTTGTTATGTTTGTGATGTCATTGACTACACATAAAAACCATTCTAGCTCAATTCTAATCAGTTATAAATTAATTGCTTGGGTACCAGGCCTCACAAAATGTATTTAAAAATAAATAGTTTGCATTAAAGTTACCATATAATCCCAATGATTAAACATTATTGTTTAGATCTTGAGTTCCATGCTGTTTGTTTCTATCCAAAGAATTGTAGAAATGTACACAAATTCCCCATTAGAACATAATGAAAACCATCCATATTCACCATCTCTTAGTAAGCAGAAACATATTTTTTAGCCAAACATATTTTTTATGAAAGAGAAGAAAATGTTCCCATGTTAATGGTAGTAACAAATTATTTTAATAAAGTTTCACAACTCCTTCTATACATCATCCGCGAATAAATGCAAATATGTTAATATAATGGAGGCACTACAAGTTTTAAGGAACTGGTTTATTCTCTCTTTTAATATTTGCATATTCCCTACTTGTTATAAGCATGTAGGACATGCATGATATGTTACACTGGTGCTATGACTAGTGCCAATACTCTCAGGGACCCCAGAAAGTCATCCAGAACTCATCAGTTAGCACATTTAAGCTAACAACTTTAGTAAGTTGACATATCTATTTTATTACAGTTGTTTGCCTTAAAATAAATTGTCACAGTGTTTAATTACACTGTGGTCTTTTATATCCATGCCTCTACGTTTGTGTCTTTATTTTAATATAATTTAATGACCATATTGACATTGCACCCGTCATGTGAATTTCAATTCAACACATTAAATTAGCAAGAATAATATATACAGTATCTCACTTTTGTTGCCAAGGTGTTAGACATTAATGGCTGTGTGTTGAGTTATTTTGAGGGGACAGCAAATTGTTACCTGTGTTTGTAAATAGTCTACATGCAGTTCAGAAACTATGAGATCATGTGCATTGGACAATGCATTCTTCATAATGTACACATTCTCGGCCATTTTTCACAGTATTTCAATTAATTTTTACCTTTTCCAGAAAATGATGATGTATTGATTTGCTGTCAAGAACCAAAATTGTATCTGAATTCCCTTGAAGGTTTACATCTAGTTTTGGTTTTGGAAGAAAGAAAAAACGGTCATCATTTTTAGAATGAGAGTCACCGAGAAGCACACTACTTACGCCATAGTGCTTGTCTCCTGACCACATAATCCCATTTTAGTATTCATAAAGAAATTTCATAAAGTAAAAGAAAAAAAGAAGTTGTAGTCTAAAACAGAGGCTAATGTTTTAAAGTTTTCTTTTACTCAGAGGGTGGTAGGTAATGGACCCCCATCAGAAGTTGGATAGTTTAGTACAGTGAGGGAATTTAAACATGCATGTGGCAGACATATGGCTATCCTGAACACAAGACAAGACCAAGGACCTATTACTGAACAGCAGAAATAACGGGCAGACTAGATGGGCTAAATGGTTTTTATCTTCTGTCGAAATTCAGTGTTTCTGTGTTACTGTTAGTTGATGAGTGCTACAAATTCTAATTAGCAAAACAAGACAAGATTATATTTTATATGACATGAACGTCTAATGACATGCACAAATACCAAAGGCTTACAGAATCAAAACAGGTGATGCACAAAAGCACAGCACTTATGTCATACTCGCATTAAAAGGTAGACAACATGTTGAATATAAGATGTATCCTGTTTATATGAGGCCCTCAAGTTTTATAAACCTCATATTTAACATGTCTCTATTTTCTGTATGGATTTAACATTTCCTCTGTGTGGTGCCAACTTTTTGGTTTATGTGAAATGTCATTATCAGTTATCCTTGTGTGTTAATATCATCCTGTATGGCTGAGTGGGATTCCAATAGCCCATGTTTTGCTCAGTTTTGTGAAGCATTGATTAGCATGTGATCCGTGTGAATGTCAAATTTTTCATTTACTGATTTGCTCATTGTGAACAGAGGTAGTACTAGTGATATGCTCACTTGTCATCTTGTTAGGATGGTAGGTCATAATTTGTTATACTTTATTTGATGTTTTAAGTAAATGTGTTGTTTGGATGGACTTTGGTAGTGTAGGTCAGCCTACTGTATGTATGTTAACTCCACCCCTTCCTCCTTAAGAAAAATAGACAATGTACTAAATCCTATAAACTAAGTACTTCAATGTCTTTAAAGAATTGGGCTTGCAACTGACATAGACCTATACTTATCACCAAAGACCAGTGATTGAAAGGACCTGTAGTGGACTGATGTGTAACAGATGAAGTCCTATGTTTTTTCCTCTGTTTAGTCTACGTTGCCAAGTAATATTATTTGTACGAGCAGTTTTTGTACCTGTGTTTTGCCTTAAATTAGCTTTTTGTTTCACTGACTAAAAGATGCAATCAATTTTAGAACAAAGATAAATGTCATTTTTTAATATAAAGCAATTATGTGATGATTGAATCGGTGACACATATTATCTGAAGCCATTAAGAATCAGGGATATGAAAAAAAGAAGACTTTGCTTTAGATGACTCTTTGGTCTGATCTAATTAGGATCAAGCTTTTTTGTAGTTCAGTTATCCAATTATCCTCTTCAACTTGATTAACTGAAAAGTCTGACAAACACTTGGGAATTCATAGCTACATAATTTGTCAATGAGGTGTACTGCTTCTAAATTGATAAATTTAATCTTAAGGGAAAAGTAATCATCATAAGATGCTGATGAAAGCAGTAAGGTCTATTAATAATCAGAGACAATCAGTGTGCATATATACCTAAGCAACTGTTTTTCCAACATATTTTACAAAAAAAGTATTGCGTCAGAAATGAAAATCTGTAAAGTTTTATCATTCTAGTAAGATTTTCATATAGGGAGATGATTTGTAAAAGCATGGTAATTGTTGTACTTGAAGAATTGCACCAATATTATTCCAGTGTTTATGACTTCATTTTAGATCTGCTGTAGCACCTTCTGTAATCTGATACGAAAGCCCGTTGTTTCATGTACTGGATAAAAGTGCGCCACTCTTATACAATCATCTGACCTTGTTTTTGAATAATAGTACATGCAGGCAGTTACAAGGTCGTCCCCGGAGAACCGAACAGCTTGTTACCTGCCAGAAACAGAAAACAAAAATCTAACAAAGAAGAATTAGAAAGTAACATAAGAAAGCTAATTTCTTGCAGATCCATTACAACAACTCTGATTATATGTATCTACTAAAATTTTATAAAATGTTTTCTTCATAAAAGGCTGTGTAATTCATTTTAATTTGGTGCGTTTTACATTTGTACAACGTATATTCTCTGGAGAACATGGAAAGGTGACTTGTTACTTTTGTTTATTATAGCCCTTTCCAGATTATAGAAGAGTAGGGGGAAATTAACGGGCAAAGGCTATTATACATGAACCCTTGAATAGCAGTTGGAGAAAAAACATTGGGTCAAGTATTGTTGTCTCTCTGTTCTGCACTTATGCTATGCTTATGATATGTTATTTTGCAAATATTGATCCTTACCTCAAATTAAGTAAAGAATTATTTTGTAAAATTCCTTCTCATAATTTATGAAGCAATACTTTATGAAGTGCACTGTGGGGCAAAAATCATTTCCATTATGTACATTCATCATATGCAAAGATTCCTCCATACCATAAACCTCCTCTACCTTACCGTATTTTCCGGATTATAAGGCGCACCGGATTATAAGGCGCACTTTCTATGAGCGCCTTATAAGCAATCTTGTTTCATATATAAGGCGCACTGGATTATAAGGCGCAGCACATTACCGTTAAATAAACCATTGCTCAGACTGCAAGTCAAAATTTATTACACTTTTTAACAATAACTTGCAACTGGTTCAGCTGTAATTGCAAATCAAAACGTTTACCGTACTTTTTCAGTTCATTCCTCCACCAGAAATCCATCAAATCCGTCATCTTCAGTGTCGGAGTTGAACAGTTGGGCGAGTTCGGCATCAAGCATGGGGTCCTCCTCTTTATTATCCGAGTCGGTCTCGTTGCTGCTGCTAGGCTCTTCAGTGGTGATTCCAGCCTTCCTGAAAGCTCGGATGACACTGGAGACTGATACATTCTTCCAGGCATCCACGATCCACTGGCACATAGTGGCATAACTCGCACGGCGTTGCCTCCCTGTGTTGGTGAATGTGTGGTCACCTTCTGTCATCCAATGCTCCCATGCAGCTCGCAATTTAACTTTAAATGACCTGTTGATGCTGATATCTAGCGGCTGGAGCTCTTTGGTTAATCCACCAGGGATGACAGCAAGCTCCGAATTAGTTTTCTTCACTTGGGCTTTGACAGTATCGGTCACGTGGGCGCGCATCGAGTCACAGACCAATAGGGATGGGGATTTGTGAAAAAAGCCACCCGGTCTCTTGACGTAGACCTCCTTCAGCCACTCACTCATCTTCTCCTCATCCATCCAGCCCTTTGGGTTAGCCTTAATGATGACACCAGCAGGAAAATTTTCTTTAGGCAAAGTCTTCCTCTTGAAAATTACCATGGGTGGTAGTTTCTGGCCATTAGCCTGACAAGCGAGAACTACAGTGAAAGATGACTTCTCATTTCCTGTGGTACGTATAGATATCGTACTGGTCCCTGTTTTCTCAACAGTACGGTTTACGGGGATATCGAAAGTGAGGGGAACCTCATCCATGTTAATAATGTGTTCTGGCTGGATATTCTTTTCATTTATCTTGGTTATGCAGTAGGTGCGGAAAATGGCCAGCTTCTCTTCATAATCCTTTGGTAATTGCTGGCACACAGTAGTTCTGGTGCGAATGGAGAGATGACGCCTTTTCATGAAACGAAAGCACCATGAAGGACCTCCTCGAAAGTCCTTGATCTCCATGTCACGTGCTAAAGCAGTGGCTTTGAGTCGAATAGAGACAGTGGAGACGCTTCTACCTGCGTTTCTCTGTTCCATAACCCACTGTTCTATAGTGTCCTCCAACTGTGGCCACCTTGCTTTGTTTCCTCGGAAACTCAGTTTGGTCTTCTTTGCTTGGCGGAGGGCATCTTCTTGTTTTCTCCACTTACGCACCATGGATTCATTAATGTTGAATTCTCTTGCAGCTGCCCTATTTCCATGCTCTACTGCATAACTTATAGCTTTAAGCTTTAAACCTGCATCATAAGCATGTCTCTTAACAGGAGGCATTTTTTGGGGTAGTGGGTATAGTTAACGCTAAAGCACAGATATATTGCAAGGATCCTGCGCACAGAGCTGTAAGTATCACTCAGTGTGGCTCCTGACTACGGTGGCCGTAATGCTCAATCCATTTATGGATACTGTAAAAACCCAAGTGAAGAATAAATTCATAGGCGCACGGGGGGGAGGAGCATGGTGTGTGCTGTGGTATGCCGCCGCCGACCCCTGCCGCCCACGATAGAGGTAAAGGATCCTGTATGAACCCCTCTCTTTACTGTCAGGTTCATATATAAGGCGCACCGGATTATAAGGCGCACTTTCTATTTCTGAGAAATTCTCAGCATTTTATGTGCGCCTTATAGTCCGGAAAATACGGTAGTTTTTTCTTCCAGATGACAAAATGGAACAAACATTATCACGACCAAACTGAGAGTATATCTTGGGGCGCATCAAGCATTTAAGACAGTTCCGACCATACCCTTGTCTCCAGTTATATTTACGCAATGCTATTGATCTAGTAATAAGTATACATGATAATAAATGATTTAAGGTGCACAAACTAGCTTCCAACATTAGATTTACATCACAACTTGGCCATCGTATGCCAACTTGAGATAATAAAACATATTTAGTGGAACAGGCATTTGCTTCAGCTTGGAAAATCTGTAGAATGTGTTTCCTGCTGTGCTCGTCATAAGGTTGCATTTCACAAATCTATTGGTAGTCATTTAGAAAACGAGTGATAAGAAAATTGGACATCAGTGTATTAACTGGAAACCATTATACTGAAGTAGAAATGTTTCCCATAAACGTTTAATACATTGTTTATAACAATTTAGCACAGAGTGGCATTGTCAAGTGCACCATGTACCATGCTAGTACTGACAGCTTATTTTAAGCTAGCTCTAGGTAACTTTACATCCCCTTTCTATTCTTAATGTATTCCCAAACAAAAAATATAAGAAAAAAAAGGATTAGAGTTAAGGATATGGATACAAGCACCTGAGCTTCCTTAACCCCTTCGTTCCCCTATAGACGTACCGGGACGTCCAAAAAACGGGGATTTCCTGCCCTCCGATGAGGCACAGAGACGCTACGATCTCTATGCAGGTCTGTGAGGACCTGCATAGAGATCACAGTGTGATCGGTGCAGGGGGATCGCGGGGAGGGGAGTGAGAGAGATGGTCCTGAAACGGAAAAGCTGAAAAAAAAAAAAGTTATTTCATTTAAAAAATAATATTAAATAAATCATTAAAATAATAATATAAATAATACAAAAAAAAATTATAATGTGAGCTGTGATGTCACTGTGACATCACTGGCATGTTCAGGAGGTCCCTAGGAGGACCTCTTACCATTACTGTGTAAAAAAAAAATATAAAAAATACAAAAAATGTAAAAAAATTAAAATACATTTTTTTTAAAAAAAAATATTTAAAAAAAGACAATAAAAAAAATTCTTAAAAAAACCTTACATCCCATTGCCCTAGCATAACATCTAGCCAGTATAACCCTCCTGCCCCCGTTCACAACCCCCAAACCGGTTAAGCCATAGGCATAAAAATTATACAAAATTGTACACCTAATAGTATGCTCCCTGGTGCTGGGAAAGTCTGGAAAATCTATATAAATTAGGTATTTCTGAAATCAGGACACCTGAATTGATAAACTTGGAGGGGATTTTCCATCACTTTACCTAATTTTGTGAGGATTCAGAGGGAAAATGTAAAAAAAAAATTTGTTTATTTTTCTAATCTTCGCTAGTTTTTACTAAATTTCTCATTCTAAATTTCCAGCTAATCATCCAACTATGGTATCAAACGAAAGCTCTATCTCTCCTTGAAAAAACAATATAAAGTTTACATGGGTACACTATTCACAGGAACAGAGAATAATTGCTAAACCGACACACCCCAAAAATGGCAAAATTGCTCTGGGCTTTGAGGTACCAAAAACCCCTGGGATTGAAGGGGTTATAATGATGACTCCATAAAATCAGTTTCATGATAACAATAACAATAAACAACAATAGGATACAACCTAAACCTTGGTTTTTACCCTCATGCAGGCTTCCTATACACATGATTGTGGAACCTTAATGAATGAGGAAGACTGTGATACACTCATACCCACCAAACATCTGATCTTCTAGTAAAAGGGGATTCGAGTCCCAAAGTAGGACACTAGAGAAACTTACATTCAGTGGTGTCTTGTATTTAACATCTTACTGGAACAAATAACTGTTCTTTAATGTCATTGATGTTGCTATCATTTGCACATTTCATCAGATGGATGAAATTCCTTTCCTGGAAAATAAATTGTAAACCTAATGCCGTTTTCATACGGCAATGTATAGCTATGGAGAAATAACTATTTTTCCAGTGTGTAAGGTTACATGAATATTTTATATCACACTAAAATGCATAAAACCTAGATTTAATTTAAACTGACGTTTACAGTGTACTTCCCGTACAGACCAGTACAAAGCCAACTTGTTTTTTTTAGCTTTGATGTTCCTGTAGTAAATATGATTTTCTAAAGGTTTAGTGGGGAGAAAATAATAAAGGTTCCTTTGACACATACTGAATGCCACAGAAGTCTTCTTTATTTCATTTTCTGTGTGAGCTTTTTGGAGTTATTTGGCAGTGAACTGTTTTACATTAAGAAATATTTTTTCATATTCTAATCTGTAAACCAAGGATAAGTAGAAATAAAGTGCTTTGGTCAGCTGTCTTATTTAGTTATGTGGCAAAAGTACAGTTAATATAATTTGTAGCCTTTATTTACAGTTTAGTTTATTTAATCATTAGTGCCCTTGCAAGTAATCAGTTTGTTCTCAGGAAAACAAGAATAAGAAGTGTTTTTGCTTCACAATCATTATTTCAGTTAGAAACCCTACTAATTTACACATATTACTCCCATACCTGGGAACTTCCCAGGGTGGTCTACCAGGAGCTCTTCTCTTCTGGGGGGAATGGCTTTGTGACGGTCAGGGTTCGATGGGTGTGGGACTGGCCTTAGACAGTCCTAATTAGCCTTGGGATAGGATTGGAAATGTGGACATGTCTTTAGTCCTGCTTGAGCCAGTAATATTTATAACAATTGCTATTATTTTACAGAAAGTTAGGTTTCGGTTCCAAAGTTTACTTCCATGAAAATTGGAAGATAGCATCTTGAAATAAGCAGTTATGTGTTATGGTAAACATTTCTTGGTAACATTATATGAAAAATACTATTCATATCATTTATTATATAAAGTAAAGAAAATGCTCTTCAGATCGGCTGTCTTTTTAATGTGTTCACTTGGCTTAAATATTGCTTTTGTTACACTAATGATAGGTGTATAAACATTTGATGCAAGTCAATTGCTTAGAGTTGATAATGCAAGGACATTTACATTACATTGTATTACTTTTGTTTAGATTGTGCCAGCAGATTCTGTAGCACCATAAAAATAGTGTACTTTTAAGCATTCTGTAGAAGCAGAAGAGGGGCCTGGTCTTGCAAGCTTACAATCTATTAAGTGGTTGAAGGCAAAGTTAGTAGGAGAGGACTGCTTAGGTGAAGATGAGTTAGGTTGTAGAGAGGGCTGTATGGAGAATCAAGCAAGAACAAACCGTAGAGAACAAACCGAACTTCTGCTGTTATCTTACAAATAACTATACTTTATTTAGTTTCTAGAAAAGAAATCATCTATTTGCACTGATATGATACAAAATGTAACGTAGCTTTGAATAGCAGGAACAGGCGTCATTTATGTAATTTCATTATCATTTGACAGCCCTTAAAATGCTTCCAAAATGTGTTTCTTTGATTGTTGAGATGGGAGAACTACCATTTAGAACTGAATCTGTAAAAAAAAAAATATAATTCCCGGGTGACATCTGTAAAATTCAGCACTGGTAATTTGTATTAGCCACACTTTTATTTTCTATAAAGCTACATGTTTCAGATCCAGTAATACACAACAAAATTGCACCTTTTTTGTACGATCTTATTTTTTCATTATTTTCTTCTCGGAAATCTGCAGTACAGGTAATAGCGAAACTTTTTGGGGTAAAATGATATGGCATATAAACATATATACTTACCAGTAGTATACTTCATATTATGTCAAAAATACAATTTATATATTTTCTGGTCTTTTGATGTTTGGAGTCTGATTGTCATGTTAGCCACAATCTGTATTATATGAATGAAAAGAATCTGTTTCTGTATACGTTGAAATATTCTGTTGAAAATTAATTTTTAAGTTGAAATCCTACCAAAGCATTTTTTGCATGAAAACAGATGAAACCGATGAAATAATAAATATTTATATATGTTATCTGACCTCAAGACCATAAGAAATTAAATATAAAGAAAATCCACATAACAGATTAGTCTGTGGTAGACTTGTACATTTGTATTCGTACAAACGTTATTTTTAACAAAATTCCCAGTTCCATACGTTTGTCCGAATCTCAGATAACAAAAACAAACAAAAATGAATGGCAAAATCTCTGAAATTTCACTTGTTTCCCACGTTTTGCCATCATTACAATTTATTTTGGTGCTCTTTAATGAGATAAAGTGGGAAGGGACAGTGAGTAGGAGGGTATCTATAAATGATAGAGGTAGCCAAAAAAAATTTATAAGTGTGATGATGCCATTTTAATTTCTCAGTAGCAGCCACAGAACATTAGGAGTTAGAAGTGTGTGACAGTCAATGACAGAGACTGTTGAAGCTGAGATTGAGGCTCATCTACCATACTGTGTCAATAGTGAAGAGCTTAAAATTGGGGTGGGGTGGATTGGAGGAGCTATACAACTATAGTCAATTTCTTTGATTTATGAGGACTGCAACAGAAGAGTTTTTCCCTTTTAGTGTAATAATTGATTGATTTATTTTTTATCAACAATGTAAAATAAACTAAGGAGCCAATTATGCCATAGTAATATACTTATACTACCAGCAAAACATTGGATAACAGAAAACAATAAATCATTAATATTGGTGACAAATTAGGCAGGGCAGGAAAGAAATAAGTCATTCTTTCATATAAAAAAAAACAATAAAATAAATTCCTTTCAATGGCTAGGAGTGGATCTCATCTTATGCCATTGGGACAAGAGAATCTCAAAGTCTGTACTGTTAAAGAGGTACAAATGTACAGATATGTACAGATACATGTACCCCCACAGATGCCTGCAAGGCGTGGCTCTGTACAAGCGCAATGCATCCCATTAGCAAATTTGGAGCATTCAACAAACTCACCATTATGGCTGGTGACTCAATAACTTTGATATGTTAATTTCAGTGTTTACTAGCAAAATTGCTTCCTCTCCAACTAAACGTTTAGTGGCTATAGCTAAATGTTGCCTTACATTTCTTGGCATTTTGAAAAATTAAGAAACACACCTAAAAATACTCTAATTACTATATGCAGATGCCCTGCATAAAATATAACATCACGTAACAGAGTTTTACAAAGGTTTTACAAATGTGCTTTCATCACAGTAGAAACCAATGGAATGATCCAATCAGCAGGAACATTCCATTGCTTGCCATTATATCAGTTTCTTAAAATATTTTTTAGGAACAGATTTTCTAGTTTATCTCTTTACAGTTCACTACCTTCTATAAGAAATATAGCATCCTTTAGTAAATTTTGCTGTCTGATTATAACAATGTCTTGATAATCCAGTGGGGTTCCTGTTTGTTGTATTTGAATTGGAATGTATTATGTAAGTCTATTGGAATTCTTGTAGAATTTTGAACTCTTTACATTTTTGATGCTTAGTTTTGTTGTTGTAACACCATCACGTGTAAGTGATGTTGTCAAGGTTAATGTATGAACATAGAGCGGGAGATGCTGTCTCTTGCCAGGCACCCATATCAGGTGGTCTGCAGTAGCAGATAAGCAGTACCTCCTATATTGAGGCAATAGCACAAGGGTGTAAAATAAGGGTTGAGCAATAGGCGTAATCATGAACCGTCCAAATGGTCAAGGCAGGTACCAATCGAGAAGAGTATATCAATCAGATATAAAAGGCAAAGACAAATTGGGCAAGGGCAAGCAAGAGGTCACATGTCCGGTAATCCAAAGGAGACGCTGTAGCACAGCAAGGAGGGTAGATCTGGAGACTGGAGTCCAAGGACACACAGAGGCCAAAGTTCTGGAACACTGGAGCAATGTGGAAGATGTCTGTCTACAGTACATATCTCCACACTGCTAAATAAAAAGGGCAAATAGTAAGGCAACAACATAACTCTCCTGAGTTTGAAAACAGTCTGAAACACAGTGTTTTTATGTCTGAAAGTGGAATCCCGTACATCTCAACTGTTTTGATCCCTCAGCAGCCTACAGCACATTAGGACCTTGAGATGGACCTACCAAACGAGGACCACCTATTGTGGCAGTGAGGTATCATGTTTTAGGAATTAAGTAACTTTGGTACTCTATTCTGTAGTCTGGAGATTGTTATATACTGGAGAGCCTTTTTCAATTAATTTGTTTTGAGTGTATAGTGCAGGTGTTCTTTGTGATGATAGAAGAATGGCTAATGAAAGGTTTCTAGAAGGAAATAAGGTACCTTATTCTGGTCTTATTTTGCAATGCACACTCAAGGCCTCAAACTTATGATTCACATGTGTATAGTGGTACATCAATGCAAAGCCCTCAAAGCTATGATTCACATGTGTATAGTGCTACATCAATGCAAAGCCCTCAAAGCTATGATTCACATGTGTATAGTGCTACATCAATGGAAAAGTATGCATATATTTTTTGTTACACACTTTTTTCTTATTGTTGCCCTACCTTCAAGTTGCAGTTCCCATGTGTTCCTCTTCTTCGAAATATTTCACCAGTAATAAAACACCGGTTGGTTTATTTGCCAACATTTGAAAAAATACTTTCAGAGAATTGTCATGTCAACCTGTTGCTTTGTCCTTGCCAGTTATCTATGCCAGTAATATAGCTTTTCATCATAATGAAGTCTTATAAATATATAATGAGTAATATTACATAGGTTCTACAGAATAACAATATTTTGGTAGATTGGATCATTTTGTTGTTTCAGAACTTTCAGAGGTAAAATGTTTTTTTGTAATCATTATTTTACTATGTAGGCAAAAAGACAGTTGATCATGTGGGATTTGGTGAATTATGCAGTAAACATCTGTGCATTTTAATTCAAAGGGCATTTGCTTAATTGCACAATGTTTTTGGTGTTTTTCAGAATAGCGGAGCAATACTTAAAAGACAGTGTACTGGGCTAGTTTATTATTTCTTGCAGGATTAAACATCATTTACTTTAAATAACATTTGAAATACAAACACACAGAAGAAAGCCCTGTGCTCAAACTCCCATCACTCTTGGGCGGCAGCAATGGCTATAGTATTCATCAGCCCAAAATACACAGAACAAACACCAAAAATAGTTACCTGCGCACTATCCCAAATCCCTATGCTTATTTAGACAAATGGAGGCTTTTAGTTTCACTCCAATGGCCATTTAAAGTGGAAGCTCGTCTGCCACGTCACGGCAAACTTCTTAGGCGAGTCCTACACTGAACAATTCACCTTGCTACTTTGAGCTAAAGGTAAAAATATCTAATGAGACAGAATGAGGTGTAATGAGACCTTTAGCTCAAAGTAGCAAGGTGAATTGTTCAGTGTAGGACTCGCCTAAGAGGTTTGCCGTGACGTGGCAGGCGAGCTTCCACTTTAAATGGCCATTGGAGTGAAACAAAAAACCTCCATTTGTCTAAATGAGCATAGGAATTTGAGATAGTGCGCAAGTAACTAGTTTTGGTGTTTGTTTTAAATAAAATTCAACCACAAATAATTAATATAGAATTATTGTACACCTATAGATGCATTTGAATATATTTTAAGAAATGAAAGGTATATATTTTTTCTTAAGTTTAACCATAGATCACAAAATTCAGGAGTAAGGATAGTTTAAAAATGCATTTAAATAGAGTCTACTGCATCTGTCTACTAGGACACACTCCTACGAATGGTATTATAATAACGCATAATAATATGCGTAACAGATTTGATAGGATTTACACATAAAAATTAAGTTTTATTAATAATACATACAAATGTAAACTTGCTGTGTAATTTATTTTAGGATCATTATCACTACATTATTCTCTTTTATAATTAATAAAAAATGTAAATGGCTACTTAAGGAATATTACATTTTATCTCACCAATTCACTACCGTTGCACAAACATCAGCTAAGCTTAAATGTTAAAACAGACACAATAACAGCAATGAGCAATCCCATCCACATGTATACACCAACACATACAGCATATTCTCTAAGAGCCATCCCAGTATTAGGGAAATCTGACTGTAGCATAGTGAAAACAACATATTAATGACAGCTTATGATAAGTAAGCGTAAAAAAAAAAACGAAAAACAAATTCACTACGAATAAAAATATCAATTTGTTAACAGTCTACGTGTTTGTGATATAAAATGTTCTTTCTTGAGGTTCGAAGTAGCAGTACTGCAATGTTCCTGCATGTTAATATAATGGAGATCCAGTGGGAATACTAATTATTCCGTAACTACAAAATACAAAGGTCACTTGACTGGCTGAGGAGAATGAAAAAAGGGGTGCTGGAAATTAGGGCTTTAATCATGTAAACGACAGCTAGGTGGCTGGGAAATTTAATAGATGTATGCACAGATATTCATAACCTCCTTATTTTTAACTTTCTCAAATTACCTGTTACTCGTAGGGATGTTGTAACCCTTCTCATTTCCCATTGCACATTCTGTCCATATCTTTGCTGCGATAGCTAAGGATGAGGCGTTACTTTGCCAGCTCCCTGGTCCTATGTTCAAATGTATAGATCATTTTAATGTATTTATTCTCCTCTACCACACCCAGACTAATCTCAGATTAATGCAATATTTCTATTGGTGATCCCTCAGCCTCTGCTTTCTCTAAACTGTTGCAAATGTACACACTTATACATACTCACGCTAATTTACATACATATACATAGATACATGTGATGGCACTATATAGATATAAATATACATACTTGAGTACACAAGTCTCTGAAGAATCACATCAAAGCATTGCAATACATTAAAACATATTTGTAAAATGTACCGACTAGTGTCAATAAACTAATTTGTTCCCTTTCTGAAATGACAACATCCGGAAGCTTTCTGGTCTTAGCATTAATTGATTCTGCAAGACCGTAAAAACTCATATCACTCAAACATTTTTTAACATAACATTACTAAATAATACACTCAATTCATTTTGCTAAATGTAATTTAGAAAGGAAATGAAGTATTTTGTGTTAAACCACCAGTTTCTATTCATTTTGACACCTGTTAAAAACTAGACTTGTGCATTCGTCTTCGGGCAAACATGGAAACGAACACGAAGAGTGCGTTTTCGTGTTCGTTCCGAAGACACGCCGAAGAGAAGACGGCGGCAGTAAAACGTAGGCGAAGACGAAGACACACACCACGAAGATCTTCGTGATTGTCTTCGTCTTCGTCTACCATTCCCCCTTCATCTTACCTTGTCTTGTCTTCGCGGCTTCGCGGCATCGCGGCAGTTCCCGGAAGTGGAAATCCGCAGGTTCGCCGTCACGGGTTACAGGGCAGTGCGAATGAGCCTATTGGTCGCCTGCAGGGACCTCCTCTGGCATCAACCAATTGGTTGATGCCAGAGAAAGACCCTGCAGGTGACCAATAGGCTCACTCGCACAGTCTTTGTAGCCCCTGACAGCGAACCTATGGATTTCCGCTCCCGTTAACCCCTTCGATGCTGCGTTATCTAACGCAGCATCGAAGGGGTTAACGGGAGCGGAAATCCATAGGTTAAAGGGCCGTGCAAGCGACCAATAGGCTCACTTGCACGGCCCCTTAACCCTTTAAAAAAGTTAACCCCTAACTAATTGAACAGGGAGGGAGACCAGTGGCATCGGCAGCGCCGATGCCACTGCTCTCCCTCCCTGTTCAATTAGTTAAATGTCCGTACGAGCGACTTTATTGGTCGCTCGTACGGACATTTAACCCGGCACAGACTAACTAATTGAACAGGGAGGGAGACCAGTGGCATCGGTCTCCCTCCCTGTTCAATTAGTTAAAGACCAGTGGCATCGGCAGGGCAAGTTGCAGCATTGGGGTGTTAAAACCCCAATGCTGCAACTTACCCTGCCGATGCCACTGGTCTCCCTCCCTGTACAGAGTTAAATGTCCGTACGAGCGACTTTATTGGTCGCTCGTACGGACATTTAACCCGACACGGACTAACTAATTGAACAGGGAGGGAGACCAGTGGCATCGGTCTCCCTCCCTGTTCAATTAGTTAAAGACCAGTGGCATCGGCAGGGCAAGTTGCAGCATTGGGGTTTTAAAACCCCAATGCTGCAATTTACCCTGCCGATGCCACTGATCTCCCTCCCTGTTCAGATAGTTAAATGTCCGTACGGGCGACTTTATTGTTCGCTCGTACGGACATTTAATTAATTGAACAGGGAGGGAGACCAGTGGCATCGGTCTCCCTCCCTGTTCAATTAGTTAAAGACCAGTGGCATCGGCAGGGCAAGTTGCAGCATTGGGGTGTTAAAACCCCAATGCTGCAACTTACCCTGCCGATGCCACTGGTCTCCCTCCCTGTACAGAGTTAAATGTCCGTATGAGCGACTTTATTGGTCGCTCGTACGGACATTTAACCCTGCACGGACTAACTAATTGAACAGGGAGGGAGACCAGTGGCATCGGTCTCCCTCCCTGTTCAATTAGTTAAAGACCAGTGGCATCGGCAGGGCAAGTTGCAGCATTGGGGTTTTAAAACCCCAATGCTGCAATTTACCCTGCCGATGCCACTGATCTCCCTCCCTGTTCAGATAGTTAAATGTCCGTACGGGCGACTTTATTGTTCGCTCGTACGGACATTTAATTAATTGAACAGGGAGGGAGACCAGTGGGATGTGCCGGGTAAGTTCTAGCATTGGGGTTTTAAAAGTCTGCACGAGCGACCAACAGAGTCGCTCGTGCAGACTTTTAAAATCCCAATGCTGCAACTTACCCAGCAGATCCCGCTGGTCTCCCTGTTCGATCAGTTAATAAATGATAAAAGAACAGGGAGACCAGCGGGATCTGCCGAACAATTACGGCACCAGGAGTATAACAGTCTGTACGAGCGACCCTATTGGTCGCCAGCAGGGGGCTCGTCTGCCATCAACCAATGGCAGACGAGCCCCCTGCTGACGACCAATAGAGTTGCTCATACGGACATTTAAACTCCTGGCGCCAGAGCGGCTTTAACCCCGTTTTAACCCCTTAACCGGGGAAAACGAAGAAAACCCGAGCACGAAGAATGTCCGCGAATATTCGCCCGAAGAGAAGACAGGACCAGGCGAATATTCGCGGAATACGAAGTTTTTTTTTTTGCCGAAGATGAGCACGAAGACGAACACGAAGAGCCCCCTGGTGCCCAAGTCTATTAAAAACTAGGTGCTACTCACTTTGGCAATATAAATAATGTGTTTTTAGTAAGTGGAGTTTATTTCATAAAGAAGCTATAAGCCTAGTTAATACTGAAAAATGTGACATTGTTTAGGAGGAATAATAATTAAAACAATTAAGTTAATTATTTGTTTTGCTAAAAATAATAATAACTTTTATATGTTTTCTGCTAAAGCCTTGATGTATTATTGGATCTTTAAGGGCTGCATATATTGTCCAAATAGAACTGTAAAAAACCATGTCAAGGCAACCAATTTATTTTAAACCTTTTTTTTTGGAAAAAATGTCTTACCAATATCTGGAATATGGGAAACATGTTGAAATGATATAGTATATTCCATGATACTGCCCATGTGTTGTGTGTTTGGTTCTTGTGCCGTATGTACATTTAGTTTAATGAGATTTAGTGGAGCACAATAGATCTGATGTTTTCAAATATACGTGCAAAACACACACTGCGTATTGAATTTCTGTAAGAGCAGGGTTTTCGCTGGTTTGGATGCAGCATATACTTCATTCATACTTCATTGTTCTGTGGGGTCACTGAATTGTATTTTTCCATCACTGTTGCTAGTTAAGGTTTATTCAGGTAATTGAATTGTGTTTGTTCAGAGGAAGCTCATTTCAAAATTGATAAACTGGATGCATTTTCTAGGGAAAGTAAAAAAAATGATATAATAAAGAAGCAAACATTGTTTTAATTGTATGTTTGGTCGTCCAAGTTTACTCGCCTAAGTCCTGTGATGTCAGCACCTGGGACTTTTAGTATTTAAGACAGGAAGCAGGAAGTGAGCTTGCATATGCAACTTCCTCAATGTACCTGCCAATAATTGCTGCACTTGGAGTTGTGGATATTTTTCTTAATACGTTTAGAAAGGTTGCCCATTTCCACCATCTGTCTTTATCACTTTCCTTTGGAAAAGTTTGTGTCAGGTACAGTAAAGGAAGGATCCCAGTAGCAGATAGAAGACTGGAACCTCTTCTGCTACCCAGAGAAAAACCTCCAATGATATAATATACAAGTACAGGGTCAGAGGTACCAAAGGAATAAGGCAAACTCGTAGTCATGGCAGTTAGCAAAGGATCATTGAGTGAATACCATGAACAAGGTCAGTAAACTAGTTCAAAACACAAGGGAGATTGTAACCAAGGAATCAAGGAATCTTGGTTACTTGGTAATAGCAACTTCGGTAGGGGCTTTATAGTAATGTTTGGTACCAATCTCTATGTTTGCATCTTATTACATTATATCTAGGCTCCTGCATAACATTGGGTGTTAATTTGTTGCTTCTAGATGTGCGTATTGCCATTGAATGTTGTGGTTACACTACCTAGTGAATGCATTTTGTGTCTACATTATTGCTCTGTAGAGTATACCATATTTCTGTGCAACTGCTAACAAGAATAAACAGCATGCATTTTTCATGGAGCATATGTTTGACTGTAACTCATGCTGCAGACAGTTGCTGGGTCGTTTGACATGCTAATGCTATGGCAGGAATAATGAACCAGGGAAGCCAAGAGGTACAGAGGCCCCAGTTGGTTTTATCCCTCAGCAACATATTTCAAACAGTGCATTGTTTACTACAGGAAAAATGAAGAAGTAAGGGGTAAGGGGCAGCTTTTTAAGGGACAGGGCAACCTGAACTAAGGGGCCTAGCCCAAACCCCAGACCATCATCCCTCCTCCATCAAACTATACAGTAAGCTCCAGTGGCAATGTGCTTTATACCATTAAAAGCCAACACTTGACATCGTACAATAGTTATATTCGGCTTGTGTGCAATTCCTCGGCAATGGAAATCCATTTCATGAAGATCCTGACATGCAGTGTGTTTGCTAATGTTGCTTTCAGAGGCAGTTTGGAACTCTGTAGCGAGTGATATGACAGATGACAGACTTTATTACACGATACATGCTTCAGCACTTGGCATCCTCACACTGTCAACGTATGTGGTCTACCACTTCATGGCTAAGCTGTTGCTACTCTTCCACTTCATAAGCAGTAGTAGCAGTTACAGTGTACCTGGGCAGATCTAGCAGAAATGTTTGCAAAATGACTTGCGGCAAAAACTGGCCACATTTAAAGTCACTGAGCTCATCAGTGTGACTCATTCTACCAGTGGCCGCTGGTGGGTAATTCCAATGGGGGTTCGCGCCTTGCGTTGTTAGCCCCACCTCCCCGCTCGCGTCAGTCACTGGGGAGGGCGGGGAGACTCCGGGCTGGGAGGTGAGTGTGTTGGCTGGGAGCTGACGGCTGGGAGCTCCTCCCAATGGGCGGCAGCAATTGAGTAAGTAGGGACTTTCTTCTATCGCACGTGCGCTGCAGCAGTGCGATAGAAGAAAGAACTATGAACAGGCTGCCTGTGAATAGCTCTTTCTTGCATAGGTAGGCTACATCAGGGGACAGGAGGCTTCATATTAAATATATAAACATAATAATAATAATAATAATAATAAACATTATAATACAGTTATTATTTCTATTTTATTTAGATAAAAATGGATTTTTGATGAATTTTGCAATTTTTTTTCTCCTTTTGCGCTTGGGTTCACGTACGCATGTGCTCCTATGGAGGAGCCTCCACTGCATTCTACTGCTATTGTTTGTCTATGGAGATGGCATGCCTATGTTCTTGATGTTATATATCTGTTAGCAACAAGTGTGGCTAAAACACCTAAACTCAATAATTAGTGGTGTCCTAGGTATTCAACAAAAGTTTGCAGAAAATAAATCAGAGAATATAATCCTTTGCTACAGCCATACCCTACAAAACAAGGTGGTCATAGTCTTACTATTGTGTAGCAAACATGGACATTATATCACGCACCATATCCCCATGTTATTTTTACATTCACAAAATGTATTAACTGAGATTGCCTTTCGATCTGTAGTCATCGTGTTTTCCAAGAGTTGTTTGTTTGCTTGCCCTGCTCTGTTTATCTGTGTCCTATGATACTGGCTTTGATTGTGTTAATTAATAGACTAAGCTTGTGTCTTTGGATACTTCCAGCAACTCATGGGAAAAATAGACTTCCAGGCTAAGTATTTCTACACCACAAGATTAGCTAGAGACTACTGAAACATTAGTAATGCTAAATATATTGACAGTTCTACTAATGACACTTATTCAATCTGCAGTGCTTCTAGAAAGCAGAGAAAGAAGGCACTACGTACAATACTGTTTATATGTCTCCAAGTGACCACCTCTCAGAGAAGAGTATGCAGCTCAGGCTCTTTCATCAAACCATGCATCATATTATAATATTTATAATGGCAATGTAATGGTACCTCATTAATTAGTAATGTTGGGTAATCAGCTCCTTTATGTTGTTATCAACCCATACGTACCAAACATTATTCAGATTCTGGATGCTAAGCATCACATTAACAACACAAGTGTCCCTCTTTGCCCTTTTGAAATGTTTGGGGGGTATGCAGTTTTATGAACCTCAAGGGAAGGACCTCTGGTATGCTTTGGATTCTGTTCTTGAGTAACTGGCTTTACTGACTTTGGTCCTGAAAATTTCATGTCAGAATCATTTGTAAAATGTTTAGATATCTAGACAGCAAGATGCTCTGTGACCTTTGCTATACTATGAAATAGCTTAATTAATGCATCCGCATTACAACATGAAGACTCACAATCTATTTATTAAATCTTGTTTCAGTGGTTGGAAGATGTTATGCAAGACCAAATGTTGCCACAACAACAGCATTGTTGTCCTCGCTGACAGTACATTGTATTAATTGTCAGAATATATACTGTATTATAATATAGATTTTGTTTTATACGCCAGGTTACCTGCAATTTTATATACCTTGCAAATATGTGCAAGGTATAAAATATATAATATATATTTATTAAATAAATATTTATTTTTGTTGTTTTGCAATGAGAATGTTTTTCAAGTTTTAATATTAAATATAAATGTGAATTCATGTTTTGTATATTAAATATCTACACATTGCCTCACACATGATGCCACGCATGGACAATTTTATCAATAATGTTTTTTTTGGTAGTACCAATTTATAAAGATGTCGAGGGAAATACCTTTGTAAGAGTTACTGCTGCCTCAAAATGTATAATTGTAAGTATATAATTACAATACACCAATTATACTTTTAATCATATCCTATCGTTATATGCACTTGAAATAAATTAGGGTTACTTGGAGAGTCTCTACAATTTTGGCAAAGTTCTCTGTGCTTGAGATCAAGGGAAAATACGGTAATATAAATCCATATACAATACTGAACATGCTTTTAGGCTGCTTAATCATAATAGTATTAGCACTTAATATGCATATCTGGCCTAATATCTCTACAATATTTTTTTATTTAAAAAAAGAATAATGCGAGAGGAACATTTTTTTTGTTGACTTTTTTCAAACCCTTAATTTAAATATTGCCCAGGTCTAACTGATTACACAATGATGAGCTATAATTATTATATCTAATGTAATACGTCTTTTGCAATTTAAGCTTTTGAGTAATGTTATAATCCATTATATTTAACTCATAACTATTATTTTGATGTTTTATGACAGAGCTCAATGAAAAATTAATGTAAGTTGATACAAACAAGGTATTGTTCCCAGTAATGAAATGACCTATAAGTAGTCCCAACATAAAATAATGATTTCACTAATAATCTCTGCATACCATCATAATGGTTTTTATCACCTAAAGAGGTCATCCCAGGAGACCTCAGACTAGCACAGCTTTGTAGAATCATTTTGTCTTTTTATTGCTTTCAGAAAATCTGATTTTACAGTTCAGAGAGCACAAGGAAGGAAAAGAAAATGATGTAGCAGTTTTGTATTGCTCATTCTGCATACTCTATACTTGATGATCCATTATATGCAAAAATCTACTTGTGTACCCACTGAAATGTCAACATTTTACATAGAGGTTCAGTGGTTGCAGAGTAGTTTCACATTTGTTAAAATATTCATATTGTCATTTTAAACAAATTTATAGACATTTACATTCCCCTTCCCTTCATTGTAAGTCTTGCACCTTTAACTGTACGCGTACAACTTCAGTTAAAGAGGAGAGTCTTGTGTTTACAGTTTAATGCAGATACCTCCACTACACAGTTGGAAAGGCTGTTGTTCAGTAAAATCCAAGCAGCTTGTCAGTATGGTAACCCACTGTGCAAAAATTATAAGAGACAACATGCTGTTAAAAGATCCTGATGCATGCTGCAGGGATCATCAATGCCACAGGTGTCGTCCCACTCTAAACCCCTGTCTCACTAGAACGTGAAAAGAAAAAAAACTTGTAGACCACAACTTCAATCACACTCTTCCTGAATGGTGAGGATGATGGTTGTTGTAGTCCAATGCAGGTGGACCAGAGGTACAAAAAGGTTGCCATACTCGTGAACATATGCCATGAACTCCAAAGTGCATTTAAAATGAACATAGGGATGATACGGTCCCTTAAAGTGAGAGAGTGGAAGAGTTTGGTGTGGAAGAACTTGACTGGCTCACAAAGAGCCTTGACCTCAACCATATCAAACTCCTTTGGAATGAACTAGTATAGGGTTGCGAGCCTGGGCTTCTCATCCAACATCAATGCCTGACCTCACAAATTCTTTATTTTGAGAAATCTCACAGAAACACTCCAACATCTTCCCAAAAAAGTGGAAGCTGTTATAGGTGCAAAGAGGGGACCAACTACATATTTATTTCTATGTATTTAGAATGTGATGTCATAAAAGTCGCTGTTGGTGTAATGGTCAGGTGTCCTAATACCTTTGTCTGTAGTGTATGTTGGAGAGAAAAAAACGGAGATAAATTCAGAGAAAAAAATCTATACATCTCTAGCTAGTCCCTAAGAAAACCCATCCACCAGCCTGCCTTGAAGTCACAAGGTTTGTATCGATCTGGTAGCAAATCTTAAACCAACACAGCATTTTAACCGTGTGATATCATTTGTATTTTGGATTCTGTGATGCCAGATATTAACAGCACTATGGCAGGTATATAGCCACTTGTAAATGCTGGTTTCATGGCCTGCATACGCCATTCTAAATACTGACCTTCAGACATATTTGTTTATTAAATAGCAACTGTCACATTCTGGATTATTTGTAAGCTTCATTTTTTTAAACCTCTATATATAAATCATACCTTTTCCCCTTCTCTCATTGCTTATGTATAAAATACCAAAATGTTGTTTGTTATTTTACTGCAACATCAAATTTTGTCTTTGTCTTGCCCTATGTTATTTATGATCATAGTTCTACATACGATATTTCTTATTATAGGTTTATTAATTTCGTTTGTAGTTGAAGGAAGGAAATACTTGTCTCCTCCACTCTCATTCACACCTAGACTCTATATAATTTTACATAAACACTGATTTACATATGCACACACTGTCACATATACATAAAATACATTTTATATTATAGAAATTTTAAGACTTGGCAACCATGTTGATTTACGATTGAATAGTACCGTATATTTATATTTTAATATATTCAGTCATTACCAGACATAGGCAGTTTCAGAAATGAACTGCTCTATTATTAAATGTAAGCAGTTTTAGGAAATGAATGCCTCTATTACCAGTCATGAGCAGTGTCAGAGAATTACCCCCTCTATTACCAGTCATTACACACATACATAGTCACACAAACACAGTCAAACACACACAGTCACGCATATATCACACACACACAGTTGGTTTCTTACCTGGTGCTGACTGCAGCTTACACTGAGCTCCATGTATGGGAGGGAATCTGAGAGTTGAGAAGTCTATCCTGGTTGGCTGAGACCTCCTTCACTCAGAGCTCTCTGAGGGGACTGTACCGGGCTATCCAGGCATGTGGTCAATATAATCCCCTGGTGGACTAGTGGAGAGCTGTTGCTGTCCTGGCAGAGGCTGCATCTCCTACTACCTCATACTATGCTCAACTTTTGAGAGCCAAGTTATGATGTCATATCCTTTCACTTACCTCCAGAAGGTGGCAGGTAACAGAAAATGCCTAAAGGTGACAGGTAGTCAGAAAATGCCTAAAGGTCTGCATTGACAGTGGTACTCACCTTACACTTCTCACTCTTCTCTCTTATCTCCAATAACATCCCTGCCACCAGTTAAGTAATGGTTCCTGGATGATGTGCACCAATGCTACACATGATTTAACATTAGATTTTAATGCAGTGTCCTCTTAGAGGCCATGGGAAATTTAAAAATGATTTGTAAAAAATACCCTGGCAATGCCTTATATGTCTGTCCTAGCAGAAAAATAAAAGTATGCTTCATTTAAAAATGGAACATTTTAATAAAAGTTAGAATAATGAATGTGCTATATGTTTTTAGTGTTTGTAGTGCATTATACAATTATGGTTTTATCACAGATACAAAGGGTTCTCTTTAAGATATAAGACACAGAACCACCAAGTGTTGACCCTTACTGAACTTTGCTTACTCTATACTATACCTGATCTGCCACTCCAGCTTGAAGCTCTAGCTGCATATGCGTGTCTGCACACTGCGTGAATATAGAAATATAGTGTGCGGCCTCTCATATCCAGCCATCGGCCACATGTCATTGGTGGCCGTTGGGTGTAAAAGTGCAAGGGCTGCCTCGTCATCCCCAGACTTTTATTGGGTCAACACAGAAAAATATGTAAAGTTACATAAGCTTTCTTCAGAAGAAATCACTGGGCCTATTCATATTAAATATTTGTCTCTTTTGTCTTTCACAAACATGCCCTGTATGATACAATGCTAAAGCCACCCACAAGGGTCTTGGTCCCTTTGACTTCTAAATGGTTTTGCTTTATGCTGAGGTGAGACGTTATATTAGGAATGTTCACTTGGTGTGTTTTAGACAAGCAGTCATTTGCGCTAGCAGAAACTTGTTGATACCGAGCCATTTTACCAGCATAAGTATGGCTTCTTGTCAAACCATCTGTTCTGGGATTGTGGAGCTTGTCCGTATTATAACAAATTCATTGCCCTCACAAATAACATTATAGATATTAATACAAGTCTTGCAATATGTATTAGAGTTGCAGTGTGTTTGCTAAAGGCAGACAATATATATTGTGCATATGTGTCCAAGTGACAAATATTGTATTTCTAAGCTTGAAGTCTCTACTAAAACTGTCACATTTACTTGCTTATTGTGTATAAATAGCCTTTTAGTATTATCCTCCAAACAATAATGAACAATTTGCAGTTTTTTTTACATTACCTCTGTTCTCTGACATTCCCTCAATGCCTTTTCTACAGTCACTAATATCAAGTGTTGATCTCTGTATAATAGGGAAATCAGACCAAAACTTGAAGGACATAGCAGTTTACATGCATTTTGTGTAGAGATAAAATATTGTATGTATGTGTATATATGTACATCTATATAGTAGACTATACTATATATTTTAAAAAAAACTTTTATCACACAAGTGGAAAATGACAAGGATATATGCATTAGGACTGAACAACCTTCCAGCAGAAGAGGTTAGTAAGGGAATGTAAACATACGTGAGATAGACATAAAGGTATCCTGAATCTGAAAGCAGGAAACATGGCAGCCTAGATGGGCTGAATGTGTCTTTTCCACCATCAAATTCTGTGCTACTCTGTATGTGATGGTAAACAGATGGTTGTTTGCAAAAAGCGTGACTGCTTAGGCCTTGATCTCTAAAACACAGAAAATGATCCTATTCTCAACCCAAATATTTCTGTGACTACAAAATAAACTTCATCACAAAAATTTAAAACTAAAAACTAATTTCACAACAATTCCTTTATATCTATGGGGTGGGCAGGTGGGTGGTCAGCTCCTATCCACACAATAGATCCCTCCCTTTCGTAACCTTAAATGTCTTAACCTGGCAACATTGTTGCACCCCTCAACTATTCGCATGCCCTTAGATTTTCACCCTAGGCCAGCAGTCATATTCCCTTTCCCTAACGGTCCACAGGGCCCATTTTAGTGTTTAAATGGGAGGAATCGATAGGATGTGTCTCTGCATGGGTGGCATTAATAACCATATTGCTTGGTATTAAGGAAGCATACAGTTAAAATCAAGGTCTATGAGTATGATATAGATGTAAATACCATACAAGAATGTGCATTCACTTTCAAGAGACTACTAGCTTTTATGATAAGGGCATTACTCTTTGTTCCTAAGCATGCACTGTCCTAAATTATTTACATGTAGTGTTTTCCCAGTGAACAGCGCTATGGAATGCATTGAACACCTTATGTTTAGCTGAAAATCCGAAATTACCCAAGATAGTAATTTCTCTTTTCAACCAATAGCATTTAATAGGTTATTTTTTTTTTGCAGAGTTTGTTTTTCTTTGTCAATATGCACAGAAAGATATTGAATGCTTATTAAAAATGCAAATGCACTGTTATCTTGCCCAAACACTTAATAGTGGATTAGTAGTGATAAGAAGTCTTTCCTCCTACATTGTTTTATAAATCTCACAGCTATGTCAGGAAGGTGCTGCGGTTGGCGCCAGGGTACACTTTGGCTGATGCAAGCACCAATGTGATTCTCAAAGTTTTAGCTCTCTGTAGCATGACATTAATTAAATCTTTTTGACATTGCCACAAATAAGCACAGGACTGAAAAAACATTATGCAGCTTACCTATTCTGCTATTATGTAGTAAGATCTTAAACAATGAGCTGATCCAGTGGTGCATTTACAAAGCTGAATACAGCATATGCAAACATTAGTCTAAGAGATTGCTGATTGATGGGGATACTGGTGTACTTGTGGTATGTGAGACCATATCCTACATAAGGGCTGGAACCTTTGGGTCTGGGGGGCAGATAAAGCCAAGTGGCCGATGAGGCGCACATACACACTGTAGCACATATTTACACAAATACTCATGCTAACACACATATTTACACTAACACACACTTACACATAATCACTCTCCACTAACACACACTCTTCTCAACACACATACACTCTCACTCTTACATACATACATAATTCTTTACCTCTTGATCTCTCTCTCCCTCTCTTTAAAGTCTTATCATGTATCTGGGGTTTGGTTCAGATGTTGGTTGTGATACATGGTTTGAAAAGGGTTGAGGAACTGACCTACAGGATTGCTATATTGTACCAAAAACTAATACTATACATAAGTAATATGAGATCATGTGATCACATTATTTCAATATATGCCTGTCATCCACTGCTAATGTTGTTGATTATGACAGCACCGTTTGAATAAATATTAGCAACTTTCCTTTATTCATATAACTCCCATTTTTTCATTGTTTATTATTCATAAGAAAGGGCAAAATAATTCTAACTTTACATTTATACATTGAGATGTATCCATGCAATGGCACCTGCCAAAAAATCACATTTACATATGTTGTTGTCAGCTATAAATTATGTTTAAGTTGTTAGTTGGAATTAAAAGAGCAAATTATCCTCATAAATATGCATTTTATGGTCTCTGACTAAATGATAGATTCTTTTAAAATGTCGCCTATTAGTAAAATGTCACTACTTTCAATATGTCATTGCTTTCTGCTAGTAAAAACATTTAAAATACAGATAGCAACATACCCTACAGGACATTCTTTAAAAAAGTGGGTATTAATGTCAGTCGAAAGAGAAAGCTATTGAGGTCTTATTAGGCTATAGGATCCTTTAACATGCTATTTTTTCCCTGAAAAAATATGATTGCTATAATTTATTAATTTACTAAAATAACTTGATTCCATTGGAATGTAAGCAAGTTTGGGTTCAAACATTTTTGTGTTTATGTTTTTGTTATATTTGTCCCATTAAGCAACATTGGGAGTACATTTGGGGACTTAACAGCTGTTGTTCCAAGAAGGTGTTGTATAATGTGGCTTATATATGGGTTTCTGCTGAAACATTTCTGCTTAGCATTTCGGGTTGTTGAAACCTCTGATTTCAGATGACCAGAATCTGAATTTAACATTTTTAAACTTTTGTTGAAGGCATACTTATGTTTAATAACCCCATACAAAAAGTAAACTGGTGTCATACGAGCCCAGATATCTACTGTCTATAATAATTACAATCATATTCTAAATAAAAACATATTCAATGCAGCATCAAATCTGTGAAATAAACACAGAGAGAATATTAAATATGTTTGTGTTTAAAGTAACCAATCTGAATAATGACACATAAATATGCCATTCCACATTTCCATAAGAACAGCAGACAGAAGATGTGTACTTCACTGCTTTACAACATAACCCAATCTCAAATAACGATGCAGTGTCTGTCAACTAAGCACTGGTGGTTATCGACTATAAATAACTGGTGACTTGACAGGAAAAAGAAGGACATGGTTGTCTTTAATATTAAGTGGACCCTAGGCAAGCATTTGCTTGGGGTACACCCGTGCTGTATATGTGGCAGGAAGGTGCTGTATATTTGTCTGAGCAGCGCTAAATGCAGGGGTCATGTGTATTGAAGTTTGTGGGAAGTATTTGTTTATTTATTTATGCACTTTAATTTGGATCAAGACACGTGACTGCTGTTTTTCACCTACTTTCGGTTATCTGCATTGTATTTAGAGATGAGTGAGGAGATGTAGGAAGGGGAACCGCTGTGAAGGGCTTTGAAAGTTAGAGTGAGGATTTTGAATTGAATCCTGAAGCGCACAGGCAGCCAGTGAAGAGACTGACAGAGGGGAGAGACGTTAGTAAAGCGATGTGAGAGGAAGATAAGTCTGGCAGCAGCATTCATGGTGGATTGTAGAGAGGTGAGACGGTTAAGAGGGAGACCAGCTAAGACAGAGTTACACTAATCAAGACGGGAGTAAAAATAATATCTTCAAGGTGCCCAGCCTTGTAACTATGCAAACCATTTGTGAGGACAGATTTAAAATAAAGCTAATAAAGCTAATTGACAGAGACATCAATATGAGTATAATGGTACCTTTTGGTCTAAATTGCACTGAGCTTAGTTTTATTCTAGCTGTTTTGGATTTTAACATTTACTAAATGTTCTCTTAATACAGTATATCCTGCAATATATTATTATTAGAATGCTGTTTTACAAATTGGCCAGAAGCAGGATAATGTAATTACCAGGCAACTTCAAATGAAATGTTAAAATATAAGCATTTAAACAGACAAAGCTATTACTTTGGTTTTGTGCTATTAATCTTTAAGGCATGGTGAAGAAATTGTAATGAGTTTTAAATGTGAAACTAAGATTGATGAATATTTTGCTTTTGTTACTCAAGGCAGGAGAATATGTTATAACATTGCTGAGCGGAAATGTTTCAAGTATGAACAAATTATTTTTTAGTACACAGTACACAGAACAATGAAGTGAACATAATCCTTTTAACATTTCTATGAAATTAACACTCTTTTCACATATATACACATCTCAGGTTTTGAAAAGAGTGTTCATGAAACAAATGCTCCTGTTTGAGTTTTAAAAGCAATATATATATATGTATATATATATATATATATATATATATATATATATAATCAGGTTTTGGAAAGGTATATATAAAGCATTCCTCTGCATTCATGTTGACAAGCAGTATAATTTAATAGTCTAACAAAAAATACCCAATGATTATGCAATGACACACTATCTATCTATCTATCTATCTATCTATCTATCTATCTATCTATCTATCTATCTATCTATCTATCTATCTATCTATCTATCTATCTATTACATCATCTATTATATTCATAGTTGCAAAAGAACATTAATAAAATTGTAGATGATGTAATATGTTATACCAAATTAAACAGCTAAATAAAAGTTTGAATGAAAGACATAAAAGAAGTCTTTTTTTTCAAGAGAAAAATATCCTGAATTATATATGAGACATGTTCCTGTTTGCAAATGTGTTCATTCGTATGTGATTTGCTGCAAGGCTTAGATTGCATTCCAGAGAAATACAAAAGCTATAGCTTTGAAACAGTTTGAAGCAATTTGGTTTGAAGCTTGAAGGCTTTTATTAATTTTCTTTTTCAGTATCAACTATTTTTATTTCTGTATTTCTCAAGGTGCTAATCACTGATGATGTTGAAGTGGCACTCCAGGGGGCCTAATGGGCCAATAATGCAGTCTATATGCAATGTGGTAGAGGTACTGCACCCCAACTTGACCCTGCCACCCTAGATCTAGTTGGCCTACAACAGAATACACTGTTGGCTTTAGAACAGAAGATAAGACAATGATGGCAAGCTATGTGCAGTTTTAATTAATAAATCTAATTCGTAGTAAACTCTGCGATGGGGATAGTTCCTCTACTAGGCATTTTCTTGTGTTAAAAAGAGAGGGTTGTTGGATACAAATAATGAAAGTAGATAAAACTCCGTGTATTTAAATTAGTTCCAGCTGACTTCTGTAATGTATGAACAGCATATATTTGATATTGTGTTAAATTAATAATGTTATTTCAAATTTGTTTCAAATATGGATCCACAAACTTGAGATACATTATGCTAGTGTGGCAACAGATCTAATGAGCCTCATGCCTTTTTTATTTGTTTGTACTAATGGCACAAACTGGTCCCAACAGTACAGGAGACAGCTGTGTCCAAATAACAAAACATGCTCAGTTCCTCAAATAAAGGTAAATATCACCTTATCAATTAATAATATAACTCGCCTGCCACTGTTAACAGAATTAGAAGAACACAGAAGGCTCTCCACTTTATTGTTAATATGCAATTCCATTTAGGTGCAAAGAAGTATGAGATGGAAATAATTACCCAGGGTTAACTTTAACACATGATATGATCAGTCAAATGAAGAAAAGTGTTTAATCCAAAAAGGCACACTGGTAAATAATTTAATAAACATATTTTACTTTAAAGACTGCTTAGCAAACTGAGCAATAGATATCTGCAGCAATGCTTTTTATTTATCTTGCCATACAACCAGCAGAATAATCTATTGCTGAGCTCACAAACAGATCTTAAATACAGGTTTCTTATGTTTGCTAAGCCTCCTTTTTACCCCCTCTCGCTTGTAATCTATCCCCACAGAAGCAGCGCTGTTGTTTTCAATCAGAAAATCTTACAGTGCTCCAAGAATCTTATTCAGTTCGTATCTTTCAATTATTCTGAATTAAACGTGTGGTTGCAGTTCCATGTGTCTGACTATTGTTTGCCCTAAAATAAACTACTGCAAAGGCAGGACACTAGGGGGAAGATTCAGTTACCTGAGATTTTCCAAATCATTTTGTTCAAAAATGTATCTTAGATAATAGAATCAGCACCAAGAGAGAAGACTATCCTCCTTGAGGGCATCCACCTTATACAGCCCATTCGCAGATGTGTGTGAAGCATTTTTCCTTACAGTGAAGTTATACCTAATTCTACGTGGAACAATCTGTATTTATTGAATTTTAGATGGAAAGTCTAAAAAAATGGTAAAAATAAAAAATGTATCAACCTATTAAAAGGCATAGCTATCCCTCAACTAGGTTGGTGCTGACGCATGGTCAGTATACCAACTGGGCACAGGTGTGTTTGGCAGATCCCCTGCAAACTGGGGGGAGCAAGGAAAGAGACAAAGGTATAGGGGAGTCTGCAGAATTCCTCCACAAAAAGTTCAGCGTACCACACAGCTATCACATGAATTAAATATAATATATTTTATATGAAAAGTACTAAATTGTTACTTGTATTGCTTTTTGCCTAAGACTGCGTATTATTTGACAGCACATTAAAATGTTCTCTGCATGACTTCCATGCAGGCTTTGCTTATGCAGAACAGGATAATTTATTTGTCTGTAGAAGTTATGGATGCAGTGTGTAGACAATGTCAGGCACCTTAGGGAGCCCAATAAAAACCTAATACTAAAAAGATATATTACAGTCATTATAGGTCCAGAAGGAGTTAAAGTGAACTGACCTAACTAAAGAACATTTGGCCTGTGGAATCAATACAAGATTTATCATGTCCATAGGAAAGACAGACAAAGCCTTACAAAATACAATCACAGTCTTTTGAAACATACATCAAATATATTCACTACCAAGTGCAATAAAATCAGCACCAGCTATGAAGCCAGTAAACACATACCGTATATACCGGTGTATAAGACGACTTTTTAACCCCAGAAAATCTTCTTAAAAGTGGGGGGTCGTCTTATACGCCGGGTACTAACTTAGAAACCCCTAAGAAATGCATCCACCAGGTACTTACCAAGCCGGAGGTTCCCACGAAGCCACCAATCTCTAGGGGAGGGGCGAGTGAAGAAGCCGCCTCCCCTGGGCCGGTCTTCAGGGCCGCGCCGAGGTAGGTGCAAGATCGTGATCTCCCCAACTAGCCCTGATCAGCAGGGCTGGTTGGGGAGATCACGACCTCCCTCTAACTAGCCCGACATTAGGGAGCTCGAGGTCTGGCGCTTCAGACCTCGGCTTCCCTGCTCTCTAATCACTACACGCCGGCTATTGATGCCGAGCGCAGGGATGACGTCATGTCCCGGCGCTCGGCATTAATTGCTGGCGCGTAGTGAGGAGGGAGCAGGGAAGCTGAGGTCTGAAGTGCCAGACCTCACGCTCCCACAACTGGATGGAAGAAAGAAGACAGAAGATAAGGTAAGAGATGGGGAGAAAGGAGTGTGAGTGCAGTGTATGTATGTTGGTGTGATATGGTCAGTGTATTTGTAAGCTGGTGTGTGTGTATATATATATATATATATATATATGTGTATATATATATATATATATATATATATATATATATATATATATATATATATATACATATACATATACATGTGTGTGTAAAGGCAGGGGTGTGTGGTGAGGGCAGTGTATAAATGTGTATGTATGGACAGGCATATGTGTAGATATATACATATATATATATATATATATATATATACACACACACATATATATATATATATATATATATTATATATATGTGTGTGTGTGTGTGTGTAAGGGCAGTGCATGTATGTATATGTCAGCAAATCACCGGTAAGGTACATTGCTTGCCGTGATTGGCTGGTTGTTGTATGCTGGGTAGAGGGGTAGTCTTATACGGCGAGTATAGTCCAAACTCTATATTTGAACTGTAAAAGTTGGGGGTCGTCTTATACGTCCAGTCGTCTTATACGCCGGAATATACGGTATTACAAATGTAAAATGACAACTGGTCTTTTGATTGTTGTTTGTTAACATCAGTAGTCCTAGTTTGCAAATGGCATGTCGTCTCTGGGGTAGTATCTGTAAAAAAGAAACCTGTAGCATTTGTTTAGTGTGAGTCTTTTGACCTTTGTAAATATGTATTTTTAAACATGTGACATCACTAGCCCCTTCTTACATTTTGTTGCATTTCAGTTACATCTCTGTTATGTCCTTGTTACCATACCTCTGTCTATTCCCAATATAACCCAATGTCTGTTAACCTTTCAACAACTTCATCACGGTATTAAACCCTACATTTCTTATTATCAAAGAAGCACTTTCTTGTTATTATGTTTCTTAATGGATGGACGACTAAACAATAACCTGTAAACAAAAATTTTGGTTCTGAAATAAAGTACTCTTATTAACCCCTTAGTGACCAGACTGTTTTTACTGTACCCACAAAAAGTATATATTTTTTCAGAACAAAAAAAGCTTTCTTTAGAAATATTCAATGTTTTATTATGCTATTTGAAGCATATTGCTAGTTTACAAGGGCGTAAAATGCCCCCTTACATTTTGTCATTGTACTTTGGGGACAAGAAAGGGTTATTTTAATGTATCTTTTTAGTAGGAGGGGCACAAGGTGTTTGGGCACCTTTTTAAAAAAAAATTAAACATTTTTGACTTCTGTTTACATTTTCTTATTCTTACTTTTAAATTGTATTACATTCTTATTTATTCTTTAACTCTTTTTAATACTTCATATTTTTATTTTTAGATTTTTTTCAATTTATAGGGCTTCATTGCCCTACATTTCTGATCGCAATACCTGTGATCAGCCTGCAGCAGAGCTCTGAGGTCTCAGGAGAGTCTGGACAGATCCTCTTGGAACTTTTCTACTGTTATTGGTTCCTGCCAGAAGAAGGGTGCCACCATCTTGAGAAAGGCATAAATCTTCCAAAAAGGCACTTGTGATTACTCCAGAAAGTGACAGTGGGGAGGGGGTTGGTGTTGCTGAATGATATTGTGGCATTTCAGGAACACCGGCTGATGGAAAGAAGCAATCATTAATATATGTTTAGGGTTTTTTTTATTTTTCACAATTATCAAAGAAAGCCTCCAAGTGCAATCATCAGAGGCCTACCAATCTTTGTTTTTAAACAGTATATCTTAGTTGCCATAAATTGTATTCTGAATCAAGAATTTTGTTTTATTACTTCTTGCAGAAGGACCTCATCAAAGTTGACCCTTCATAATGACGTGTTGAATGTACCTGCAAACTCCCAGTTTAGCGAATACATACCTATGTGTCATAATCGAATTGGGTAAGGTAAAGAAATATTACAGATATAATATTCAACTAAGAAAAAATGGTGACAATTTATAAAAGAAATACTATTTCAGGCAGTAGGGAATAACAGTTTTTGAAGTTTGCTTGAAAGGGATTTGATTTTGATCAGCATTTCATTTGTCTACTTTCCAGCTCCAATTTTGCTTCAGAAGTCTTACACAGAACATAAAGATAATGATTTGGAAATTAAAAATAGCTGTATGTAAATAAGCAGTGTTTGTTTCTTTTGTAAACCCAATTTTTTTCTGTTGAATAGAAATATTGTTGGCCAAGGTGACATTGCCATTTACAAACCTGACTCAACGTATATAGATGACTTGGGGTAGTGTATTATTTAAAGGTATTTTTGTTTTGCTAATGCTACATTAAGATGTCTGCAAAACTGAGCGGTTCATAGAAATTGTGATGAATCTGTATTTGGACAGTTAATGTTACAAAATGTCAAGCCCTGGCCGGTGCAACAGGGGGCCATCTTATTGCTATCTGTAAACTTAGTAGCTTAGCATCATGCTGGTTTCATCCACTCTTCCTTTTTATCCAGCAATTTCCTTAATAATCTTGTGTTGCAGAGCACATCTTGCAGGTCTGCATGTTCTGAAATGTTGGGCCCAACACTTGAGACACAAGTACTGGCGTTGCTAAGTAACCAGCCTAAACCTCAGGCAGAACCTGTTGTGAGCTTGGCAATACACTTTCATTTCACTGGTAGATTTAACTCGTACATTCCAGGAGTTAACAGATACAGTGCTAGACATATGATACACATTGTATATATTAGACTTTACATACATATATTACCTTTATTCGTTGATTCATTTCTTCTTCAGGAGATATTTAGATCACATTAACATATTTTAATTTACAAAAAAAATCACGTATCTCCTTATCCATCACTCCTTATCAGCTTCCTTTGTCTGCTTTTACATCTGAATTGTTCTGACTGTGTTGAAGATTGAATGAAGATTCCAATGAAATAGACAACATATTTTAGTATATTATTATTTATTATATGCAGTTCCACAGTAGTCTCATACGGTCAAAAAAAAAGTGGTCTCACACAAAGGGAATATTATAGGTAAGCGTTATGCCACAAGTGTTGCACTTTAGGCAGCTAGAGGAACAGCAAAACAGGGGTGATTTCCTCCTTGTTGCTCGGGTGATTTAAAAATTAATATGTGCTGTTACAACGCAGAACTGCTTCAAATATGCTCAATTGCCCTTGAATGAGCTAAGACTTATCTCTGCATATTAATGGTACTTGGACCTATAAAACATTTTCTAATCCAGATCCTCTGACTTGTGGCCTCCTCTCCCCATGGGTTGCATGACTTACAGCCATCTGTTCCTAATGTTGCAGGACGTAGTTCAAGCAGTCAAACTATTTTTTGAACTATGATCATAAAAAATGGTGCCAATATATTAATGAAATGACTTGCAGTACTATTTACTAAAGTACTTTTTGTATCTTAAAACATCTTAAATTGCAATTCAACTATCCTTTGTACATTTGCATCTGAATAATGCGATAAGATATTTTACATTTTTATAGGATAGGGGTTATTTAGTTAATAATAATTACAATAGATTAAGTTCTTCCTATTAGCAGTATTTTGATGCTTTGGTGCTTTAATCGTATTGTCCCAAAATGACTATTTTATTAAAATAGCAAAAATAATAACTACACAAGTGTGCCTTTAGAGTTATCTCCCTAGCATTCATGTCACAAAGACTAGCAATTTAATCCTGAATGTAAATGCTTTGTTAAGCTAAAAGATTGCTAAAAGATTATAGGTTACTAACCTAGCAAGACCTTGCCAAATGTCTCTGATTATTGCAGTATAAAGTGTATAACATGACATTCAAAATGAAATTGGCTTTAAATTGGATGTTTTATATAAAATATGAATGTTTTATTTTTTGTGTTGGCTGGATAACTTTTAAAGCAAGTGAGAGGACAATTGCTCCCCTTGCCAGCTCGAGGCTGTCACTGCTCTTTCCTGACTTTCGAAGACTTTGACAGCCCTGTGTATACTGAGATTCAGCCTAGCCTTCTTAAGGGTTATGAGAGTCAGTTCTGCATGGACTCCAATACATTTTAATGCATGTAAACGAACTTTAATTAGTTACTGGAGCTAGAAAAGGAGACTTCTGTCTCATTTAAGTCCTTCCTGGCTGCCTCTACTGAAGATAGTAAACATGCTAAGTAGCACTCCTAGTTAAGTCACAGCAGCAGCAGAAGAAGCCAACTGTGCTAGCAATGCAATTGGCTGGTGCTACTCACATGGACTACAGAGTTCTACTGAGTATGTGCTCATTATTTTATTGAAGTTAAAGAGTTAATCCCAACCTATATTAAGTAATTGTCCCTAGATTAAAAATGAATTGGTAAAGTTGACAAATGGTTTCTTTTTGGTCCATTCATTTTTGGATAACGAATTTTGGGTAATTCAATTTGGAAAATAGTTTTTTTATAGACAACTATCTCCTCTTCTTCCAGAAACCATTCACCCAGAAGAGGGGGAATTCCAAGTAGGTTACGCTTAGAAATTCCCCGGTATTGTAATCTTTTAATATGTCTTAATTGAATGACCTTGTTATTTCAACTTTATAAAATGGAAATTTGGGATGCCTCGAAACCTCGAAAAACTACTTTACATCTCTACCCCATACACTATTAGTAAATTGATTAGGGCTGAAACAACTAATCGATAAAATCGATAATAATCGATAATGAAAATAGTTGTCAACGATTTTCATTATCGATTAATCAAATCGATTAATCGATTATAAAAAGAGCTTTTTTTCAGAGCAAATGCTCTGAAAAACTCCTCTCCTTATATAATCCGACCTCAAACAGAGATCGGATTATAACACTAGAATCCAGATCCCCCGCAACGCTGCAGGGGACCTGGATTCCCCTCACTGTCTCTCACTTCCGTCCCTCTCCCCCCTCCCATGCACCCCTCTGACTCCTCCCCCCCCATACACCGCTCTGTCTCTCTACCCGGCTCCGTTACTGACAGGCACTTTCACTGCAGCTTCATAGAAGCCTCAGCGTAAGTGAAGGGCAGTAACGGAGGCTGTCTGTGCGCATCGTGCAGACCCCCACCGGCTGAGAGAGGATCATCCTCTGCATCACACAGACAGCCTCCGTTACCCTCAGAATGTCCCTCTATATCAGGGGTATCCAAGTGTTTTCTGCAGTGGGCCACTTCATCAGAAATGTATGTGTGTGTGGGCCGCACTCATTTTTCACTGAGAGAAAATATGGCCTTTTAGCTTTATAATGCATATTAATACAGGGTTAATTTGGCGATAATGAAAAAAGCAGTGGAAACTTTTTTTTGATCAACTTTTTTATGTCATTCTATCAATGCTGAATTACTTAAACAGTAAAACAAAGTCAGTCCACAAACCACTTAAAACAAGTTTAGCCAAAGAAAACTGCACAAGGCTGGAGCACACTGTGGGTACAAGCTGGATTTAAGGTGTCTGATGCACACTGGAGGCAGGGCCGGATTAAGAGTTGAGGATTTTGGTGGCCATTTTATGGAAATAAATAAAATAGACAGAATCTTAACTCCTCGGCATCCACGTGTACTGGATAAAGATGGCATTAGTGCTCGGCAGATAATACAGGACAGAATCTCGTGTAGACGGGATGCCTGAAACCACAATTTAATGGCACTAATCCTTTTTAATAAAATATGCAGATTGAAAGTGTAAATAACACAAAACCTTTACTTTTCCTCTCACTGATTTTTGGGCCAAGAAAGTTTTGTCCTCTGAAGTGACTACAAATTCAGGAGGGCATTTTATCTGTGGATAAGTAAATATGACATTGTTCTATTTATTCATGCAGTAAGTAAAGTGCCAGAAAACAGACAACCAAATACACACCTGGACAGGCTCTGACACCCAAACACACACACACCAGGACAGGCTCTGCCACACCAACACCCAAACACACACACCGGGACAGGCTCTGCCAAACTGACACCCAAACACACAATCCAGGACAGGCTCTGCCACAACGACACCCAAACACACACACCAGGACAGGCTCTGCCACACCGACACCCAAACACACACACACCAGGACAGGCTCTGCCACACCGACACCCAAACACACACACATCAGGACAGGCTCTGCCACACCGACACCCAGGGGCGGGCTGGGCCGGGGGGCAATTGCCCCCCAGGCTGCCCGAAATATAATCTAAATGGCCGCTGGGTGCTGATGCCGCCGGCCGGCGCTACTTTAATACTTTTTTTAAAAATTTAATATGGCAAGCCGGATCGGCTATTAAATGAAAAAAAAAAATAGTATTAAAGCAGCGCCGGCCGGCCGGCGGCATCAGCACCCAGCGGCCGTATGCGATGGCCGCCAAGTGATGGGAGCAGCGTGAGGGGTGAAAGCTCCGCCCCTCGCACTCACCTTTCACCCCTTACGCTGCTTCCATCACTATGCGGCCATCAAATTGTTGGAAATCGAATCTAAACGGCCGCTGGGTGCTGATGCTGCCGGCCTGCGCTACTTTAATACTTTATTTATTTATTTTTAATATGGCAAGCCGATCCGGCATATTAAATAAATAAAAAAAAGGATTAAAGTAGCTCCGGCCGGTGGCATCAGCACCCAGCAGCCGTTTAGATAAGTTTTCCAGCAGTCTGAAAGGTGAGGGGTGAAAGGTGAGTGCGAGGGGGCGGAGCCACTTCACGTGACTTGCCCCCCAGGCCTTAGGCTGCCAGCCCTCCCCTGCCGACACCCAAACACACACACCAGGACAGGCTCTGTCACATCGACACTCAAACACACCAGGACAGGCTCTGAGCTGAGCCACTGCTGCCAGTGGGCGGAGGCGGTCTTACAGCCGCATGATGCCAACGGCTGCTTTGAATTTCGCAGCCGCACGACGGTTGCTTTAAACTTCGTGTCCGTGTTGCGGCTTTGAATGATGGTCTGCCGGCGCACAGGGAAATCTCTCTGGCGCCAGTTACGCGGGCCGCACCTCGAATGCCGCTGCTCTATTTAGTATAACATGATTCTAAACTTTTTGGTTTCCAAATGAAGGTTATTTGTATATACTATGGTTTAGTGATTAAATTGTGAAAAAAGTTGGGCGGTGTTTATTCGGAGTGAATTGGACCAATACGTCCAATTAAATCATTATAAAAACCAGTGGCAAGTTAATGCCGAGATTAGTTTCTACAATGACATGGATCTGTTGCCCCCTTGCTTATTTGCTTATTATTAAGCAGCCTTGTCTCATTCTGGGTCTAATGATATAAAGTATATTTGCTTCACCGTTCTTCTCTTTGTGCAGTTAGAACAGAGATTTTCTGAGGATAGCTGCTCACACACTCAACTGATTTTACTGAGTGTGTCTGTATAGAGTGCTTGGTCTATTGACATCCACACTGGGAACTCCCTTTGCATCTTCCTTTTAGAACTAGGCTCACAGTTGTATCTGGGAGGATCTTTTGGGACAGTAGTAGTGATGGGAAGTTCGGATCATTAAAGTGAATCGGATCATTTCGATTCGTTCACTGAAATGATCCGATTCATGATCCGGATCTTCGGATCACTCAGTGTGTCTGCACGGAGTTACTGTTTTCCAGTAACTCCGTGCAGGCACACTAACGATTGGCCCCGCCCCTTTTATTATGAATCCTCCCCCCCTGCCTCCAGTGATGTCAATGAAGGCAGAGAGTCGTTCAAAGATTCGGATCTTACAGGGATCCGAATCTTACAGTGATCCGGATCACTGTAAGATCCGGATCATTGTAAGATCCGGATCATTGTAAGATCCGGATCATTGTAAGATCCGGATCATTGTAAGATCCGGATCTTTGAACGACTCTCTGCCTTCATTGGCATTCTAATCATTAAGAGAATGTCACCATACTGTTATAAATAAATATATTAATAATCACTGCCCCCAGGATTTACATTCCCCTTTACCTGCAACTGCACCTTAAGCCAACTTTATTAAATTAATTAAATTAACCCTCACCATTAAATTAACCCTAAACACCCCATCAACCATGACTGCCCTAAAATTAACCCTTAACACACCATCAACCATGACTGCCCCTAAAATTAACCCTTAACACCCCATTAAGCATAACTGCCCCAAATTAACCCTAAACACCCCATTAAGCATAACTGCCCCTAAATTAACCCTAAACACCCCGTTAAGCATAACTGCCCCCAAATTAACCCTAAACACCCCATTAAGCATAACTGCCCCCAAATTAACCCTAAACACCCCATTAAGCATAACTGCCCCCAAATTAACACTAAAGACCCCATTAAGCATAACTGCCCCTAAATTATCCTTAAACACCCCATTAAGCATAACTGCCCCCAAATTAACACTAAAGACCCCATCAACCATACCAATTTATTAGGTAATTTATCTGGAGTACATGCAATTAATTTAGGGGTAGTTATGGTTAATGGAGTATTTAGGGTTAATTTCAGGGGCCGTTATGGTTAATGGGGTCTTTAGGGTTAATTTCAGGGGCCGTTATGGTTAATGGGATCTTTACGGTTAATTTCAGGGGCAGTTATGGTTGATGGGCTATAAGGGTTAATTTTATGCTGATGACTGAGGGTTAATTTAATTAATTTAATAAAGTTAACTGTAGGTGCAGTTATAGGTAAAGGGGGGCAAACTCAGGGGAATCTAAATCCTGGGGGAAGTGTGAACATTATTAATGTATTTATTTATAAAAGTATGGTATCAGTAATATTCTCTGAATGATTCGAATCTCTGTAAGATTCGGATCCTTGTAAGATCCGGATCCCTGTAAGATTCGAATCATTCGACTCTTCGGTTCATTCGACTCTTCGGTTCATTCGACTCTTCGGTTCATTCGACTCTTCGGTTCATTCGACTCTTCGGTTCATTCGACTCTTCGGTTCACTCGACTCTTCGGATCATTCGACTCTTTGAACGACTCTCTGACTCTATGAGTCATCGTTCCTATGAGAATTAATGAGCTGTAACCTGACCCCAGAGTCTGTGTCTGAGTGCTCTGCAGATGACTCACAGCTCTAGGATCAGGTTACAGCTGCATGATGATTCACAGACTGAACCGCTACAAACGAATCGTTCAGTCTAGTGAACCGACTCATCCGGATCACTAAAAAGAACCGGATCAAATGAACGATTCGTTCATGATCCGGACATCACTAGACAGTAGCATGGTAATTTACCAGGAAAGCTGGTGTACCAGGATGAGAAAATGGAAGAGTGAGTAGATCTACTGAGTGAAGGCCAGAGTAAAACTAATGGGAACTCAAGTTTTTCCATTAAATGAAATAATACAAAAAACATAATGTGTGCCAACCTGCATACATTTTGGGTTTTTGCAGAGGTAACATGCTATATATAAATGGAAATGGAAAACTTTAGTTTCCAGTATTTTTTTCCACCAAGAACCATATGTACTCAAGACCCAAGCTTTATATATAAATCTGGCAATTGCACCAGTGGGCGCAATCACGGACAGCACGGCTGCTTGTATTTTATGTACCCCCTCATATTGTTATCTTGACCAGAATTCTAGAACAGCATTCTTGTAAGGATCAAAGTGTGTTTTCTTTGACAATAACCATGCTGTCTGTGCATACACTGCTCCCAACGGTTCAGATTTGTTTAAGCAATGCACAATATAGAAATAATTTATGAATGCCATTTGAGAACAAAAGGTAACAAACAGAGGAAATATTACAGCATGCCTTATTAAGCACAGCTGTCTGAAGTTGTCATTTGCTGTTGTGAGGTTAAACTAGAATACATGAACTTTAAGATGTGCTAGAATTCAATTTTACTGACACTGTAAACTATAACTTTTCAAAATCTTCCCTTTGTCATGCCTACTACTAGCGGTGTTCACTTTATTTATGATGTGTCAATGTTTTGTTTGTTTTATTATTGAACTGTCACACAGTATAGGTGTCAAATCGTGCCTACAGCATTTTTAACATGACAAAGTACTGTTTGATTTCTTATTTCAATGAAAAGTACCCTCTTTGGAAATAAAGCAGAATAAATTAATTAAGACTGCTGTTCAATAAATGCAAGGAGTTATCGTTAAATGGACAGTCTACGGCCCCGAGCAGGCTCACCAACAATGAATGCATAATAACTCTTTCATGACTGGGGTTTTTCCTAAACATGTTTGACATTTTTACTATATGTTTGTTAAATTGTAATTTCCCTTTTCCATGTTTGGTGGGCCTACACAAATTATTTATAACATGGGGTATTCTTTTGAGAACAGAGAAATACATATAATGTAATAATTATTAGTGCTATTACATTAAAACAAATTCAAAATATGTCACTGCTCATAAAGAGCCCACTTTATGTTCAGCCACATCCCTTGATTGTAGTTATTTTTTATTTTCCTTTTTTATCTATACCTCTCTTTTGGTCTCTGCATGGGTGAGTGAAATGCTGAGATATCACATTACACACCAGTTCTCTGATTATCACTCTGCACATGCACCATCCTTGAAATTTCTCATGAGCCGGTGCTGGAGCTGGCTATGGTGAGTATCCATGCATGAAACATCCATGAAACATAAGGTGACACCCATTCTGAGTGCATTAAAGTGCATATGATGACTGGAGTATATATTTAAACCTGCTAAGATGTTGTATAGCATTCCAGATGTAAAAGGCTGGAGGGGACATATAATTTTCACACATTTCAGACACTGCATTGCAGATTCTGTTGACATTCAGTTCTTTTCCTGTAAGTTCTTAAATTGATGATTTCTTTTTTTAAATTCACTCAGCAGTCAACAGGACCTTTAAGTTTCAAAAGCACATTATAGGCTTAGCGGTCTTGTTCAGATATTATCGCTTTATAAATAAGGAAGCTCTTGTAGTTTGACCACATGTTAGAAATAAATATAAATCAACAGGGAGCACAGCAGAATGTGTCCAAAATGGTACTCTGTATTCTATATTTTCAAGAAGCCTCATGATTATCACATGCCTCCCAGCATCTCAAATGACTCAAGAGTAATGGTTTTGTTTGACGGGGTGGTCCGTTTTAAGTGTTTTTTTTTTTTTTTTTAAACAAATACGGATCAGATTTCTCTTATTGATTACTCTCTATACAGTAAATTGTTGGTGCCACTATGTTACTAGGCCACATGTCTGGCCTTACCCCTTGGGTCAGATTTTACTTGCCCTTCCATGTAAGCACACAAATAAAATCATGAATATATATTACTGAGCTGGGTGACAGCAATGAAAGCTTTGCACTGCACTTAGTTGTAAGACTGATAACTGAACAAATATACGTAAAAAAAAAAAAATTTAGTCTTGTGGCTTTTTAGGTAATTTTAAAGTCTGTTTCATATTAAGTTCCTACTCCTTCTCGCCATCCCAGCCACACCTCACAAATATTCTTATGGTGTGGTCAGTGTCCATTCTTGAACCTGAACACAGACATCTATAAAAAATCTGTCTGGCTCTTCTCATACACTACAGTACATATTAATCAAACCTAATTACTCAACTGGTCAAGTAAAGATAAACGGATAAGAATGGTAATTAAATGGATAACTAAAAAGGCAGGTGTCGTTAAAAGTCCTCACTTGAAATTGATCCAGTTGAGTTCCTCTATTGAGACACACAATGGAGCCTAGGTATACGGCGCACCTGCCTCAGAGTGCCCCGGAGTTTTATGGCTGGATATACAGTTGAATGAAACTTTTGTTTTACATTAGGCAATAAGAAATGTATTACTAAAGTATATGAATATATTTTTAAGGTAATACACAAACATGCAAAATATTATTAAAATCTGTTTGTTAGTATGCTGGTGAGGTAGAGCCGAAACTACAGATTTATTTAGTTAGCAAACATTTTATGTTTTCTGCATACATTTGTGCTTGTTATTAGAGAGTTAAGTTTCCTCTCCATTATTTCTCTACAAAAAAAAAGCCATAGGGATGTTAGGAATGGATATTTCAGCTATTCAAAATGCTTATGAGAAGCAAAACAGAATATCCCTCTGTGCAGCTACGGGGAGATATAAATACAAAATATTCATTTAGATTTGCTTGTTATTAGAGTTTGGTTTGCAGATTGCTTCCAACATCATATTATAGAAGAACTGGGTAAATTCTCACGTTATATATGTATACCATGCATGCTTAAATAGATAGGCACACACACACACACACACACACACACACACACACACACACACACATATATATATATATATATATATATATATATATATATATATATATATATATATATATATATACAGGACACACAGGGGTTAGCCTGAAGAGTATTTGAGCCTTGCTACATGTTTTCATATTAATAAAATAAAGAAAAATCCTATACATTTTTTCATTCCCATTTGTAGAAAAAAAAAATTAACCCCTATTTTAAATGACCATTACTTTTCTGGAACACAGATCAAAGAAAGGACAATTTTGTATTGGTATAAAGGATCAATACAAAACATGACAAACACTTGATCTGTTTCTTTCAATACAGCGGGTCAAAAAAGGCTAAACTTCTCATCCACTTGGAAGAGAAAAATGTAATCAGTTCAATGGGCTGTGAAATAAAACCAGACTTAATACTATTGCCTGAAATAAATATATATATATATATATGGAGTCACAACTATTCACAAAATGTATTGTTATGCCAATGTTCTGTTTAGGATAGCACATCTTTGATAACCTGTAAATGATATAGTTCTCCAAAAAAAACTCTACACTAAAGAAACCAACCACCTATGAAGTTCATTTACTCTGGTTTTCAGGGCTCGACAAATCCCAGGCGCCAGGTCGCCATGGCGACAGAGAATTCTGTCCTGGTGCCTAGGTGTTTGTCAGCCTGTTATATCTACAAAAAATTGCCCCCGCGGGGGCGCTGCTGCTGCTGTCTGCCCAGGAGTCCGTGCAGAACAGCACAGCCACTCCGAGCCCGCCCCCAAGCCTGTGATCACTCCCACGGAGTGATCCTGTAGGCTGAAAACGCCGTTGCAGGAAAACCAGCAATTGCGTTTTCAGCTGCCACAGGCAGCTTCAGTGAAGGTGGTCGTGTGTTGATTGGGGTGGGGACCTGACACAACACCCCCCTGCTGCCCGATCGCTCCATGAGAGCGACAGTGCAGCGTTAACCCCTTCAATGCCACAATTGTGTATGACACATTTGTGGCATTGCGGGGGGTTAACATTTGTCCCCACAAGCTTGTGGGGACTAAATATCAGTCAATGCTGTGCTCCAATGGAACATCAGCATTGAAAGAGTTAAAAAAAATCAAAAAAATAATTAAAAAATAAACACAGCACTGACCTGAAAGTCCAGGGTGCTTCCAGGTCAAATGCTGTGAGTTTAGTAAGTGGGCTGATGATGATCAGATCACTCCTGACAACTGTTAATTTTTTAAAAATCCTGGCTCCTAACATCTCTGGTGTTAAATAATTATCCTTAACAACGGGAAAAACAAATCAATAATGGTTATGACTGATATAATTGATAGGTAACCTGTCTAGTTCAATGCACAGGCTGAATTATTCATATTTACTGCTCTATATAATTTTCTGATATTACCGTTCTCATTCCTAGCTGGACACATTTTCTCATACTTAGTATCATTCTTCATCAATAATCACTATTGAACAAGAGCAAATAAATTAGGATATATACATTCTTATTCTACTACTTTGTGGCATTAGCCACAAGTTTTTTTCTGCAGTGGGCCACTTCATCAGAAATGTATGTGTGTGTGGGCTGCACTCATTTTTCACTGAGAGAAAATATGGCCTTTTAGCCTTATAATGCATATTAATACAGGGTTAATTTGGCAAGATATAAATAAAATAGACAGAATCTTAACTTATGTATACTGGATAAACATGACATCAGTCAATGGTAGATAATACAAGTTAGAATCTTATGTGATGTGACTGGGAGTAATCAGTACACCAAAAAAGTCATCATACACAGGACGCCTGAAGCCACAATTTAGTGCCACTAATCCTTTTAAATAAAATATGCAGATTGAAACAGAGTAAATAACACAAAATCTTTACTTTTCTTCTCACTGTTTTCTGGGCCAAGAAAGTTTTATCCTCTGAAGTGACTACAAATTCAGGAGGGCGTTTTATCTCTAGATAATTAAAAATGAAATAGTTCTATTTATTCCCGCAGTAAGTAAAGTGCCAGGAAACAGACAACCAAATACACACACCAGGACAGGCTCTGCCACACCGACACCCAAACACACACAGACACACAAACCAGGAAAGGCTCTGCCACACTGACCCCCAAACACACACACCAGGACAGGCTCTGCCACACCGACACCCAAACACACACACCACGACAGGCTCTGCCACACCGACACCCAAACACACACACTAGGACAGGCTCTGCCACACTGACACCCAAACACACACACACACCAGGACAGGCTCTGTCACACCGACACCCAAACACACACACCAGGATAGGCTCTGTCACACCGACACCCAAACACACACACTAGGACAGGCTCTGCCACACTGACACCATAACACACACACACACCAGGACAGGCTCTGTCACACCGACACCCAAACACACACACACCAGGATAGGCACTGCCACACCTACACCCAAAAACACACATACCAGGACAGGCTCTACCACACCGACCCCCAAACACACACACCAGGACAGGCTCTGCCACACTGACAGCCAAACACACACACCAGGACAGGATCGCCACACCGACACCCACACACCAGGACAGGCTCTGCCACACCGACACCCAAACACACACACCAGGACAGGCTCTGTCACCCCGACACTCAGACACACACACACACCAGGACAGGCTCTGCCGCACTGAAGCATAAAAGCATTTTCTACACTGCTTTGTCATTAACTGCCCCTTTTGTATTTTTCCCCCTTGTTTATTGATGCCCCCGCCCGGCACCCTTTAGTATTGATTAATGTGTCCCCCTCACAACCTTGTGTATTGCTCCCGTTTGTGCATTTATGCCCCCACACCCTTGTATATTGATTTATGTGATGCCCCAGCCAATCCCCTCCCTTGTGTATTCATGCCCCCACCCTTTTTGTATTGCCTAATGTGATTTGCTTACATCATAAGGTACATGGAAAACTTTTTGCTGACATGTGTGCTCACATCTGAGTTACTAAAGCAGTAGGCTAAAAAGTGAGCTTTCCACTTTTGTGTAAATCACAAAAAAAATGCTTCTTATCACCCAATCAACCTCCATTGTTCACAAATCCACTTATTACTGACAAAATTCAGCAGTAACCCGTGCTAATCAGAGATCTTTTGTCACATAGGACATATAGTGGGGTAGTATTATTAGTAAATACAGACTTTACCAGACTTTAGTACTGACTTGGAAAAAAATGATATATAAAATTATATTATTGTTGTTGTTTAATTTGCTTGTTTTTTTTTCTTTATCATGAAAATAGCTTGTACATGGTCCCAAAAAATGTAAACTCAATTATTAGTTGCTTAACTCAGTATATTTCTTAAGGGAGTATTTACCATTGTTCTCTGTTCTATTTTTATGTGTAATGTCATTTTAGGACATATGCCAGCTGGCAGTCAGGGAAAACCATAGCAATTTCAGTAAAACTGTACAAATGCCCTTGAATTACTGCAGTTTACCTCAAATTATCTTCCTTTACACATATTAAGTACACAGAAGACATTTGAAAGACACTTGCAATTAAATGATGACACTCTTTTTTCCAGTTCATTTTGTACACTCATATATTGATTTTATTTATATAAAATGTATTTATACAGCTCTAACACATTCTGTAGCGTATTTTAAAGTGACAGTTAAGGTTTTTTTTACCCCCTTAAGAAAACAATTGATAAAACCTTACTTATATTTATAGTAAGTTTGGACAATCACTCCATTAAGAGATTAACTCCCTTAGCGGTAGGGATCCTACTGTGTAGTATGGACACAGCCAGACGTGAAAAAACAGGACTACAGTACATTTAAATGTATATTTAATTGATATGAAAATATAATAGCAGTGTATGTGACGAAAAATAATTTCATAGGAAGAAAATATTTCCTATGAAGAAAGAAAATGAAGAATGTTTAAAAATATCTAATTGCATCTGAACTAGGTATCCACTACTATACCAGCAACCTAAAGAATATTATACTCCACACATACAGGTTTACTTCCTCTAAGCATCGTCTTGCTCTACGTAATGGTACTTTAAATACGATAGGGAGCATCTATTTTTATAGTAGAATGTAATCATAATTTTGTTATACAGTTGCTTATAAAACAATACAAAGGTTTAGGTTATAGTTATCATTTGTATCTTTATATCATATTGCAAGCAAAAATATAAGCAAAGGAAGTATCTCTTCCCACCAAAACATTTTAGGTGTAGCACCACACTAAATATCTGTTAAACAAATTCCAGGTAAAACTGTTGGATTCCACTAGACTAAGTTAATACTACATGATTATCCTAGTACAAAACTAGCGAGGCATCTCTAATGAGGAACTAACCTAATAAAAGCTGAGACGCTTTTGACTTATTACAAAGGAAAGCTATAAAACGGATGGATGTGTCTAAATCTGATTCTTCATTAATTTGTGTTTTCAAGGCTTGCCATCTTTAAACACTTGTATCTATGAGAACGACTGTAAATGCTTTAGTTATATAAATAATCATTCACCATTCCTCTAGCCATCTCTTAACATGGCCGAATAAAATATAGAACGTGAAGAAAAAAAAAGAACATATAATCTGCACATTTTTCCAGCTGTAAAAAACAGGTTTTACTTATCTTTGCCTTATGTTCAGCAAACCTATACCGTGTTAATTAATTTACCACTTCTGCTGGAAGACTGTTTCACCTAAATACCCCCTTCCATGAACTGAAACTTCCTTACATTACATACTACATGGATGGTACAATTGTACAAACTTATATTGCTATACATGTATACAGGTGATTTAACTTACAGAATATATGACGTAACCAAAAAGACCACATGATAAAATGACAGAAAGGTGGGACAATTCTGCCTGAATGCTGTATTTACTATTTAATTATAAACCGTACTGACATTTTGGATCTAAAATTGTGTTATACTGTTTTTTCCTTCTACACTATAACTATAAATTATACATGTGATGGTTAATTTGGTAATGTATAGTTAATACCTTGATAATGTGTTATTGATGTTCCTTGTCCTTGAAAAATCAATGTGTATGCTTATAACATTTAGTGATGTCTTGTAAAATATTTAACAAGGACTTTCTTAATATTGAATATATTCATTGTTAATACGCACCTTTGGCTTTAAAGAATGCACATGTTTATTTCATTTCTTTTTTCTTTTTTAGTTCTACAGAGGAACAATTCCGCTGGCAAACACAAGGTGAATTGTTTCATTTTATACATGAAGTTATTCTTATCATGGTTATTATTGTATATTGTGTTTCAAGGAAGTTCCACATATAAAATATTATGTATCGCATCTTATATATGTCCATAACATAGAAGATTCATACAGTTCTTTAGGAAATGCCCTACCTTACCCCCATAGATCTAGGATTTCAAGCCACACAGTAAAATTGATTTGCATGGTTCATTAGGATGTTGAAAGTAATACCCAGACATGGGCACGTATACTATAATTAAATAATTAAGATTAACACTCTGTTTCATCCCCCTAGAGGTTTTATTATCGCTAACAAGTGACTGCAGTTCCTCAATTTATCCCCAACCTTGAATCCTGAAGTTGTACCAAACGTCATAAACCACCACTCAAAACAGCAACTTGCAGCGTCTTTAATTGACTAAAGCTTTAAGCTTTCTGCCCGTTTGTGTAAAATTCAATAAAAAAAAAATCGACAAAGAGAAAAAAAGAGAAAAGGTCCCAAGCAGTCATGTCCCTTACAAGAATATGAGTGTACGACCTCTTAGTTCTTGTGAATTATGCTATTCCGTATAGTGAAATGTGTTTTGATTTGTGCCGTGAGTGTGGCACCCAGTGAGTTTATGTATGTTTGCCAGCATTTGAAATTTGTTTTTGTATATTTATCCTTGTTTGTAGAAGATTGGAGCCATTCCATCCGGAACAAATAGAACAACTTTGTAAGGAAAACATTCATATTTGGAAGGCTCAGGCTTGTCCAGTTTTGCAAAAATTAAATTAGGAGCCACTGGGGTGATAATTTGAATGATTTCTTTTATTGTCGGATAGGAAACCTAAAATAGCTACTTCTGGTTTTAGTGGGAACTGACAAATATTGTGAAATGTAGTATAGTTATCCACTGGTTTCCAAAACGTATACATTTCTGGACAATTTCAGAAGCAATCCAGGAGATCAGCATCATTGTCTTTCAGGGGAGATGTAAGCCCTGTGCACAATCTTGGACACCATATCTGAGTATGAAGCAACTATTTTTAAAGTTCAGAAACTTTAGTCAAAGGTAGACCATTTTCCATGTTTTAATAACAGAATATAGTAATGGGATGTCTCTCACGTGTTCTGGTAAAAGAGTATAATAAACATGTAGTAAATAAAGTATTGATTAATGTGTCCCCTTCACAACCTTGTATATTGCTGCCCTTTGTGCATTTATGCCCCCACACCCTTGTGTCATGCAGAGCCTGTGTTGGGCTAACGCAGGGGTTTAATATTAGAAGGGTTAACCTAGTCAGGTGTGTTTTACAGCCAACAATTTGCCCTCTTAAGCCACTCAGACTGACTGACACCTTTTACATACCAGAGTGCTGCCATAAATTCATTCAGGATCATCCTCAAGGACCACTGGTGATGCCTCCCCTATAGTATAGAATTTAGGGTGATGGTCTTCTATGCTGGGTTTGGACCATCTTGAGGACACAATGAGATCTATGGATCTTAACAGATGTATGTTAAGAGTATATGGGTGTGTGTGTGATACTAAGGGCTAAGCCTGGGACATCTCTCCGTGACACTGGAGGGGTGGAAGATCTGACCAGGGGATAAAATTGATTGTTTTTTGGAAAATCAGTGAACCTCTCCATGAACCTCTCTGAGAACGTCTCTTAGAATCTCTCCTGAAACTTTCTATGGAACATCACTGAAAATCCTCAAATTCAACAAGGACATTGGGGTTCCCGCAGATGACCTAAATTGGTTTTGTATAATTAGGTTTTTCTGTGTTTCTCCTTGTTATCATTAACCCTTGCACACCCTATGTGTCTGGTTATCCGATAGCTAGCTGTGTATATTGATTTATGTGATGCGCCAGCCAATCCCCTCCCTTGTGTCTTGATGCCCCCATGCTTTTTGTATTGGCTAATGTGATGCCCAACCAACCTCTTGTCTATTGATGCCCCCACTGACATGCGTATTACCCCCAGCCACACACCCCTATTGATTTTGTAATGCCACAACTCAGCCACCCCCCTTTTGTATTATTTAATTTTTGTCCCCCTTCCTTGAATATGGGTCCACTTTCCTATAACCCCTAATTATTTTTTTGGTAATACTTACATTTTTGTGGTTTTTTCCCTGCTGTCCTCCGACATGATGATCCTCTCCCAGTCAGGAGGAACTCTTCTGTGAGCCTGCCCCCTTGAATGTCACGTCTTAAAAGGGGCGGGACGAAGAGCTGAGGCACTACTGCCACTGGGCGGCACGGTGTGTGCACGCCGAAGTTCAAAGCAGCCGACGTGCGGCCGCTTTGAATGTTGGTCTGCCGGCCATATATATAATTGTCTGGGAAAACCTATCATTTGAATTAGGTGGATGCAGCCTGTAAATTAGTAACACAAGGAATTCTACAGTTTAAGTTTTTCAATCACTTTATCAACAGTTTTGTACACATTTTATTTATTGGCAAAATGCATATAACACACATTCAAAAAATCAACTATTGGCTCTGACGTATTAAAGAAGTGCCCACATTTTATGTGAACATTTACCTCAGCAAAGGAAGAAAATATATCTAGCAATAAGTGGACCCAATAATGCTTGTCAATTTACAAAAAGATCAATGTCAAAACTCTTCCTTTACAAACAAATGCCTAAAGGAGCTTTATATGCGCAAACATCAAAAGAATGGGACTTAGGAGTAAATATGTCTGAGGACTTAAAAGTAAGCAGGCAAGAAAAGGAGAGGCGGTTCTGTCATTTACAAAAATGGGTCGTTCTGAAGAGCTCAGTAAATCCAGGCGTGGTACTGTGATAAGATGCCACCTCTGCAAAAAGTCAGTTTGTGAAATTTTATCCCTGCAAAATATTGCACGGTCAACTGCAAGTGCTATTATTGGAAAGTGGACGTGTTTAAGAGCCACGTAAAGTCACAGAGTGGGATCACCAAGTGCTGAGGCGCACGGTGCGTAAAAGTCACCAACGCTCTGCTGATTTCATAGCTGAAGAGTTCCAAACTTCCACTGGCATTAATTATCAGCACAAAAACTGTAAGTCTGGGTTCGGAGGATGCCAGGAGAACGTTACCTACCTGACTGCATTGTACCTGACTGCATTGCTGGAGGAAGGATCATTGTCTGGAGTTTTTCAGGGATTGGGCTAGGCACCTTACTTCCAGTAAAGGGAAATCCTAATGCTTCAGCATACTAAGCCAATTTGGACAATCCTATGCTTCCAACTTTGTTGGGAAATTTTTGGGAAGGCCCTTTTCTATTCCACCATGACTGTGCCCCAGAGCACAAGTCAAGGTCCAAAAAGACATAGTTGGATGAACTTGGGAGTGGAAGAATTTGACTGGCCCGCACAGAGCCCTGACCTTAACCCCATCGAACATCTTTAAGATGAACTGAAACAAAGATTGCGAGTCAGGCCTTCTCATCCAACCTTCCCAGAAGAGTGGAAGCTGTTATAACTGCAAAGAGGGGACCAACTACACATTAATGTCTGTGTATTTAGAATGCAATGTCATAAAACTCTGTGATGGTGTAATGGTCAGGTGTCTCAATACTTTTGTCTATCTAGTGTAGTTCAGGACTGCTAAAATGGTAAATGGTTTGCAAGGTAAAAAGTATCAGGAAAGACTAAAGGATCTTAATATGTATGAGCGCCGGAAGATGACGTCATTTCCTGCGCTCAACATTACAAGCCGGCACCGAGACCAAGCTAGAGGGCTCGCAGAGGAGAGAGAGAGGGGCACCGAGCAGGTACTGACAACTTGGTAAGATAAAACCACTCGGCGCCCTCTCTCTCTCTCTCTCTCTCTTCTCGGCTTTAAAAAAAAAAAGGGCACCCCACTCGGCTCCATTGTCGGGCCGGCCCTGACAGCAATGCTCATGCAAAAAGGTAAAATTGGATTAGCAAGAACATTCTATTGATTGATATGGTGACTGCATCAGATTTATTACTACACCAGAATTCCTTTTTATACATGACCCTAAATGTGTCAGAAATAATTCTGTTTTAGCATTAAGTAACTCACAAAAATCAGCAACTGTTAATTAAAACGCTTACAGTTTCTTGTTTATTTCATTTAGCTCTTGATTTTGTGATTTATTGCGGAAATAATTTGCTTTTCTGTATACTTATTGCCACCTTTTTACCAATAGTAATATGCTGTTTATATTATACTACTACATCATCGCACATCGGCTGACAGAGAGGATGAGATGAGACATGAGAGGACAGCCTCTGTTACTCCCCTTCACTTCCGCTGGGGCTTCTTTGATGGACCTACGATGAAGGTCATGTGATGCTGGTGCTGCATCGCAGAAGCCCCAGAGGATGTCTGTGCACATCGCACGAACAATCACCGGCTGACAGAGAGGGGAATCCAGGTCCCCTGCAGCGCTGCGGGGGATCTGGATTCTAGTGTTATAATCCGATCTCTGTTTGATGTTGGATTATAGAAGGAGAGGAATTTTTCCAGAGCATTTTCTCTGAAAAAAAACTCTTTTTGTAATTGATAAAAATCGATTCGACTAATCGATAATGAAAATCATTGACAACGATTTTCATTATCGATTATGATCGATTTTATTGATTAGTTGTTGCAGCTCTAGATAGTATCACTGTACATGGATAGTATACGCTGTATAGTAATATCCTACTTGTACTAATGTGTATTTCTTAACTCAGGACAAATAGTTGAATCTATTTAGCAATTTTTGTTCCATAGCTTTTGTAGACGAGTAAAAAGGATTCAATTAAAAGTAAGAAAAAGTGCTTTTTTATTTTTTTCACCATATTTTATTTATATTTTTTTATAGTAAATTAGATGATATGCTCAAACTAATGGTATCTAAAAAAAAAAGCCCTTCTTGACCTGAAAAAACAATAGATACATTGTGGGTACACTAAATGAGGGAGAAGAAAATTACCCAAAACAAAATCAAACATTGTCACGAATGTGTTAAACCTTAACTTGACTAACCACTCAGTGTTTTAGTGAATAGACACATATGTTTTTCAACACATTACAACATATTACTAAATACACAGGTGTCATATGTGTATTTGCACAACTTATACTTCCTGCACATTGCAATTTAACTGAACATGGACTCACAGGAGCCAAGAGTTGCTCAGATGATATAAAAAATAATTATTTGCTATGAGACTCTTTAGGTTACGCCTGTAAGGTTGACCAGCATGGACCAGTAAAACATTCAGTGAACACCTGGAAATGAAAATAATCACTCCAGGTGTATTTGTAGGGCATTTTGTTGCTTAGTACAGAAGCCTATTGAACCAAATGTAAAATATATATATATATATATATATATATATATTATGAATAAAGTGGGGGAATATGTCTTCATAATCCTTATCTTATAATTTCTGCAGATGGCCAGAAAGACATAGAGGATGAATTAACAACTGGCTTAGAACTGGTTGACTCATGTATTAGATCGTTGCAGGAATCAGGAATACTTGACCCTCAGGATTACTCCACTACTGAAAGTAAGTGTTTAATTACTTTTTGATATGTAGAGTTTGCTTGTGGCATATTGTACTTGGGGGAAATGAAAATGAAATTACAAGCAATTTAGAAAAATGCCATTTGGACAGGATGCCATAAGGTCCATTCAGCCCTAGCTAACCAAAGAAACTTGCCACCAGTATGACCTTGCAGCCTTGCCGTATGTAGTATCCTGAATGAGTGGCCCCCATAGGCTGCATGCAGGAGGCCCAAAACCTCCTTCTTGGTCCTCATGGGGTGCCGTAGCCTGAAACTCTGCCCACTGAAAACTACAGAGAGCATCAGTCATTAGATTCCAGACATAGTTACAGCCCTCCAGATCACATTCAGGCACAGACATTCCAGCATTAGCAATAGGAGAACCACCGGAGGGGATGGCGCCTTAAGACTAATGGTAACGTAGCCCACTCTCAAATTTCCCTACAGAATCATTACCCCCTGTCCTGAAGACACACTGTCCTCACCACACAGGACAACCTCGTCCACAACTGTGAACAGCTCAAGGAACGCCAAATTCCTTATTTAGCCAGCAACCCATCATGAGTCTGGCCACTTGTCCGTGCACCAGTGTGCCCCCAAAATGGCTTCAAACCCTACAGACCCTGCAGCATTCATATATAGGTGCAGTTGCCCATTGTACCCCTCCAGGACCTGCCAATTGGACCTCCCATTCAGCCCAAGATGTCACTCCCACTAGGCTCCAACTATTCACCCATTGACATCACCTGAAGTTTAGCTTCTTCAGTAGCGATTGCCAATTTGGACAATCCGCCAGTTTGTCCACTGGTAAGGTACACTCCATGGCCACAGATTTGGTTTTTGACCCTGAGGAAGCTCAGACAGGTGGCAGGCCCCTTGGTCTTGTCACCCTCAACACTACATCATATTCTTGGCTGTCGCCAACAGGCGAGGACATCAGGGAAAGTCCGGAAGCCAATACCAAGGAAATCGTCTAAGTAGTGCATCGAGGACTCCATCGCACCACCCATTATAAAAATGTGCTAAAGCACTTCAAATAGACACACGTGGTTCAGCAACCCATCTTGAGGCTCATATCTATGTGGGACTGACATTGGTGCCCCAGATGGTGAAACTCCAGGTGTACTGGCAGCAGCCAAACACATCTGTCTTTGCTAAGAGCACCCTGCGACCCACCACCCTGACCATCCAAACCACTTCATCAAAATAAGTGTAGATCATTCTACACAACTGTGCTGATATGTCATCATTGACCGAACCCCCTTGCAGGTACAACAAATGATGAATCAGCCTGTACTTGCTCGGTTTCTTCTTAGTGACACCTACAAGTTTGCCAGTAGCGGGGCTAGCGCTACCTCCTTTGATAACTTTTCTCAAACAACTGAAACGTAATTTTTTACCGAAAGTGATGAAGCGAAATCCACAAAAGGGATCAAAAACCCCTCACTAAACCTCCCCACCACCGAGAAGAGTGACACGGTCCCCTGCAGCTGCCACCTTCGCTGGCCGCGCTATCGACGTCGCAACCTGCCCACCATCCTGGAGGAGGGAGTTGTCCTCATGTGCCCCAGCCTCCAGGGCCCGAGTCCTTTGGCTCAAAATATGGACCACAACTGCCCATCCAAATCCACCATCAGGGCCCCCAGCTGACCCGCACGTCCTCTTCCATCCCTCCAAAAACCCTTTTACAACTTGGCCATATCTGCCATAGCCTGTTTACCTCCCCTACTGCCCCCAACGAAGGAGAGGCATACTCCAGTTGCTGTGTCACAGCTGGAGGTCCCTGCGCAGCCTCTTAGCAACTTGTTCAGCTTACTGTTCCAGGAGAGCCGGCCTGTACTAGCCTTCAGCATCAATGTGGACTGCTCTGGAACTTGCCTCCCAAGCCAATCCTAGATGCAGGTCTACCTATATACAGTTCCCTCCACTAATATTGGCACCCTTGGTAAATATGAGCAAGAATGCTGTGAAAAATGTTTAACCCTTTGACCTCTGCTCTCATGGATATCAAACAATCAACTGGAAATGTTATAAATCAACCTGGAAGAGGACATGTGTCTATATTGTCTCACTGTGAAGAGGATTGTTTGAGTGGCCAAACAATCTCCAAGGATCGCTGGAAAATTGAAGTTAGTTGCGTCTTGGAGTCAGATAGTCTCCAAAACTACAATCTGATGTCACCTACATCACCACCACAAAAACAAACTTAACCGTCTACAGTTTGCCAGTCATTACTGGAACTTCAAATGAGATCGAGTTCTGTGGTTGGATGAAACTGAAATTTAACTTTTTGGCAATAAACACCAGAGGTGGGTTTGTCACATACAGAGAGGTAGCCATATGGGAAAGTACCTGGTGCCCACGGTTAAATATGGTGGTGGCTTTTTAATGTTTTGAGGATGTTTTTCTGTGAGAGGACCTGGACATTTTGTTAGACTACATGGCATCATGGACTCAAATATCAACAAATATTGCTCTTGACTGCCTCTGCCAGAAAACTTAAAATAGACCGTAGTTGGATCTTTCAGCAAGACTATGATTCAAAACATAGATCCAAATGAACACAAAAAAGGTTAACTGACCAAATCAAGGTCCTACCATGGCCATCCCAGTCCCATGACTTAAACCCCATAGAAAACCTTTGGAATTAACAGAAGGGAAATTTGATATGTGGAGAAATGGTCTCAGATCCCTTGCCTTGTATTCTCCAACATCATCAGGCATTATAAGAGAAGAATCAGAGCTATTATCTTGGCAAAGGGAGGTAACACAAATTATCATACCTGGAAACTTGTAGGTTCCGGCGACTTGCAGGACGCAGGCATGACTGCCCATTGACATTGGTGGGAGGTCACGATGATGTTGGGGGCATTCCCACTGATGTCAGTGGGTGTTCCCGCTGCCGTCAGTTGATGTTCCTGCTGACATTGAGGGAAACACCCCAATTTAAAGGGGGAATAGGTGGGTAGTGGGGCGTAAACCTGTGTTGTGTTTGCAGTTGTTTGATATCCATGAGAGCAGAGTATTTTGGTATATTTTGTGAAGAAAATATCAAAAGGTCAAAACAATAAAGACATATTTTCAATGCAATGTTAGTTTTTTGCCTCGGTTTTTATTTCTTTGCCTTCTCTAAATCGCTAATAAATCACATAACAGAGATTGGTGTCTTTCTTTTTACTATTGATTAAGTAGCATTCAGTGCTTTACTGGAACAATCACCAGCCAGGTGTAACCCAGGTTAGTTAAAAGAGCAGCATATAAATATAAAGTTAGTTGACAATCTCTTAATAAGTTGAACACTCACACTGACTGGTCACCACACTGATGCAAACTCAAATACACTGACCATCCTCAGCCAAACAGAGGCAAACTCAATACACATTGGCCACTCTTAGCCAAACTGAAGTTTCCAGGTATTCCAATACCAAGGCCTTCATACTTCAGTGAACATTACATTGTGTAATGTAATTTCCATTGCAGCTTACCTGCAGAAGATGTTGTAACTCTTGCCCAAGTCAGTGCTTTCCTTCTTTGAAAACAGCTGAGGGGCAGGGGACGTGAACAAAGGCTATTCGGGGATTCTGATGAATCCCATATGCATTTCCAACCCATATAATTTTAAGGTGAATGCTATCACATACATTTAAGTCTATCATGGCTAATGTGCAACTTTAATCATACTTTGTCCGCTGTTGTAAATCATTCCTTAATAAACCTATGCAATGAAACCTTTAAACCGGGGATACAAGGAATATGTCTCTTTAAAATAGTGGATGAATTAGTATTTACTACATGAATAATGCAAATCATTTTCAGTAGCTTAATATTGTACCAGGTAAACATAATTAGTAAGATCTGGCTTCTCTTGATAAATCCAGTACATCATGTGGTTGTTCTGCTTCACTGAAGCCATTACTGACTGTTCCAAATGACTTTTCTTAACTCAGGACCCAGCCTCCTATCCCAGAGTGCGCTTCAGCTCAATTCTAAACCTGAAGGGTCTTTTCAGTATTCATCAAGCTACCATAGCAACCAGACCCTTGCCTTGGGGGAAACATCAGCGTTGTCGTTCACGGGCCGCAGCAATCAAGCAAGATCTGCCATTCAGAGCTACAACCAAGTAAGTGGACAAATACAGTGTTTCACTCACCCAAGGGCTACAGCTCTGCAGATACACCTCATGCATAGCTGCATAGCTGTGCTATGTGATTGCTATTTGTATGTCCTCTGCAGCAAGGATTTCTAAAGAATGTTGCGAATGGAAATTCATTATTAAAAGAAGTTAATTTATTTGCATGGCATATCATCACTGATATAAGTCTTAACAGATTGGTGGTTTAATGTATAGTACTGTGCAGGGTTTGCAATGTTTTTCATATTTGCATAAATTCATAAATGACTAGTATGTTTTTATTACATAGATATTTTGTCTGGGGATAGCAGAATGCAGTTTGAATACACATCATGGACTAAACACGAACAAGCAAAATGGCTATTAAAAAAAGAAAGCCTTTCCTCCTTAACAATATATGCATGTGGTCTTTATTATTAATTAGTTACCATTATTATTATGTATTGATTGATATATGTAGCACCATCATATTCTGTAGCACAGTGCAATGTGGCACACAGAAAGATAATCACAATGGACAGATAGGACCAGGTACAGGGTGCTTTCTATCTATATTTATATTTCTCTGCTCTATATTTGTATTAATCTTCCCAAATACCTTCTCCCCACATATTTTCTCCCTGTTGTCATGATCACTCTCTATCAATCTTTTATTCCCTCTGCTTCCACTAGTTTGTCACCCTCAAATGCCCTTTTCTCTTGTCTACAATTTGCCTAATCACACTTCTTTTTCATTCTGTTGCAATATTGCTGTCTTTTTTTCATTCACTGCTCCCTGTTACCACCCATCAGGCCTGCAAATTTTACAAATCTTAAAAATCTTTGCTAACTTACATACATTTCCATACCACAAGATAACACAGAAAATGTCACAATAAAGCATTGCCATCTAGTCACACTTGTAACTTCCTTAGGGGGGTTCTTCATGAGTGCACTTCAAGTGCAATGGCAGTCCTGCTTCTTAGGGTAATATAAATGCAAAAAAGAGGACCCTATATTCTGAAGTAGTATCAGTGCAATGCACTAATCCAGAAAGGAAGAGGTAGTTTAGGTAGTGGAATACATGGCTCAAAACATTGTAAACGAAGGAGGGTCTAGGTTTTAGAAGGGTTAAAACCTACAACATAGCAAAAAATAATTTTGGGCATTCAAAAAGATGACTAGGGACGGCAAAGTGACAGCGAAACAAGATGGACACTTAGGCAATGAGCTGTGATGCCCACCTTCAACCTAAATAAAAAATGGCATTTTGAGTTTACTGAAAGTGGCCATTAAGACATTACAACACTGTGGAAAAAAGGACACAATAAAATCTAATTCTTACTTCACCACTAAAACTCCAAAGAGGCTGGAAGATGCAGGAGACAAAGGACGCCTCAAAACCACCATGGGTTGCTGGGAGCCCACAAATTAGAAGCACAGAATCCAATCTCAGCTGATTAGTTTAAAGTCATGTTACAGGAGCTGAAAGACTAACTCTATGAGAACATTAGGCAATATATACACAAAGTCACATAAAAATTAACACAAAATTAATACAGCTGAACAGAAAATAGAAGAAGTAATTGATGCACATAACAATTTAGCAGAACATCACACAGAACTTAAGAAAGAAGTTACTTCGTCTGAAACCTACAGATTTAGAAGATTGTTCTTATAAAAGAATTGAGAATCAGAGGCGGTCCAACTAGACCTAACTAGAATCCACTTCCTTCATGTAAAGGAACAAATTCTACAAAATTTGACACGGGCATCCAGGTGTTCCAGGATTCTTTTGCTTTGACCACAGAAGAGAAGAGAAATAGCTACCACCACTAGAATGCTCATACAAAACAAGGAAATCTACCATCAAAACTTTTAAATGGGAACGCAAACCATAGGAACATCACAGTAGTGGAGGATGGCCAGAGTTTACTTAAAGAATGGGGTTATGCCTCTGGAACACCACCAACAGCAAGGAAGGAATCTACCAGGAGCTCCACCAATGTTGATCCAAAACCTCAGTGGCTTCAGAAGAAATGGACTTTGGTGAAGGGCAAAAAGTCATCTAGTTTGAGGTCACATACCCCATCAACTTGTCTATGTAGCGCAGTGAGACAGTATAATATGATTTATGTTTGTGACATTTATTGTTTCCATAGTGTTGTTTCTGGTCTACCGATCCACAATGTTTTGGTCTTTTGAGTCTATTGTTATTAATGACAGTTTTACAGTCAGTCATCCTTATGTGGACAAAATGATGATTGGGAATGATTCATGACACCAAGAAGACCAGTTTCTAGACCTGATTTAGTTAATGGTACTTTAGCTGTGGTGGTTGAGGAGGAATATAAAATGTAATTACGGTACATTTTTCTTTTCTTCTGCCTCGGGTGCCTTCTCGTTTTTAATAAGTTTTTAATATAAATTTCTTGTAAAGAGCAAGTATCTGCTTAGAAAGGAAGTGGACAAGGTGGTCCACAAGGTGGGTCAGAGTAATAGGAATTATTTGTGTATGGGCCATAATGAATTGCGGTTTGCTAAGTTTGTTATATTGTTTTGCATTAAAGTAAAATCTAATACATATACAGGTGGCACATATGTAGCTTTTCAACCCTCCTAACTACTGGTTGCATTGAGGAGTGTGGGGGGTGTTTTGGGACGCATAAGAGGCAATTTATTGAAGAACCAATATATATATATATATTATGAAAATGGTTCTTAAAATGTTGTGTAGAGGAGACTTTTTTCAACAGGTCACTCACCTAGATTTTATTCTTGGAAGTTCTCTACTATACACCATTTTGACACAACTGTGCGTTCAGCGTGTTTTGACATAGTTACATTTATGACGTCTCCCTGGCTTCTGGAGGCTCTGCCTCAAGACCCCCTACCTATCTCCCTATAGCCCATTTTCCAAACCTTGGACCTCTGGGCCTTTGGGAAACTATTCTTTGTATTAAAAATGATAAGGGAGAAAAAATCTTCAACCCATGCCAGATAACAGAAGTATTTGACAAATATTATCCCATATATAATACCCCAAAGCCAGTAGAGGATAATATGTGTGATTGTTTGGGGGAAAAGCCTAACCCAACCTATTACATATTTGGAGGTCGATAGGGTAATAAAAGAATTGAAGCTAAAAAAAACGTCTAAAATACACAAAGCTAAAATACTGTCAAACAGGCTAGCTCTGCTATTTCCAGGTGTCAAATGCTGGACTTACCCAACCTGTTGCCGCCTATCATCTCCTTCGATGCTCCCAGTCTCAATGTCCTCCAGCAGGACCTCTAGTGTTGCAGAAGAGGATCCCCCTACTAGGATTTGCCTATCTGGCCTTTTTACCCTTTGCTGACGCTGGTCTGTTTAACTCTGCTGTATGTATTATTCTACCTGGACTGATTTACCCATTGCCAACACTGGTCTGTCTACTGGCTTCGGCTCTGCTACTATCTGGACTGATTAACCTGTTGTTGACCTCGGCCTGCCTCCTGATCTGCATGACATACTGCCATCTCCCTGCTATATAGTGTGCTAGCATTTTCAGCGGATACTCTGCAGAAGGGTTCCAAATAACCTGATTTCAGGTAGGCTCTACTAGCTGCATTTTGACACGAGTTGTTACTGGGATATGACCAGGTGGAATCCACCCAGGGAAGACAGGCCTACAGAAAATGCTAGAAAGTTTATAGACATGCTGGCTAGACATGCTGGCTAAGGCAAGGACAATTCCTTGTATTTTGTTAGCTAGATGCTGAGAAGGCCTTTGATATCTTACATTAAGGCTACGTGAGTAAAACTATAAAAGCCTTTGTCTTCCCAGACAAATTAGCGCTTTATATGCACTGTTTTCTTCGCCAGGTTGGTGGTCCAAAATGCGGGCTTTTTCAGCTACAGACAGATTGTTCTCCTGAAGATATTGTACTTCATTTGGACAGTGCCAATGTACATGTGGGTACAATAAGTATGAATAGATAGGAAAAAGAGGTCTTCTTGCGCAATAGAATCCTTAATACCAAATCTCTCAATAGACGTGTGTGTATCGAGGAGAGTTGTCTAGGCATACATATGTTTTCCATTGTTTTACTGAATTTCCTGAATTCTTTAATAAAAGTCACATAAAGTTAAGTAGGTATATTCTTATAACTGCTAAATCTGTTATAGCGAGACACTGGAAAGACAAACATCTCCAGACAGAGAGGAAGTTATTATCTTAAAAAGACAAACTTGTATAATGGATAAATTATCTCACTTAATATCTAACACGATTAAATCATAAAAAAAAAATCTGGATTATGTGAGAAGCTAGCCATTATGGTCAATGAATATAGACATTATTATTTATTTGCTCGATTATAAGACGAGGTTTTTTTCAGAGCAAATGCTCTGAAAAATACCCCTCGTCTTATAATCGGGGTCGTCTTATAATCAGACCTCAAAGTCTGACTATGAGACGACTAAGATCCAGATCCCCCGCAGCTGCAGGGGATCTGGATCCTCCTGTCTCAACCCCCCCGCCCCACTTACCGGTACTTCAGAGTCCCCGGTGTGCAGCCGGAAGGAGGCGTGGCTAGCAGCGGGGGTTGTCTGCGTGCATCGCGCAGACCTTCCCCGGCTGTCAAAGATCAGAGTTCCCCGCACCGGTGCGGCACTGGCACAGGCGCGGGGAACTCTGATCTCTGACAGCCAGGGAAGGTCTGCGTGATGCACGCAGACAACCCCCGCTGCTAGCCACGCCTCCTTCCGGCTGCAGCGTAAGTCTACACGCTGCCCCAGCTACATGACAGGAGACTCAGAAGTACCGGTAAGTGGGGCGGGGGGGAGTGTTAAATGGGGGGCATAAGGCATTTCTGGAGGCAGAGTGCTCTGTGAAATGCCTTTTAACCCCCTTAATGCCACTCTGCCTGCAGAAATGCCTTTTTAACCCTCTATACGCCACTCTGCCTCCTGAAATGCCTTAAACCTCCCTATATGCCACTCTTCCCCATAATATGCCTTTTAACCCTCTAAGTGCCAGAGTGGCATATAGGGTTAAAAGGCATATCATGGGGCACAGTGGCATATAGGGTTAAAAGGCATATCATGGGGCACGAAGTTCAATCTCGTTATTGTAATGTTCTACATGCTTAATGAATTACATTCAACTAGGTACATGGGCAGGGGCGTAACTAGAAGCCTCAGGGCCCCGGTGCGAGAATCTGTTAAGGGCCCCCCCAACCCAATCTACCCTCCTCTCATACCATCTACCCCCCTCCCCCACTTCTCAGGCTACATTTTTGTTTTTATTTCCTTTTATTTGCCAACCTGCCCCCCACCAGTTATGCACATCTGCCCCAGGCTTGCCACTCTGCCCCCTGATATGCCTTTTAACCCCCTATATGCCCCTCTGCCTCCAGAAATGCCTTATACCCTATAAGCCATATAGGGGGTTAAAAGGCATATCATGGGACAGAGTGGCATATAGGGGGTTAAAAGGCATTTCTGGAGACAGAGAGGCATAAAGGGGGTTAAAAGGCATATCATGGGGCACTCTGCCTCCTGACTGGGGACAGAGGTGACACTGGGGAGCTGAATGGGGACAGGGGTGACACTGGGAGGGGCTCATTGGGGACAGAGATTACATGGGGGGCTGAAAGGGGACAGAGCTGAACTTGTAAACACATACAGACACAGAGATTTCTTTTTTTGTTGAATCATTTAAAAATAATTTAAAAAAGCATTATGTTGCTTTATGTCGCAGTCGCGACCCCTGCGACCCCGGTAGTTCCGCCACTGTACATGGGGTGAATGGAGGTTTGGGTTTTTTTATTCCACGCCATGGTTCTCTCCATTTTAATTGTCATAATGCTGTACGGGGGTGATTAGAACTAATATTTATTTGATATGGGAAAAAGCACATGTACATCATTAATTTTTTGTATGATAAGCTGTATTCATTGGGGACAGCAAATAACAAATACAAATATATATAAAAAAGAAAATTGTGTCTCAATTTGAGTCAATTGAAATTGAGTGCAATAGAGTTCCTAATACCAAACTTCTTGACCAAACATGAAGTAATACCAAACTTCATGTATAAAATATTCTCTTTGATTTCAATGGCAGCACTTTCCTGACACTGATTGGCTGACAGGACATATTCCTACTGATTTCTTTAGTACTTACTGCCACTGATTGAAAGCTTAAGCAGCCAATCAGCGGCAAGATATTTCGGATCATGAGGAAACAAGGACGATTTTGCAGCATGGCTATACCTTCTGTGTCAGGAAGAATGCGTAATAAAGTACTCCCAGAATATTTTAATTTGCATTCCTCTATAGTAGTATATAGTAACTTGTCCCTTTAAGGGAAACAGTGGACAATTGGTATGAAGAGGCATAGTGAGAACTCTTTTTAGCTATACCTGGCACTGTCATTTTTGTTATGTGCCAACCATTTTCAGGCATGCTACATTTAGTCTTGTGTTCGACAAGCCTTTAAGGTTTATAGCCCATGAAGAAAAATATCTGTGTGTTTAGTTACATCTGGAATTGAAAATTGACCATAGGCAGTACTGGGCTTTCCTTCATTAAGCTTTGCCAAATTGTCTCTCGCTGAAAAAGTAGTGATCTAAAAAAGTGTATTTTATGTTTTATGGATAACTGGATTTTCCAGGGTATCAGAAGACTTTCATTAGCTTTACAATCATTAAATTGTATTGTTAATAACATAACTGTACTCAAATTTTCAGATCCTATGCATTGGAGAAGGATTTAAAAAATGATTCTGCAATAAATACACATGCTAGTTGTCATTCACAGCGTAGCAGAGGAGATGCTGCTGCAGGGTAGGACACACTGAGAAGTCTCAGAAGAGTTCTTCCTCGGGTTGAGCATTTGGCTGTGGCTGGAAGTTTGTGATGATCTTCCAAGACTGGGGACCAACTCCAAGGTTGCACACAAAGGTAGATCAAATGGGTGTTAAGCAGGGCCGGACTGGCCCCCGGGATACAGGGAAATTTCCCGGTGGGCCGGCAGGTCCGTGGGCCTGGCGGCCAGGAGACCAACATTCAAAACAGCCGCTGAGGGGCTGAGAGCGGGATTGAAAGCCTCCTCTGGCCACCGGTGCCTAATGAAATTAAAGGGGCTGGCGGCGTGGAGCGTGCACGCCGGCCCCTTTAATTTCATGAATGCCGGCCTCCACCCGCTGCCCCTACCAGACACCAGGGAGTCAGAAGCACTGGTATGTCGGGGGGGTGGTGTTATATGGGGGGCATAAGGTTTTTCTGGAGGCAGAGTGCCCCATGATATGCCTTTTAACCCCTTTTATGCCACTCTGCCTCCAGAAATGCCTTTTAACCCCCTATATGCCACTCTGCCTCTAGAAATGCCTTTTAACCCCCTATATGCCACTCTGCCTCCAGAAATGCCTTATACCCCCCCATATGCCACTATGTCCCAAGATATGCCTTTTAAGCCCCTATATGCCAGTCCGGCCCTGGTGTTAAGCTAGGAATCCATGACCAGAGTAGTTGTGTAACAAGCCGAGGTCAGGAAGCTGGAATTCAGGATAGACAGGGTCAAGCTAGGTCAAACACAGGAGCACATGAGCAATAGTACAATACACTGTGGTGAACATAGGTATGACCATCAGAGGGCAAGGTGTAGTGGTTCTCTGGATTTTAAGGAGTACAGGAACTCCATTCACGTTGCTCCATCACAGCCATCTTATGGAGGCCACCCTCATCGGCGCTACGGAGGGATCTGCTGCATGGGCTGGCTGGGGGCCTTCCCCCGTTGACGCGCGTAAGTAATACTATTCAACAGAATATCTAACTGAGAACCCTTCCAATAGACAGATACACAAGGTTTAATGTATTCTGAGTTGCTTTTGTATTACATTTTCACACAACTCGGCAGTCAGTGTGGTCGTTATGAACAGTAGAGCTGAATTCCTGTCCAGCTTGCACGAACTTACAATGCAGAGTTGATGGCCAGCTCATCTGCACTCAGTGTTTGCGTGGAAATACCATCTGTATGCTTAAACTACAATAATATAAAATTACTTAACACATGAATAATATATAAACTAAACTTTGAATTTTGATCATGCATGTACGTATGGATGAATATTTATATGTTTAATACATCTGAATCACTACATTAGTAGATTTTGTTCTACATTAATATCCTAATCTCAAGAAGACAGACATTTTTGTACCAGGCTCTGCTTTGAACAGAAAAACATCCTCCACATAATATTTTCCCTTCCACCATTTTCTGTTCAGCAGTGTAATTAGCCCTATGCTACAAACATGTGTGATGCCTTTTATTTTGTCTACACCAATTGATTTATAAACTTGTAAAGATACCCTAACAGACATAATCGTAAGCATATATAAATGCAGGTGAAATATCAAATTTATAAAATGTCACCATATTATTATATGCTATCTATTGCAGATATGCTTATAAAATATGAAACATCTTCGCTACTGAAGGTCATCACCTTGGTGACATGTAATCACATGGTTTTCACACAGTTTTTAATTCCAGATTATTACCACAAGCTTTATCTTGGTATTTGTTATAGTTCCTTGTAAATAAAAATCAACTGAAGTTTGTGGAGCAGATACTGTAGTAAACCTGAAACAGATTGTTATACTAATATAGTTGCTTTTATTTTGTTTTATTAATAGACAATTGAGTTGTGCTGCAAGTGCTATTCTTCAAATTTTTTTTTATGATGCATCTAAAAAAAAAATTAATTAGACCATTGGCCTTTTGATTTCAATAAGACAGGCCTTACCCACAATTTGTTTTATTTTCAAAAATTTTTATATTCCAACGGTAACAAGTTGGAGTAGCTACACAGACCTTCGCTCATGTATCTACTGGAACCTGGTCGATCTCAAATGTGAGCTGCTACCTGAGCATCTAGTGCAGTGATGTATTATACAGATTAGGTAGAGCAGCTCCACTTACAGCCTCCTGCCCAGAGATCATGTCCACCCTCCTTTTTGATCTCAAAGTAATCCAAGGGGGAAAAGGAAGAGGGGCAGGTTATTGTTGCTAAATTTTCAGGCAACAATGATAATAAAATGTGTTTTTTCCCCTGAAAGTAATGTACTTATAGAGTTTAAACAAATAATATCTTCTTTCTGGAAATAGTTTTCATTATTTTTTTCCTATTTAGCCAAGTCCAGCATATGAACACACTGTTTTATTAGAGGAACAAATGCTAACAAAAACGTAGCATATGCAGTCAACTGGTTCAGAAAATATTTGAAATATTCGTAACTCACATAACCTCATGTTAGTTTTATGTAATGACCTGTTTAACTACCATTACTTGGTATAACATGATTCTTTTTTCTGTAAGATCAGTGGCATTTTCCTTGCAATCATTAGAGTGATCAGCACTGTCATTTTCAGCCTCAGGGCATTTTCGATAAATGAGATGAATAGAAGCAAAGTGAGAAAACAAATAAGTCAGAGGCAATAAGCCTCAATTACAATGCTGAGATACAGGAAAGAACACTGACTTGAATGACAGAATCTATGACATGCTGGTTATGATGCAGGTGACAATGCCCTTTAGAATGTGACCTATTTACAATATTAGACCCCCGAGGCAGAATATGTCAGCAATATATTTGAGTTACAAAGATAGTTGTTATACAGACATGTAAGGATGAACATTTTGTTTCAAAATATGACATGTAGAATAAAAACTACTAAAAGGTATAGTTCATCATGTAATATATACCGGTATATTTGAGAGAAAGTCTGGAAAATGTCCTCTTTCATCCAGGATTAAACTCGCCCCTTGCACTTCAAGGCTGATTAATGCTCTTGCACTTTTGCAGCATGAGGCCATGTGTGATGAACCGACAGTCACACACTAAAGGACCGAATCTGCTGCGTTTGTCAGCCATTTAAAGAGCATAAAGAAAAAATCTATCACTTTTTCCAGGGTAGGGTGCTTCATGAACTAGTTTTGTCTCTGTATTTAATTTACATTTTATCCTGGAATGTTATCTCTTAGTTCTTGTAGATAGTTAACATGAAAGTTATTGTATTTCAAAGTTTTCTGGGCCAAACCTGGAGAGTTCCCAGGTATGATAATATGGCATAGCACTGCACCGGGTGCAAACTTCATAAGACTGCAAGTAAATATGAGTCTTGTAATGTAATGTACTTATAGACTTTTAAAAAACCCAACTACAATCAATTTGTCAAGCATTACAAATGGATTGGTCCTATGATGCCTACACTTGTTTTCTGTAATTGAATTAAGCTTGTTTATATGTTTCTCACAGCAAAACTCATACACACGTGCCTATGACAGGTTTAACACAATCACATACCTCCCAACATTTCAAAATGTGAAAGAAGGACACTTTTTTTTTTTTAATCGCTCTCGCAGAACTCACCGGTACAAGCAACTGCACTTTAGAATGTCGCGCTTGCATCACCCTTTAAAACACGTTTCATTTTTGTCAGCACAGTCTAGGGTTGCCACCTTTCTTGCCAAAAAATACCAGCCATGCTAATTTGCATAATCTGGCATATCATGGGACAGAGTGGCATATAGGTGGGTAAAGGCATTTCTGGAGGCAGAGTGGCATATAGGGGGTCACTCTGCCTCCAGAAATGCCTTATACCCCTTATATGCCACTCTGCCTCCAGAAATGCCGTATACCCCTATATGCCACTCTTGCATATAGGTCCTTAAAAGGCATATCATGGGACAGAGTGGCATATAGGGGGTATAAGACATTTCTGGAGACAGAGTGGCATATAGGGGGTTAAAAAGCATTTCTAGAGGCAGAGTGGCATAAAGGGGTTAAAAGGAATATCATGGGGCACTCTGTCTCCAGAAAAGCCTTATCCCCCCCAACTTACCACTGCTTCTGACTCCCTGGTGTCTGGTGAAATTTAAGGGGCCGGTGTGCACGCACCGCGCCACCCAATGGCTGTGCCTCAGCTCTTTGTCCCACCCCTTTTAAGACGTGGGACGAAGTGCTGAAGCACGGCCATCGGGTGTCGCGGTGCGTTGACACTGGCCCCTTTAATTTCATTAGGAGCCGGCGGACGGAGGAGGCGGCTTTTAATCAAGCTCGCAGCCGCTTAGCGGCTGTTTTGAATGTTTCGAAATTTCCCGGTATCCCGGTGGGTCAGTCCGGCCCTGGCTCTGGGCGCCGCCCGCCCCTGCAAAAAATACAGATACCGGCAGGGTGCTCTGAATACCGTCTGTGCCGGTGAAATACCGGCCAGGTGGCAACCCTAGCACAGTCATTAAAAATATCTAACACATTGATTTGAATTCCCATGAGGCTCAGCCAGACATATTACTTCCATGATGCTGGCTGAGCATCATGGGAAGTGCAGTTAACAGTAGATAAAGCTGCAAATGTTACAATTCCCATGATGCTCAGCCGGCCAGGCGTCCACCATGACTAGGCATCGTGGGAGTTGTAATTCACAACTAACACCTGTCACATCATCTGCTGTTAACTAAAGTTCACGTGAGGCTCAGCTACACATACTGCTTCCATGATGCTAGCTGAGCATCATGGGAAGTGCAGTCAACAGTAAAGCTGCAGATGCTAGCTGTGAACTGCAATTCCCATGATTCTCAGCCAGCCAGGTGTCCAGCATAATGCTGGCTGAGTATCACTGGAAGAGTAGTCAACAGCAGCAGAGATTTATTTTAAATAAACAAAAAGGCTTATGTTAGCCTCCCTCCCAGGACCCTTACATACTGCCTTTACACACACACACCTGCCCATAAACACACATATACACATATACTGCCCTTACACACACCTGTCCCTACACACTGCCTTTACACACACCTGCCCATAAACACACATATACACATACACTGCCCTTACACACACCTGCTCATAAACACCCATATACACATACACTGCCCTTACACACACATATACACTGCCCTTACACACACATATACACATACTCTGCCCTAACACACACCTGCCTTTACACGCACACATTTACACATACACTGCCTTTACACACACCTGCCTTTACACACACATATAAACACACACAATGCCCTTACACACATATATACATATAAACTGCACTTACACACACCTGCCTTTACACACACACACACATACACTGCCCTTACACATACCTGCCTTTACACACACACATACATATACACTGCCCTAATACACCAACCTAAAAATTCCTATACTGCTCTTACACAAACCTGCCCATACACACAGACACACACACATACATACATACATACACATACACTGCCCTTTCTCCCCATCTCTTACCTCTTCCTCCATCCTGTGGTGGGAGCGAGAGGTCTGTCACTTCAGACCTCGCTTTACTGCTCCCTCATCATTACGAGCTGGCCATTGATGCAGAGTGTGGGGGTACGATGCCATATCCCCGCGCTCGGCATTATTTGCCATTGCGTAGTGATGAGGGAGCAGTAAAGCGAGTTCTGAAGTGACAGACCTCGTGCTTCCTAATGTTAAGACAACTAGAGGGAGACTGTGATCTCCCAACTAGCCTTGCAGGCTGCAGCTGCTGATCGGGTGGCTGTGCGCCCCCTAGCAGCTGCATCCGAAGTGATTACCACTCTCGACTCTCCCTTCCTCCGCCCCCACAAAACGGGACAGAGGTATGGATAGGCCCAAATCGGGACAGTTAGGGGCATGCAAACACTCTCATGGACCCGCCAATCCCTTAAGTAACAGCTGTCAGGGAAAGAGGGAGGTCATCCAGGCAATACAATATAAAAAAACTTTGTTATGTTACATACTACTTGTTATGTCCTGTCTACCCATTGTACAGCGCTACGGAATTTGATGGCGCTATATAAAACAATAAATAATAAATAATAATCTATAATTGAAGTGATATAAGATTTTCCCCTTTGGGACCCTTTGATCAGGGCCAGATTCAGAGCATCACGGGCCTGGTGCTGAGGATTTTGGTGGGCCTTTTTATGGAAATAAATAAAATAGACAGAATAGACAGAACCTTAACTCCTCGGCATCCATGTGTACTGGATAAAGATGACATCAGTGCGAAGCAGATGGTATAAGATAAAATCTTATGTGATGTGATTGGGAGTACCTCAGTACACTAAAAAAAAAAGTCATCATACGTGGAAAACCTGAAGCCACAATTTAGTGCCACTTATCCCTTTTAATAAGATATGCAGATTGAAATAGAGTAAATAACACAAAACCTTTACTTTTCCTCTCACTGATTTCTGGGCCTAGAAAGTTTTGTCCTCTGAAGTGACTACAAATTCAACAGTGCGTTTTAACTCTAGATAAGCAAAAATTAAATAGTTCAATTTATTCCTACATTATGTAAGTGCCAGGAAACAGATGACCAAAATACACACCAGGATAGGCTCTGCCACACAGACACCTAAAACACACACCAGGTCAGACACCCAGTACACACACACACCAGGATAGGCTCTACCACACCGACACCCAAGCACACACCAGGACAGGCTCTGCCACACCGATACCCAAACACACACATACCAGGACAGGCTCTGCCACACCGACACCCAAACACACACACACCAGGATAGGCTCTGCCACACCAACACCCAAACACACACACTAGGACAGGCTCTCCCACAGACACCCACATACGGACCGGCTAAGCTAACAATATATTTTTTAAAATTTTCTACACTGCTTATGTCTATTGTGTTTTTGCCCCCTTGTGTATCCCCCCCCAGCCAGCCCTATGTGATTTTATGCCCCCAGCCTGCCCCTCCCTTTGGTATTAATTTATGTGATGCCCCAGCCCGCACCCCTTGTGAATTATTGCCCCCAGCCAGCCCAACTTTAGTATCAAATCATACCTGGCACCCAGATTTCACCCACAGGACCTGCCTAGCACCCAGATTGGAATCATAGGACTTGCCATCTTTGCCCCCAGCCAGCCTGAGGTATCTTTGCCCCCAAACCAGCCTGCCTGTGGCATCTTTTCCCCCAAAACAGCCTGCCTAGAGTGGCGGGCCCGGTCGCAACTGCGGTCTCTAGGGACAGCTGCCCCATTTTGCCTGTGTTAAAGACGGCCCTGGCGGCCGCATTGGCCATGCATAGGCCCAGTCAGTCAGACCTATTTTCAGGTAGGGGTCCGGAGCTGCAGCTCTGTCAGCCCCAACGTTAATCCAGCCCTGGCTGTGATAGATATCAAAAACTTACTTGGTTTATTATATTGTCTGGATTTCTAGTGTGATTAAGGGGCTGTGTTGGCCTTTTTCTTGTATAAGGGTTTCCAATAGATGTTTAAACTGGATGTAGTATAATAATGATCTCTTATGGTGTGTTATGTAGTCAGCAAATGATTGAGACACTTGGGAGTTTAGGGAATGGAATTTACTATACCACTCCTTCATATATTTTGCCTCATGTGAGATAATATGGCCTCTCAGTATAGCCTCTGGGGCCTCCCAGAATAAAACTGGCTTATCCATATGTTCTATATAGTCATCCACGTAACTTGCCCACGCTGTCATCATGTTTTGTTTAAAATGATCTTTCTCATAGAGGTAAGATGGGGACCTGCAATATCTGTGCGGTAGTGTAACAAAATCGAAGCATTGTCAGATAAGGGTATTTTCTATTTTTGTTTGTAAAATTCTGTCTAGTTAGACCATGTGATATTATAAGGCATACTCATAAGCTTTTCTTTTACATAATCAGCCACCAAGCAATTATAATGTGCAAGTTAATTTTGAACTTCTGATTAACAGATTTTGTTTGAGAATTTAAATTTATAGATCAGTCCCTGTTCAAAATGTGTCAAAGTGTTTAGCTACCTGCTTCCCTAAGAACATTTATTGAGGGGTTGTTACTGTAAGAGATGAAATGTCCAAGATGATCTCCTTAACCTTTTTGATCTTTGAAATAGCTAAACATGTTATGTGATGGCGTAGAAGCATCTGCTGGGGAGTTTCTTTTTATCTACCCTTATCCCGTTGAATATTATTAGGCTTTAGAAAAGAAGTTTGTGCTGCTTCATAGGTTTCTAAGCAGATCAGAGACCTCCTGCACAGAAGTATTTGACAATGTACTATTTTAATTCACATGTAAATTGCACCAGGGATTCAGTCAAAGCAAATTACTTTTCCTGGCTCTTAACTTCACTGATTCCTTTTTCTATTTCCTTCCTCCATCCCAAGTTCTGTTTTACTTGTCTATTGTGTTGTTGTTAATGAAGAAGATGCTGAGCGGCTCCTGATTAGTGGGTACAGCTGCACAGTGCTCATGAAATAAGGATATGGATGGTCAGAGCTGTAGATGTGGTTTTAACATTTACTAAAGGTGACATTTTTCCACAGGGCTTCCAAGGTGATCACTGCTCTTTGATGCAGAAGTTTGTTTGTACTAATAAGCCATGATTCTTTAAATAAGCTATTTCCTTATAAGCTATTTTCTTATTCTGGCTTTCTTTGTGATATCAAATGCAATAGCTGTCATTTTCTGGCCACAGTAGGTAGGCAGCAAATTATTTCTGTCTCTCTGCATTGTTATCCTTTATCTTCAAATACAGAAAAAACCTTTGTGAATGAGAGAGATTATTTGAAGCTTTTTTTTTATTTTAAATACTTGACTCTGCAAACTGAACATTCAGATGTAGCTTATATTCTGTGGAATCAAATAAGACAAAAAGTGGAATAGAAACAGTTTGCAGCAGTACTCGCTTTGTTTTAACGTTCTTATTCAGGAGCTAACTGATGTGACAAATAAACACATAATATTTAGTTTGATAATGCTCAGGACCTTGATCTTGTAAGCATTATTGAATTGGGTGAACTAGAATAATATGTATTTAAAATTCAGTTACTTGCTAGATAAAAGTATTTGAAAAAATGTACAAGGAGAGGCAGGCATTAATGTATTTTATAATTGTTAACATTGAATTCAAAATGTTCTATTTTATTTCCCTAATGGCTTTGTTTGGTATGTTGACTACAGGGCACAACAAGCAGAACAACTCATTCATCTGGAGCTGAACCCTCTCAATCACATGCTACCTCCCAGTCAAGAGAGTCCTTTGTGCCAAGCCATGGGAGTGCGTTCCATTTGCCTGATTCCCAGCATTCTTCAACACTTTATTATTCAAGCTCAACTCTGCCAGCTCAGAGAGTAAGCTCTCCTTTATCCATGCAGCAAGTAGGATCTCCAACCAAACTCCAGAGAGTGGGCTCTGCCTCCGAGAGCTCTGGCTACAGCACCACTCAGAGGGTTTCATCTCCAAAGCAGTCCCCTAGCCGCCTTGCCAAGTCTTACAGCACCAGTTCGCCAATCAACATAGTTGTGTCATCAGCTGGTCTTTCCCCTTCATCTGTACGCGTGACTTCACCACCAACCATCCAGTCAAATATATCTTCTTCACCTCTGCATCAGTTGAGTTCAACCATTGGCACCTATGCCACACTATCACCCCCAAAACGCCTTGTTCACACCTCAGATCAGTACAATAAGCATTCACAAGAACTGTATGCAACAGCCACCTTGCAGAGACCTGGCAGTCTTGCAGGTAAGATGTTTCTACATTCCTAATTGAAGAAACATGTGATCTGACCATTTAGGAAATAAATATGAAGATTTAAAGATAAAATATTAGTTATTAATTCATTTATTATGTATTAATTATTTATCAATACCATAATAATGACGTAGCAATTCAGTTTATTTAATTGGTTTTACTATGTATGCCAAATAAATGTGGAAATGCGTTGTCAAATTGAGTTACTTAAAACATATCATAAAGTTAGTGTTTTGTACATACAACCAAATAACTGTTTAGATTATTTGGGAAAGAAGCATTTTGTTATTTTTGTGGAAAATAATGCTAGGATATGAATAATTTAAATGAAAAATGCCTACTTCAGTCCACAACTCTTTACTTTTATTGTTATCCTGTCTTAAACTGCAGGCTATGTGCATTTTTTAGTATTCTGAAATAGAAGTGTGTGTTGGGGGTAGGAGGGGGGTTGGAAGGATTGTCTGTAGCAGTGTCCCAGGGAGAGATTAGCTCTGATTTAAAGCGTTAGAGCTTTTTTGTTTTGTTTTGCAGTTCCTCTTGTCCTTTAGCCACGGTATTTGTATTCAGTAACATGCAGCAAAGCCATTAGACAGAATTTCCACCACGACTGTATGCTTTCTGTGCTGTGTTTATGGGCTTTGTCTTTGTATGTGCGTACATCTAAAAAATGTTCTTATGATTTATGTAGCAACCAATGAGATTTTCCTACTGACTATGCCATTGATTGTTTTGGTGATAATACCACCATACCAGAACCATTTTCTATACATGACCCCTACTGAGTGTATTGTCATTGTCAATGAATGTGGACATACCTGAAGGCTGAAGGTAGGTGTAAGGAGTCAACCCAGCTCTTGCTTACCCAAATCATGATACAGGAAAAAAGGTCCCTGTACACTTCCTGACCTTATGGCTATGGTCAAGTGAATGCCTGTGAGAGAGGGAACACAAAATAAATGTTGCAAATCTGTTTTCTTAAACTACTAATAAACCATAAATATATTTTCTTTGCCAACACACTGATTTGTCTGCATTAACTAGATTACAACAATATTTTTTAAATATATTTATATACTATGTAAAAGTTGGTTAATATATTTGCACTCCAAGCCAGTAGAACAGGATTTCTGTGTAATGTATACAAGCAAACATATTGGTCACATGTAAAAAATACAACAAATGAATACACTTTTATGAAATAATAAAAGCAAGCAAGTGGATTGGATTTATACTGATCTGTTTCTAGGTTCTTCTGAATTTTTTGGATATTAGCATGACAGTTTTCCACAACAATAGATAGAAATATATAGCGTAGACTCAATAAAGTACCGGTAATAAATTCATATACTTTATTATGCACTTTTGTATGTGCATGATCTGGATTTTTTATGTGTGTCAGCACCTGAGCTGGTCTTGGTGCCATACAAAATTGTAATTCATAATAAGATATATGACTTCATCATTATATCCAGTCTACAACCAAGGAAGGATGCATGGCGCAGGTTAATGCTACTGGGGGCCTACCATTGTGTGCCAAGGTAGGCTACTGAAGTCCTTATGTATATTAGCTTCATTCCAGAGCTTGATGTGTATAATAATACCAGGACCCATGAAGATATTTATTAGTTTCTTGTTTAAGTTTAGTTATCTGTGTTGGCATATAATTATCTCTTTTATTATATCCTTGCATTATATCATGCATTATAAATTCTTCCACTGTACAGTTTTTACAATGCATTTATTTTTAATGGAGCAGTATCTGTGGCTTATTCTCAAAAGCATCTAAAAATGATTTCATCGCTGTTATATGTAAATATTTAACATGGATGACTTGTTTTTACAAAATATTTACAACAGTAATTATAGTTTTTTAAGTACAATGCAATCACGTGGTTTCAGATCAAGGTTAATGTGCCTGTGTGATAAGTAGTGATTAAAATGTACAAAGAGGAAGTGGGATTTGATATACCGTATTTGCTCGATTATAAGACGAGGTTTTTTCCAGAGCAAATGCTCTGAAAAATACCCCTCGTCTTATAATCGGGGTTGTCTTCTAATCAGACCCCCAAAAAATGGCTGGGGCCATGCTGCTTACCGGTCGCGAGCAGCGTCTCTTCCGTTAGAAGCAGGAGGACAGGAAGCTTGTAGCTTCCTCACAGAACTCTATCTCCCCCTCCCTCCTCTGGGGGCGGGGCCAGAGAAGTTGCTGGTACAGCCGGTCCCCTGCAGAAGTCTTCGAGTGAGAGATCTGCAGTTCAGGCAAGGGGGTGGGGGAGGGTTTTTGGGTAAGTATGTGTGATAAATGTGTGAAGTATGTGTGATTAATGGAATGAATGAGTATTTAAATGTTTGTGAATGTGTGTTTGTGTGTGATAGCATGGATGTGTAAGGGGGTGGGGGTTGTAGCATGGCATAGGGAGGCTGTAATCCCACTACTATCATCCCCAGGTTCCAGCATGTACTGGCTGCCTTGGCTTGATAGGAGTGTGATTGCTGTTAGCAGCAATCACACTCCTATCAAGCCAAGGCAGCCAGTACATGCTGGGTTAAAAGGCATATCATGGGGCTGAGTGGCATATAGGGGGTTAAAATGCATTTCTGGACCTCCAGAAATGCATTTTAACCCCCTATATGCCACTCAGCCCCATGATATGCATATATACCTCCAGAAATGCATTTTAACCCCCTATATGCCACTCAGCCCCATGATATGCCTTTTAACCCCCTATATGCCAGAGTGGCATATAGGGGTATAAGGCATATCATGGGGCAGAGTGGCAAATAGGGGGGGTATAAAGCATTTCTGGGGGTACAGTGGCATAACTGGGGGGGGCAGGTTGGCAAATAAAAGGAAATTTAAAAAATATATTTACATGAATTAATATTTACTGGTAAAACTTTTTTTCCTATAGGGTCGTCTTATATTCAGGCTTTTTGTTTTTTTCCTAAATTAATATTTTGATTTTGGGGGGTCGTCTTATAATCGGGGTCGTCTTATAATCGAGCAAATACGGTATATTAAACAAATAGTAATATTGTTATGTATTGTTGTTACATTTGATTGTCAAAGAAAGTGATGCACACAAAAAATAATGGTGCTTATACTGTAGATTGATGTTCTGTGTAGTTCTCCAAATGAGTTCAGCATTTGCTACAACTATTTTGGGCCTCTAACTGCATATTGGGAACCAGAAGCAAAAAATTAGAGGGGAACAACCAATAGAATCTATTATAAAACATGGTTGTTATGCAAATATTAATTCACATGTAAACTATGTTTTCATATTTAATACAAACTATGATTGAGAAAAATGATTTTTTTTGTTTTTATTTCCTTTTATTTACCCCAGTTATACACATCTAGCCCCCCAAGATATGCCTTATACCCCCTATATGCCACTCTGCCTCCCTGATTTGCCACTCTGCCCCAGAAATGCCTTTTAACCCCCAATTTGCCACTCTGCAGCCGAGACATGCATTATACACTCCCTATATGCCACTCTGCCTCCCTGACATGCCACTCTGCCCCAGAAATGCCTTTTAACCCCCTATTTGGCACTCTGCCCCAGATATTCCTTATACACCCCCTATATGCCACTCTGCCTCCAGAAAACCATTATATCCCCCACATACCCCGACTTACCGATGCATCCCTTGACTTGTCCCTGTGCTTCAGACTCCCTGGTGTCTAGTGGGAGCAGCCGGTGGAGGTCTGCTGCTGCTGGCCGGTACTTCCGCTGAGGCTTCTATGACTGAGCACCAGAAGGTCATGTCACGCACTCCATCATAGAAGTGCAGGTGGAAGTGCCGGCAGCAGCGGAGGTTGTCTGTGTGCAAACGTTTACCAGCTGCGGGATGTGCAAGACAACATCCGCTGCTGCCGGCACTTCCGCCAGGGCTTCTATGGTGGAGCACTGGAAGGTCATGTGATGCTAGCCCTCCATCATAGAAGCCCCAGCAGAAGTACCGGCTGACAGAGAGGAGGATCCAGGTCCCCTGCAGTGCTGCGGGGGATCTGGATCTTAGTCTTGTAGTCAGACCTCTATTTGAGGTCTGATTATAAGACGACCTTGAATTTAAGACGAGGGGTATTTTTTGTATCTAATTGCAGTCAGTATTATGTACCCTAATTTTTAATTTCTTATTGAGGCTTAGTTTGCTTAATGTCTGTGTGGTACAAGGAATATCTTTAACAAGTTGTTCAGTATTTACAGTTATTTATTAAAGTAGTGTTCCCGTATCATGTTTACTTGCTTTAAACAACTTTAGCCATTATTATTATATCTGCTTTACCCCCTGAATTGTCTTCACCTTTATTCTCCGCTTTCCACCAAGCTAATATCCTGCTTATCTCATTGACATTATATTCATCAAGGGCAGCTCCAGTCCTGCAGAACAAATCTAATATCCACTGACAATAAATTGTGTCTGATAACAGATTTATGATTGGCCAATCTTAACCTATGGTGACTCTGTTCTAAAACCACTTCCTAAAGACTTGTCTGGTTTTTTTTTTTAGTTAAGTAAGCAAAACGCTGTTTGGTGGGAGAAATGTGTTACAAAAAATGGTTATTACTATATTTCAGTGTAGGTAACATTATTAAAAGTTATTGATACCTTAAAGCAGCCAGTCATAGAATAAGACCTCTTAGCTCTCTTCAGATATGTTTTCCTTTAAGTATTTAATACTCTTTCTGGTCAATATACTGTATTTTGTTTTGTTAGAAACTAGAGGCCTATTTCCAAAGGAGGCATAAATAGTCAGTTGAATTTCCTGAATTAATGCAATGTAAAGACATTGCGTCTAATTATGTGTGTAGCTCTTTATGATCAGTTTTTCAAAACATCCCCTGTGGCGGTAAAACATGACATTTATTCTCCGGTGCACTGAAATTTTAGACCCCTTTTGCTATCTTTTCCATCTCACATAAAATCAACTTTTTCTAGTTCTGTCCTTCCTTCTTCTCTGTCTCCTCATTGCAGCCTTATCATATTGTCACCTTCAATACACATTTGTACTTTCCCTCTTTCTAACCTTACTGGCTTCCCATTTTCTCTCATCCACCAGTCTTGTTTCATTTTTTTCCTCCCCTCAAGTACTATTTCGTTTGCCTACTGCCCCTCAAAATACAAAATACACTTCTAGCATGCTTGCCTACCTTTCTTTGAGGGTTGGTTTGGGACCAAGAGTTCTATACCTCTGTTGACACAAATGTTTATATAATTGCTAACTTGTCCTGCATGTGCTTGAATGTTGGTAAGGGCTGGGATAAGGTAATGCAATAACTCCTCAGGGCTGTCCATAGTGGGGTGTAGGGCCCAGGGTGATTCTACTACCGGTACTATCACAAGGCCAAAGAACAAGCTTATTTACAGCAATGCGACAGATATGCATGCATGACAGGTGAGAGTACAGGCCTGGAGCCCTATATAAAGGACGACTCTGCCTCCAATCCTAAGACCCTGCACTTGGAAAGGGAGGATTGTTATAGAGACCTGTAGTTGTGGAGTCAAAAATCCTGTTTCATCACAATCTATAGAGGGAGAACATATGGCTGTCAGATCTCTGTGTACCCAAGGGACAACAGCTGGACCCTGGTGCTCTGTACAAGCAGCTGTGGGGTAGATACACATTACAACTGGTTGGTGATCAAGGAATCTAGCATCTGTACTGTTTAAAGGTGCTGTTCCACCTGCTCTGTCCAATGTAACCTTTTTACATGTCATAAAGTATCACCTCAGTGTGGTATTTGAGCAGGCAAAATCACCTAAAATATCACATGGCTGACAACATTGGCAGTCTGCAGGTAAAGAAAGTTTATTGGAACAAAATTAAATAAAACCATGTTTCCTTCAATTCTAATCTAGATTTATGTATACATCACAGTGACTTCCCCGTTAAGCATTATTGCTATATAGACATCAACTTTGAGTTTGAAAGAATATTCTGTACAGTGTGACAAAGCAGTATGATATTCAATACCTATTTTTTTTAAAAAAAACAGCTTATTAGCAAATACATTTACATATGTAACATTATATTAAAGACTATCGACTTTTTAATTTACCATAACCTGTTTAAAGATGCTTTCATTAAGAAACATACAAAGTTAACCTCCTACATCATTGGAGATTGTTCCCCTCCAGTGTCCCCTACTTGCATTGCAGGAACTCTATCTTGTGCCCAGTGTTTGTCCAATCCAAAATGATGCTTACATGCATATTCTGGTTGTGGCATTAACTTTCCAAATAAGGCTTGCTGACAATACTAAACACAAATATTCCTTTGCAGAATATGCTCTTCTTGAGTCATCTTAATGTTGTTAAACAAAATCATGATAGCCATTATTGGCCATTAACGATTAGCAGCATCAGATTAGTAGAGAAACACTGTTAACATTGTTGAACACCAAGGCACAGCTAAACTACAGTTTTATTTTTAATTCCCTTGCATTGATGTGCTAAGCTGGGAATTCTGCCAGACAACAGCCTGTCTAATAACCACATCATTTCTTAACAGACACTTTTTTTTAGTATACAACACTTAAATAGCATGAGATCTGCATCAGAATCCTCATCTTGTGTTTGACATTCAGACTTTTCTTTTTGATCTCTATAAAAACAGAATATGAAATAAAATATTATATGCATATTCATGTATATATTTTGTGCAGTAGAGCAAGGCAGAATATATATCTTCATTTATGAACAGGTGTTGAATCTCTCATCCAAAAGGTACATTAAAAAGTATATTAAGGTCTAGCAAATGGAAGCAGATATTATAAGACACAGCAACAATTACTAAAGCTGTATTTATTTGAAATAATGTGCGTAACCATTTACTTGACCTGGAACATGCTTGAAAACTGGTGGACCATGATTAAAATGCATGGGTCGCAGACAAGAATAGGTTGAACTTCAACTAGGTCTTTCAGCTTTTTTCTGTACCTCAGAACATGTCTCTGCAAAAAAAGTCTAGTCTGCCTTGCAGAGAATACTGCTTTGTTGAAACGTTCGATTTTTAATTACAACATTCAGAATATTGTCAATTTTAGAGGCATCTGCTAAACATCAGATAGATGTTCCTAACATTTTACATCGATACCTCTGCAAAAACACTAACTGAACAAATATCAGAATACATTACAATAAATCAGTGCTCACATATAGATCAGTAATAATATGTTACATGGTTGTTATATGCTAAGGTACTTATTACATAGAGGTTGTTTAAGCTTTGGGGCAGGCAGGTTACAAAAACGACAAAATTATTAAATTGATATGAATAGATTACTTAAGGCAAAGTCAGTACTGTTGTCTGTGATCCCACTCATTGTTCTTCTCCCTCTTCCAAATATGTGTCAAATACACATTTTCTCTGTCTATAGAAGAAAAGGGGATTAATCATCAAAAGTGTGCTCAAGTATGTATTGAAAACCAATTAATCATGGCTACAATAAACACTGTAGGTACAGATCAATTTGTTTATCACTTAAAGAACAAAAAAGAAAAGAAAAGATTAGAAACAATATCAATTCCCACATATCTCCATTTGTGCTTCTTAATCCAACATCATGCCAGGCTCTTTGAAATAATTATTGATAACAGGAGTGAGTTGTTCACAGAAAATGTTGATCAGTATTCACAGACCCCCTTTGTGCTAAGTAGATAAGGTCTTTTTAGGTATTATGAACAATAATCTCTAATAGAAGACGAGGATACAATAATCTTTTAGATCAGAGGTGTCCAATTTGATACAAAGGGATGAGTGTCATAAAAGAATCACAATAGACACAATAAGGGTTGTGTACTATAAAGTAACAACCTATGGATTTTTCAGGCAGGCAAGTAGTTACACAAAAACTTTGATTGTTGCCATTCAGATAACGCTATTTAAATATAAGGTTTATAGGTCTCTAGGTTCACATGTAATAGCAAAACAATTCTGTACTTTTACACATTCTACTTTTTTGTACATTGTATTATTCACTTTAAAAATAGTGCATACAACTGTGAATAACTGTCCCTCCTTCTGAAAGTTAGAAACAGAATTTGAAGGCAGATAAGAAACATTCAGCCCTTCTGACCTTAATCAGTACTTTGTCTCATCTCAGATTTAGTATAGTCAAATGCTTATCCCATGCATGTTTAAATTCCCTCGCTGTATCAGCTTTTCCACTTATTTTTCTATATATCGGTATGTATGTGAAATTTATGGAACAAGGAAAACCAGGTTTAACCTGCCCACATGCCACAGATCAAGTTTTTGCAGAAGATGGCAGATAAGAGTAGTATCTTATAGTCATGGGAAAGCAGCAAATCGTTTTTTGTCTTTCTACGTACATACCACAGTAGATGGCTCTCTCCTGATTATCGGGGATAGCATCCCAATATCAACTCATTTCCTCAGTAGGTGGGTTAAGAGCTTAATCGAATGATAACTTGACTATGATTTACAGAACAGGAACTATTCAGCAGAAATGATTTGGATATGTCAGTTAAATTTGTAGCGAAGCCCTTAAACCTTGTATTGGTGATCCTGTAGAATATAGTGTTATTCAACTTAATATGCAAGGGATTTGTTAAATATGAACCAGATTGGGCCACTTTTTTACCTTTGTAATTGCAAAGCTTGTGTGAGCCATTGGTTTCTTTTAAGATGTAATACATTAATGAACCTTGGGCAATGTACTTTGAAAATGTTTGTTATCATGACATTTTACCTATATTTATATCCTATGGCAGGGGCGTCCAACCTGCGTCCCACCAGCTGCTGCAGGACTACATCTCCCATAATGCTCTCTCAGCTAAGGGGCTGGCTGAGGAGGATGGAAAATGTAGTCCTGCAGCAGCTGGAGGGCCGCAGGTTGGACGCCCCTGTCCTATGGTTTTCTAACAAGGTCAACCCTAAAAATCTAATCCTGGACAATTAGTGTTCTTCTAGAACAAAGCGTCCACAGATCTAGTCAACTGAATTAAACAAAACCATAACTGAAATTATATATTCAGCTTGCGCCAAGTGTCTTAGTAACCAATATAACCAGTTTCTTAGAAGAGGCTATTTTACAAAATTCTTGACAGCTGCCGAATTACTGCTGCAGTTCTGTGACAATTGTGGTTCTAAGCATATCTACCAGGTGCACAAAATAATTGTTCAGGGCTAGACAAATCATATGTATATGTGTCCCCGTGTGTTTTTATTTATGTATGTGTATCCCATGTGATGTACACACCTCGACTGGTGTACACATGGTTCAGGATTTTTCAATAAACAGAGATTAAAAAATATGTGTACAGTATACTGTTCATGGCTGTGCCATTGTGACCGGTATACATGTATTTACTTCTACTTGGAGACATGTACCTTCTTGCCTGTATAGTTACGGTTCAACACCCGACTCCCTTGTTTACCATTATTTCCTGTTTAAGAAATATTATTTGGAAATAATTATATGTGTAATAATGTAGGTACTAGCAAATCTATTTACTTATGGGAAATATTTCAGAGTGTATACCATATAAACATTTCTGTTGTTATTTTTCTATAATAATAGAAAGTCTCACCATTGGGATTTATCTAAAGGTGCTGTAGTCTGTACAAGCATAAAAAATATAGTGGAAGTCAATAAACATATTCCTATCATGTTACAATGGAAAACTCCACTATTTACACACCACAGTTCATAATAACTAAACATAATATAAATTAGGTTTATTCCCTGTCTCTTCACATCTCAGGTCATGAATGCATCTTCAACAACACGGTTTCCTACAAACAATTACAGCAAAAAGAAAGCATTCTCAGAAATACGTATATTCACACCCACTTGGTCAAAAGAATAACTTGCAAATAATATAATAGATATGTCTTATATACTTAGTACTTAAATAAGGATTCAGATATATGTGTTAATATCCATTGGTTAAACCAAATAAGGATTCAGATATACATGTTAATATCCATTGGTTAAACCAAATAAGGATTCAGATATACATGTTAATATCCATTGGTTAAACCAAATAAGGATTCAGATATACATGTTAATATCCATTGGTTAAATACAAATAAGGATTCAGATATACATGTTAATATCCATTGGTTAAATACAAATAAGGATTCAGATATACATGTTAATATCCATTGGTTAAACCAAATAAGGATTCAGATATACATGTTAATATCCATTGGTTAAACCAAATAAGGATTCAGATATACATGTTAATATCCATTGGTTAAACCAAATAAGGATTCAGATATACATGTTAATATCCATTGGTTAAACCAAATAAGGATTCAGATATACATGTTAATATCCATTGGTTAAACCAAATAAGGATTCAGATATACATGTTAATATCCATTGGTTAAATACAAATAAGGATTCAGATATACATGTTAATATCCATTGGTTAAATACAAATAAGGATTCAGATATACATGTTAATATCCATTGGTTAAACCAAATAAGGATTCAGATATACATGTTAATATCCATTGGTTAAATACAAATAAATTATGATTTCAAATTCCATGGCTGACAATAATTTGCTTCTCATGCATTTTTTAAGTAGGGAGTTTGATGTAATGATGCACATTTGTAGAACAGTTCCTAATATTTACATATATTGTAATATTTGTGTTTTGATGCTGTCACACAATCACATAAAAAAGAAGCTATATTTATAAAAGGGACTGGGTTTGTGTAATGCTGAATTATTGTTGCTGCTTTTATGTCCCACCTAAATGGACCACTACTATTTTTGCTGTATTGGTCTCTGAGGCTTGAGATATGTTTATTTGGTCTGTATCTACTTTCTTCTTCAATCGGTAGTTCTAAAGCTTCTAGACATAAAATAGCACGAGCAAGGGATATCCTTCCGTAATAGACGTGGTGATAGCAGGAAAAAGGGCTGAATTTCAACTTCCATTAGAACATCTTGCAACACCCTTTACTTATGCATAAATGTTTTCTTCTAACATATTTGGTTGAATTGAGCTGTGACAATAGGATGTTGACTGGTCGTACCTAACCAAGCAGAATTTCACATTAAAAGTGGTTTGCCTCACTGATTGCAAGAAAAAAAGTCTCAGTTATGGAAATGCTAGACACAGAAGGACACTTGAAGGTTTTGTTAATGACAAGCATGCACAGCTGGATATCCCAGGAAAAGGAGACAGTAATATCTTGCTTGCTTTAAACAAATAAGAATTTATTATTTGGATCACTGCATGTAAATTAGGAATATCTTGCAAAGGTTAAAGGCGATGGGTTAATATCAACCCCCCCCCCAACCTATATAATGATTACGTTATCTCTGGTTTGGAGATCTGTGACACAAACTTCATTGTCACTGTCTTTTAGTAAGACAGCTGATGCTTATTTACTTTCCTGATACGGATTCCTTACACCACTCTTGAAGTCAACTTACATTCATTCAAGGACATTCTCCCAAAGTATATGTATTAAGGATTGATCCCAGAGGTTACTCTTTTGTGGCGTTGGCACCCTAGTGTTTTAGCTAAAGCTAAAAGGCCAGATACAGTAAAGGGACAAGGCACGCGCTATTGCAGGTTATTTCACACAAAAGCACTTTACAAAAAGGATCTACTGGGATCTGCTACTGCATACTGTGTATGCTATTTGTGCTCTCCAGTGCCACCTTGTGTTTACAATGTGAATTGTATCTAGAAACACCATGTTGCACCTAAGCATTTTCCAGTGTGTGCAATACCCGGCAACACTACTTGGCACAGTATGTCAATGAGGATGCTTCCAAAGACTATTTTCCATCTCTAGTACATTACTTATATAATGTATACATTACTCCAATGAAGTACTATGTAGTTTTACAGTTTTTTAGGATAGACACGTTATTCTCCTAATTTTTACATTTTTAATGCCAATGGCAGTAACTATTTTCTTAAGGGATTTCTTATCTAACAGACTACAGGTGCTTTAAAGCATCGAGTGCAATGCAAAGCATATTGTATAATGCCCCCAGCTTATATCATTGTAGCATATGGATCCTGGAGAGTGTTTGATCACCGGGCCAGTAGTTCTTTAGCTGTATGGGAAAAGCTGGGACTGTCCACCAATGGCTGGTTATATTGTAGAGATTTCAGGTATTGCCTTACATAGTAACTATTTTGTATCAATTTAATATATAATTTATGACCAGACACTGTAGAGAATTAAAGCTATGGACTATTTTCTGCATTGGGGAAAATAATAACAGATAGACCAAGTACAAAATAATTATAAAGACTAGAGAAGGAAACATGAAGTACACTAATTAAAAAAAAAGTGTGGTAGCTTGTTAACAACAGAACTGTTCCATTTATGTTTCTACAAAGCTAACTACCGGTATATGCTGCTGAACCTATGGGAAATACATACATTAAAAAACCTTAAGATATAGCAAACAGTCATAAGAAGCTAGTACAGAATCTTGCGCTCAGTTAAAGGTTGCTCATATCAAAGCATGCCTTGTAGTTTTAACAAGTATGTGACTATAATGATTCTTAGACTCAGAATTTGATACAGCAATATTTGTGATTATTCTGTGCCGCTAAAATGAGTAAAATCAACTTTCGTGTCAGATCAAGAAACTGCTACTATGCTGTAATATCCACCTCCTTTTTTTACTCTTTTTTTCATAAAAAAATATGATATTCTCATTATCCTAATATCCTGCATAAAATCACAGTAACGTGCTTGCATCCAAGTTCAAAAATGAAAACCCCCAATGTGAATTTTTAAGAAGTATTTCGATTCCTATAGACACTCAATCATGCACCCATGCTTGCTCACACACATGCATAGGCTAACCCACAACAAGATGCTCTTGTATACATAGCAAAACCTTTTGTGTAATTGAGACACTAGGAAGGTCGTCACTTCTGAGGACTACTACATCTCACAACAGCTATCTCTTTAATGTCCCCCAATCAATGCCCCCCACTTTCTGCATAGGCTCCAGCATTGTTCTACTAACTCTCTCAGGTATTCCTCATCTTTTACCACTAGCATCAGGATTTTTGCTATTCACAAAACAAGAAAGGTGAATGTTAAAATGCTAGATGTTAGAGAGATATTGGGGATAAGAATTCAGGGAGGGATGGAAAGGGAGTGTGCTCTTATGTTAAAGACTTCCAAAGTCTTGGTGCAAGTGCACTTCTGTGTGTGTGTGTGTGTGTGTGTGTGTGTGTGTGTGTGTGTGTGTTAGCATGGATATTAATTGCATACATCGGAATTTGTGGCAGTTTAAAGGGCAGATGTTAATCATTTGACCTGCCTTTGCATTATGTATTTTAATGTTGTACATAGCTTGCTGGAATTTTATGAAGGCGTTTGAAAAGGAGAAATCCAGAGATTTCATTAAAAAACCTGCCCAGCTTAAGTATTATGGTGCAGGCTGGAAAAAAAAAAAGATGTTAAAAAACATGCAACTCATAAATCAATGTTAAGTAGGGGAGGTAAATGATTTCTGTACTCTATTTTCATGGCCATTTTAATTCCGCAGTTTTATCAAAATGTTTAAGCATAAAGTTTTATTGATTTTATTATACTGGAGATGAACATAGCAAATTGGATGCATACATTTCCAGCTAGAGAATATCTATTAAATGTGGCACTTACGGCACAAAATATTTCATTATAGTCCTGTTCTTCACAGTGACACAATTAAAATCATCTGACTGTTACTTGCAGAAGTGCAATATCTTGTGCATATTCAGACAATGATTGAATTGGCTTTGGTCATAGACACTAAAAGCAAACTGTGAAGCTCTGTGTTTAACAACCCAAACACATGTTTAATGTTTGGCTTCTAAAGAGACACACATGTGGACAGCTTTAGTCGGAGCCTTCAATTCAGTAATATACACATCTTTATGGAACTTTTTCTCATTATGGCAAAATGTTAACCATAGGTTGTCATGATACGTATAATAAATGAAACAAAAATGTAGGTTAGAAATAAAAAATACCTGGTTTTATCTCGTTTTGTTACAATAAACTTTCTTTATCTTTATGTGATATTTTGGGTGGCCCTGCTGAAACACCACACTAAGAGAGTTCTATATGGTAATGCAAATGAGGTCCGATCCTCCATGGACGTTCATTGCACATTCAGTGTCTGGCAGGGTGACTAGCAATGAGCCATTGTATTGTTTATCACAGGCAGTATGGTAAGGTATCAGGGTGTTTGTCTAGTGGATTGGGTCAAGATAACAGAGCTAGAACACATACAAATGTCTACTATGCAGCTTACTCAAAGTATTAAAAAAAAATAGTGGAACTGTTTTAAAAAGGAAAATAGCACAACTGTATTAAAAAAAATATGCCCTTGTACGGGCTCAAAATGCATTGTTGTCAATGGGTTTTGGGACTGCCCATTGTCCTTAAGGGGTTAAAAACTACAGTGGTCAAGTAGGTTTTTGTTTGTAAGACAATAAAATCCAATTACACTTACGTTGTAACATTTTTCTATAATAAAGTAGTTTTCTCCTGATTGAACTACTATATACAATATATAAGTTGAATAGTAATTTTTTTTTGCATTCATATTATTCACAAAAAAAATCACAATTATTATTCCACAAGAGATTCCTGATTTGAATAAAGAATTATCTTCTGTTGAGAGTTCAGATAAAGTTGCCCAAATGTGTTCCAGTCTGTTCACTCCCTAACTATAACCATCTGGTTTCTACTTGTAATACATCTGTCCTCCTCACACATCATGTGATGGTTTGAGGAAGGTCTTGGACCAGCTGATAACTTCTACTATTGTATCAAGCTGGTATACTTATCTGCTTGCTGACATTTCTAATTCTGTGGATATTCCACAAAGACAAAATTCTAGGTATTGAAAAAATTGGGCTAATCGTGAAGGTTGACTTTAAAATATTATATTAACTAAAGTTATGTTTTATATCATGTACCAGCCAATAAAATAGATAGCTTCATAGGTATATTTTAAATAGTTATGATACATACTGATAAATGCTTCATTATGGAGCTATCTCATAACACCTGAAACAGTCCTAAAATGAGTACTTCAAAGAAAAACACAAATGAAAAAAACGACCTGCAACTATTGCTAAAATAAATTGCTGAATAGACTTAATTTACATAAATTAATTTTTTGTATAGTTACGTTTTTATTTTCCTCAACCAACTTTAGTAAGTAGAGAATCAGGTAGAGACGCTGATTAATCAGTTTGGGATCTCATGCAGACCTCCACTGTGTTTAATGCATCAGATGAGAAGCCACCAGGACTCATTTCCAGACACATACTCTCCAAACTGAATATGGACAATTGTGTTTCATAGGTCGTGGTTAGAGACATGATTATAGGGCACAACTTTAAGTGCAGCTGTGATCTATTAATGGTTGTGTATAAGATATTTGTAGGCAAATAAAGTGTTTTACTTTAAAATTTTTATATAAAAACACATTTTATTTTATTTATGTGCACATTTTTTATGCAGTTGAGAGCTATAGAATGCTGTGATACAATCATGTCAAACAAAGAGGGACATCAGGAGAGGAAAGGGGGGGAAAGAGGAATTTGAATTTAGGTCCTACCAAGTGACATTGGGAGGCAAAGCATTCTTATAAATAGTCACGAGCGTTCACATAGATGTACAGTGCTGTGCAAAAGTTTTAGGCAGTTGTGGGAAAAGAATTCTGTAAAGTAAGACTACTCCCAAATATTGACATGTTAGTTGTTTATCTTTATCATTTAGCAAAATGCAAAGTGAGCGAACAGAAGAAAAAAAAACTAAATCAAATCAATATTTTGCATGACTACCCTTTGCCTGCAAAGCACCTTGATTTTTCTAATACACAGTTTTATATGGGACTCGAAAGATAGATTGTTCCAAACATCTTGGAAACAGGTTTTCTGCGGATTTAGGTAGCCTCGGTTGCTTCTCTCTTCATGTAATCCCAGACAGACTCTATGATGTTCAGGAGTATTTGTTGTTTATGCTGAATAAAGTTCTTAACCCCTTCGCGACCTTTGCCGGTTCAGGACCGTCATGACAAGAAGGTCACTAAATGACCTTTGACGGTCCTGAACCGTCAAAAAGTTAAATAAGCTTAGAAAGTGATCAATGATCACTTTCTTCGCTTAAACGGCCTTGCTGCAATGCCTCGATGTCGAGGCATTCAGCAAGGCCGAGATCGGCATCGGGGGCCATGTCTGGCCCCTCCCCGGGACGTCAACAGCCGCCATACATTGTATGGCGGCGGACGCCCGTTTTAAAAGCGTTTAGGAGGCGATCAACGATCGCCTCCTAAACTTAAATGGTGTCGCTGGAATGCCTCGATCAGGAGGCATCCAGCGACACCAAACACTTACCTTTAGGTGGGCTGTGACCGCTCCGGAGAGCGGTCACAGCCGCAGCTGCCGGTGATCTTCGCCATCAAGTAAGATGGCGGCGGCCCGGGAAATAAAACAATAGAGACGAAAAAGTTCGCTAGAGGGTCTCCAGACCCTCTAGAGAACTGGCTCCACTTGCTGGTTGAATACAGGTACTGTATTCAACCATGCAAGTCAATGGAGCCCAGCTTTCTAATCACTATGTGATTAGTAAAATATTCAAAAAAAATAAAAATAAAAAAATGGAAAAAAAAAAAAATGTGCTAACATTTAAAAATAATTATGCAGTGATGTCACTAGATGAACCATCCAGTACCAGCAAAATGTGTAAAAAAAAATATAAAAAAAGTATTAAAAAAATAAAAAAAATAAAAAAATAAAGTTTATTATTTTGAGCAAGTGCTAAAATTTCTCAAAAATCTCAAAGAGTTAAAATAAAAGCACTTCAAATACCCAAGGGGTGTCGAATATATAAAAAAAATGGCTGATGGGGTAAATTGGAGTGGCCTAGCTCACAGATAGGGCATTGGTACAGACTGACCAAAATGGAGAAAAAAGGCGCACTTCCCAAATGTGGCATTTTAAATCTGAAACAACCCGACAAACCCATGCATGTCGGGTATCACTGCACTCAGGAGATGTTCCTGAACACATATTGGGGGGTTGTTTGACAGTGACATATACCAGAACCTGTATATCTATAACTAAAGTACAATTTGTGTGAAAAAAATTACTATTACAAAGTTTGACAAAGTGTAGTTCTATAATTGGTGCATGGAAAGGGTTAAAATAACAGCATTCGGAATACCCTGGGGTGTCTAGTTTTCCAAAATATATGGTTTGAATGGGTTAAATTGAGTTAACCGGCTTCAAAGATGTTCCAAAGAGGAGATGGAGGCAGAATGACCAAATGACCACCTGAATTACGCATGCCCCAAAAGTAGCCTTTTACCAGCCAAACAATCTGACAAACCCATGCATGTGGGGTATCGCTGTACTCAGGAGATGTTCCTGAACACACATTGGGGTGTTGTTTGATAGTGACATATACCAGAACCTGTATATCTATAACTAAAGTACAATTTGTGTGGAAAAAAAAATAAAAAAAATTACTATTACAAAGTTTGACAAAGTGTAGTTGTATAATTGGTGCATGGAAAGGGTTAAAATAACAGCATTTGGAATACCCTGGGGTGTCTAGTTTTCAAAAATATATGGTTTGAGGGGGTTAAATTGAGTTAATCGGCTTCAAAGATGTTCCAAAGAGGAGATGGAGGCAGAATGACCAGATTTGTTAACCCCTTCAATCCCAGGGGTTTTTGGTACCTCAAAGCCCAGAGCAATTTTGCCATTTTTGGGGTATGTCGGTTTAGCGATTATTCTCTGTTCCTGTGAATAGTGTACCCATGTAAACTATATATTGTTTTTTCAAGGAGAGATAGAGCTTTCGTTTGATACCATAGTTGGATGATTAGCTGAAAATTTAGAATGAGAAATTTAGTAAAAACTAGCGAAGATTAGAAAAATAAACGATTTTTTTTTTACATTTTCCCTCTGAATCCTCACAAAATTAGGTAAAGTGATGGAAAATCCCCTCCAAGTTTATCAGTTCAGGTGTCCTGATTTCAGAAATACCTAATTTATATAGATTTTCCAGACTTTCCCAGCACCAGGGAGCGTTCTATTAGGTCTACAATTTTGTATAATTTTTATGCCTATGGCTTAACGGGTTTGGGGGTTGTGAACGGGGGCAGGAGGGTTATACTGGCTAGATGTTATGCTAGGGCAATGGGGTGTAAGGTTTTTTTAAGAATTTTTTTATTATCTTTTTTTATATTTTTTTTTAATTTTTTTTAATTTTAATTTTTTTTACATTTTTTTTATTTTTTATATATTTTTTTTTACACATTAATGGTTAGAGGTCCTCCTAGGGACCTTCTGAACATACCAGTGATGTCACAGTGACATCACAGCTGACATTATAATTTTTTTAGTATTATTTATATTATTATTTTAATGATTTATTTAATATTATTTTTAAATGACTAACCGTTTTTTTTTTCAGCTTTTCTGTTACAGGACGGGAGGGGGAGTGAGAGAGATGGTTTCTCACTCCCCTCCCCGCGATCCCCCTGCACCGATCACACTGTGATCTCTATGCAGGTCCTCACAGACCTGCATAGAGATCGTAGCGTCTCTGTGCCTCATCGGAGGGCAGGATATCCCCGCAGGGGATTTCCTGTCCTCCGATGACCTTCCGGGTTACGTCAGCAGTGACGCAACCCGGAAAGGAATGCCCGATCGCGCGTTTGCAACTGCGCGATCGCGCGATCGGGCAGTTTACCGGTAACAGCTTACCGGCTTTCATGCCGGAAGCTGTTACAGGCGATCGGACAGCAGAAAGCCGGCAAAGCCGGCTTCTGCTGTCAGTGGGGAGTCCAGGCTGTCAAACGACAGCCTGGTCTCCCGTGCAGCGGCGGGGATGTGTCCCTGACGCTGCACGAAGGGCTGGACGTACCGGGACGTCCATAGGGGTTTCTTTGTGGGCGTTTTTTGGACGTCCCGGTACGTCTATAGGGGAACGAAGGGGTTAAAAAAGATTTGGAAATCATAAAACGCTGCTTGTACTTATTGCCCTATAACGTACAAAAAACAGCAAAAAAACATAAAAACATTGGGTATCTCTAAACTCAGGACAAGTAGTAGAATCTATTTAGCTAGTTTTTTTACTTGCTTTTTTAGGAGAGTAAAAGATTTTTCAAATAAAAGTCATAAAATGTCTTTTTTTCAATTTTTCACCATGTTTTTTTTTATTTTTTTTATAGTAAATAAGATGATATGATCAAAATAATGATATCTGAAGAAAGCCCATCTTGTCCTGAAAAAAACAATATATAACTTATGTGGGTACACTAAATGGGTGAGGAGAAAATTACACCTGAACACAAGCACCACAAAAGTGTCAAAACAGCCTCGGTCCCACAGGGTAGAAAACGAAAAATGAGCCCGGTCCTTAAGGGGTTAATGACTTTGGCTGTATGTTTGGGGTTGTTGTCATGCTGCAGAATAAATATACTCTTCTTTTTTAAATAAAGATATTTGCATTATGAAAAAAATATATAATATGCCAAAACATTCTTTAGAAACAGAGTACACCCATGGCTTGCTGAGTTGCTGAATTTTTATTGACTTTAAAAGAGAAAAGTCTGTGATGCAGGAAAATCAGCTTTAACTCAATTTTAGACAGCTGCAAAACTATAGTAACCAGGTTAACAGAATTCAATGGTACTATTTTATACAATTTTCTGCAATATAAGCGTGAGTTTTGTTTACATTTGAAAGAATTCTTTATTTATTATATTAACTTGTGTTCGTTTGTTCCTTTTGTTTTTCTTTCAAAGCTGGGTCTCGAGCATCTTACACCAGCCAGCACAGTCATTTGGGCTCTGAGCTGAGGGCCTTGCAGTCACCAGAACATCATATAGATCCAATTTATGAAGACAGAGTTTATCAGAAGCCACCAATGAGAAGTCTTAGCCAAAGCCAGGGAGATCCTTTACTGCCGGCCCATACCAGTTCATATCGCACCAATACAGGTAAGCTTAGAGAATATGATATGACAGGAGAATCAATATATGTATGTATGTTGTATATACTTCCTAGAGACTGAATGTAAAATTATTCAAATTGTGTAAAATTGAATCTAACAATAACACAATAGTAGAAAGGTTTTTAGTTTTAATGTTCACACGTGTGCAACATTTGGTCTAAAACAACTCTGCAGTGGACAAAACATCCCATCAGAATTTTCTTAATCTATACATTTTCCAGCCAAAAGTAATAGTACATTTCAAAGAATGTATGTATGTATATATATATATATATATATATATATATTTACTAGTGTCTATAATATTGCTTGTTAATGATTTTCAGAACAATGTCCACCCTAACAAAAATATTAAATATGTTGCATTTCTATTACAATCCAAGTAAATGGAACCACAGGCGGATAGGAATGTGCAAACGCAGTTATTATCATGTGTGCTGTGATGCTATTGCATAAGTCCAATATCTTTGTTGCTTCTTGATTGTTCCTTATATATTCCACCAGAATTTCTAAAATATTGGCCCTTTTTCATTTCCTTTGTTACATACAAGGATGTGCCTTACAAGCAGAACATGTAATGACAATAAATCTAGAATTATTGTATTCTGTCTAATCAACGTGCTTTTTACTCACCATAGTTATTGGACTTTATTCATTGTCTTTTATAAAACTAATGGCCCAACAATGTAAAGTCCTCCAAGGTACAAAGGCAAGCAAAGAAAGATATTTTTCTGAAAAGCTTTGTCCCCGTTAGTACATTTATCAGATATATGTGGTTGTACCCAAATGAAGACTGCTCTCAAAGCCCATGTAGGTGACAGTAAGCTAAGTATTTCAGGGTAGACACACATAAGATAGGAGTTAAATGCCACAATAGTACTAAAAAAGCAGACTTTATATGTTTATATACATTTACACCACTTTATATAAACTTACACAGCTATGACACCCTTTTTGCATTTTAGGTGCTTGTGTGGTTAACAGCATCCAATGCTCTTCATTATCCTTCTTGCTAAGGGTCTTGAGAGTTATAGTACACAAGAGTTAATCGTTCTATTTCTTTAATTAAGAAAAATGTATATTTATAAAAATGTGTGTGTCTTTTTTAAATATATTTATGGGAAGAAGATCTGATCCCTTCATGAAAGCAGGGATTGATGGTTTCCCCCTCATGCACCAATCCTTGCTGACATTTATTTCATTTCTAAGAGATGCTGCCATCTGGTCACTACGCAATCCACACCATTCTCATGTCCTCCTTTATGGTTACTGTGTTTAAATGTAAACTTGAATCTCCCACGTACATGCATGTAGTCTTGCGTGTAAATTTAAAACCCATGAGATTTCTGATGGAGGTATAATAAGAGATCCAGATTGGCCGAGACACTGTTTGGCAGGTCTTCAACACAAAAATCACTTTTAGAGAACTTTTTGGGTGGTAATATGAAATATGTGGTTGGCATCCGAGGCCTACTGCCAAACATGTATTCCATGTGTTGTTGGCAATGGTTACATTTCAACATTTGTATTTGTGTTTATTAGAAATGGGAAAAAATCTATACAATTTTAATATCTTTAACCCCTTAACGACAATTGCCGGTCCTACTTTCGCTTTCTGCACCCAAAAAGCGTTGCTGAATGCCTCGACCTCGAGGCATTCAGCAACGCCGCGATCGGCACGAAGGGGCCATCTCTGGCCCCTCCACGGGGCGTCAGCATCCGCCATACTTTGTATGGCGGCGGACGCCCGTTTTAAAAGCGTTTAAACTTAATGGTGTCGCTGGAATGCCTCGATCAGGAGGCATCCAGCGACACCAAACACTTACCTTTCGATGGGCTGTGACCGCTCCGGAGAGCGGTCACAGCCGCAGCTGCCGGTGATCTTCGCCATCAAGCAAGATGGCCGCCGCCCTGCAAGAGAAACAAGCAAGTTTTAAAGTTCGCTAGATGGTCTCCAGACATCTAGAGAACTCTGGCTCCACTTGCAGGTTGAATACAGGTACTGCATTCACCATGCAAGTCAATGGAGCCCAGCTTTCTAATCACAGTGTGATTAGTAAAAATAAATTAAAAAATAAAATAAAATTAATAATAATTAGAAAAAAATAGTAAAAAAACAGTAAAATGTAAAAATCATTTCCCACTGATGTCACTATCAGGGGAACCTCCAAGTTGAAAAAAAATGTTACATTTTTTTTTTAAAAAAGGCAAAAAAAAAATAAAATATATATATAAAAAATATATTTTTGTGAGCAAGTCCTAAAATTTGCATATTAGCTTAAAACAATTCTCGCATGGAAAGAGTTAAAATACTGGCATATTAAATGCCCGTGGGGTGTCTACTTTTAAAAAAGGTATGATTTGATGGGGTAAATTGAATTGGCCGGGTTCAACAATGTCCCAATTAACACGGGGGGAAGGATGGCCACACATCTAATTTCCAATTAGAAAAATGCACACGTACCAAATGTGGCCTTTTAGTTCCCCAAAAAATGACAAACCCATGCATGTGGGGTATCACTGCGCTCAGGAGATGTTGCTGAACACATATTGGGGTGTCGTGTGACAGCGGCATATACCAGGAGCTGTAAATTCATACATAAAGTAGGTGTGTGTGGGAAAAATACACACACAAAAATACTACTGCAAACTTTGAAACAATGCTGGTGGTAAAAGGTGTGCATGCAAAGAGTTAAAATACCAGCATTTAAAATACCCTGTGGTGTGTAGTTTTCAAAAATATATGGTTTTGTTGGGCACACTGAAATGGCCCGGCTCAAAGATGTACCAAATAGGGCATGGGCAGTGGATCCCCAAATGCCAAAGTTCAACATTGAAAAATGTGCATGCCCCAAATGTGGCCCTTTTGCCCCCAAACAGCCAGGCAAAATCATTCATGTGGGGTATCACTGCGCTCAGGAGATGTTGCTGAACACATATTGGGGTGTTTTGTGATAGTGACATATACCAGAACTTTTTAATTCATACCTGAAGTAAAATGTGTGTGACAAAACAAATGCATAAAAAAAGACTACCATAAAGTTTGACAAAGACTGGTGGTAGATATGGTGCATGGAAAGAGTTAAAATACTAGCATTTGAAATACCCTGAGGTGTCTAGTTTTCAAAAATATATGGGTTTATTGGGCACACTGAAATGGCCCGGCTCAAAGATGTACCAAATAGGGCATGGGCAGTGGATCCCCAAATGCCAAAGTTCAACATTGAAAATGCGCATGCCCCAAATGTGGCCCTTTTGCCCCCAAACAGCCAGGCAAAATCATTCATGTGAGGTATCGCTGTACTCAGGAGATGTTGCTAAACACATATTGGGGTGTTTTATGATAGTGACATATACCAGAACCTGTTTATTCATACCTGAAGTAAAATGTGTGTGAAAAAACAAATGCAAAAAAATTACTACCATAAAGTTTGACAAAGGCTGATGGTAGAATAAGTGCTTGGAAAGGGTTAAAATACTAGCATTTGGAATACCCTGGGCTGTCTAGTTTTCAAAAATATATGACTTGATGGGGTAAATTGCATTGGCCGGGTTCAAAGATACCCAAAATGGCACATGGGGGGAAGAATTACCAGATTCAGAAAAAATGGCTTTGAAATAGCAAAACGCTACCTGTACTTATTGCCCCATAATGTGTAGAAAAAAGCAAAAAAAACATAAAAACATTGGGTATTTCTAAACTCAGGACAAATAGTAGAATCTATTTAGCAGGTTTTTTTATTACCTTTTATAGATGAGTAAAAGATTTTTCAACTAAAAGTTAGAAACAGTCATTTTTTTCTAAATTTTTCACCATATTTTATACTTTTTTTAATAGTAAATAATATGATAAAATCAAAACAATGTCATCTAAAGAAAGCCCTTCTTGTCCTGAAAAAAACAATATCTAATGTGTGTGGGTTCAGTAAACGGGAAAGAAGAAAATTACAGCTAAACACGAGCAGCGCAGAAATGTTAAAACGGCCATTGTCACGAAGGGTACAAAAAGTAAAATCAGCCTTTGTCACGAAGGGGTTAAAAGAATTTAGTATTTTTTCAGTGGTATGTTTACTTGCAGGCAATTTTTGTCTTTTAAGAATATTAATATTTATTTAAGAGGCGTAAAGGTTCTTTGCAAAGGCTATATTTGTCTGTACCGAGGCTTTAGCTCAATAACTTCTAAAAATAAGACAGTCGCTGCATATTACTGATACAGGTTAGTTAGTTTCAAATACATTTCTAGAATTACAGAAATTCAGCTTATAACGTTTCCATTCATTTTTTGAAGGACACAGTGCACTTCTCCGGCTGTATGATTGACTCTGAACTTATTCCTCTTACTGAAACAGAGTGACCTTCCTGTCCGTTTTAAGCTTACAATAAATCTCATCCACTTAGGTTTTTCCTGTGGTGTAGTATGTGAACAGTTTTGAAAGCCATTAACAACTATTTATAGCTTACTGACCCTATCTTTCACTCTTTCTTCCGTTCTGTGTATCATTTTAACACATTATCCAGCATGGGCTTTTCTAAAAGTGCCTGTTTGCAATTAAATGATGACATTGTTATATGTAAGTCATTTATCTATCTATCTATCTATCTATCTATCTATCTATCTATCTATCTATCTATCTATCTATCTATCTATCTATCTATCTTTCCATCCATCCATCATTACTTTCACCGCACAGAGAGGGACATATGTGACCATATAAAAATGGTATACATTTGATAGATCTTTTTTAGCCTGCTGCTGCATGAATAAATGTGTCTATGGGGACTAGTATTATAGAAAAGCTGCCTGTGAAAATGAAGCATGAATAGGAAAGGAAGGATATAAGTTGAATTCTATAGACCTCGTGCCATAAGTTGTCACATCTGTCAGTATTTCATAGAAGCAGAGGGGCATTGATAAAAGGCAGGTCAATTATCCAGGTGTGAATGTCAGTTCAGGAAGCCACTAAGGGAATAGAGTCATGAGTTAGGTTTAAATCATGTCAAAAAGAGATTTGCTCACGTTAGAATAAATTATTGTAAATTAGCATAAAATGAAAATGGACTTTTTCAATGCCTTTCTCAAGCCAGTTATAGAAGTACACTGCATAAATATGTGTTTGTTTACTTTCCAGGACTAGTTTCTCTCCTTTTGAGCACCATTTTTAAACTAATTAAACTACCATGTTTTTTTCATCACAGAAATATACATCATTGGGGATATTGAGCTACAAGATTTGATTATGATAAAGTGGGACACCATATTGAAAAACACAACTGATACCAAAAAATAAACTTGTACGTTTAAGCACTGTTTGTGTGGACACAGGTTGTGTGAAGTTATAGTGTAAGCTTAGAGTAGAGCAGCAATGTAAATTGCAGTGTTCAGTTTAAGCAGAGTTTTTATGTCAATGTTTTGATCAACACCTTTATATTAAAAGACATAAGACTTCCTTCAGACACAAAGGCTTTCGTTTTCTACCAAATTCTGTGATTTATGGAACAAAAAAGCTTAATTTAGACCCAGCCTAAATTAGTTAAAGGTTAATAGTAACATAATCTGACATGGATTAGCTACCTAAATAAATGTGATATGAACATAAAAGTCTTCATATTACAGACCTTTCCATGAGCGCAGATGGTTTACTTCATGTGGCAGGCTTTAGTGATATTTTTCGTTTCCACTTCCTAATATTTTAAGTTGTTTTCTGAAAATGTCTGGTGTTCATTGTTGACTAGGACAGATGTGCCTGATGAGAAGGCAAACCCTTTGTCATTCCTGATGTTTGAGTGTAAATATAAGAAGGTTTTCCTGGGGTATTCCACGACATTGAATGTAAGTGCCTAGGATGCTTGACTGCACATGTAGCCAACATCTCCAGATGTTGCTGGCAAGATGATTTCTTTTATTAGCTTTCATCTAACTAAAACCAGTGGGAGAAGAAGAATATGAGTTATGGGACTAGTAATAGTTCAGCAGCATCTAAAGGTGCCTACTATTGCCTACTATTGACTTGATGCAGCTATATTTGTTTATACTATAACAAATATTGAGTTTAAAATTAAAATCCATAATAAGAGAATAAATTAATAGCTCACATATGGTAATTATGTGGCAGACTTTTTGAAAAAAAATTATGAAGAGCATCATTTGTGGATAAGCTTGGAGCCATCGAGTATGACAGCTCAGGGGGGATCCCGGGGCACTGCATAAACCTGTGGGTAGGGTTTATTATGCCTCTTCCAGCCCTTTCGCCACAAAACGATTTGGGTTGGATCTGAGGCATGTTGATATTAGATCACTTCTGCTTCCAAAATTCTCCATAAAATTAAAACAGATGCAGTTAAAAGCATATTTAGGCGTATTCATGATATGACTTCTTTCCACTTAACATGGTAAAAAAGTTACACTCCATTTTAGTAATGATCTCCCTTTAGATAACTAATGTCTTACCAAGAAAATTATGTTGGCATATAGAAATCCCAACTTCTAAAATGTTTAATTCTGTGCCTTTAACCCCACCTATTAGCCCAGGTAACACTACAGTGGCTATACTGACATAATTCAATGTTGATTGGACATTTTTTGCAACTGAGTTAAATAAAACACACAGGAATGATCAATTAGGAACAAAAAGTGTAAGGAATGGGCTGGGAGCTTTAAGGAAGAAACTGTAGACAGTAGGTGGCAGTCCAAAAAATAAATGTCAATAATCAGTCCAGAAGGTCAAGTGCATGGAGCATATGATCACAAAGAGTTAAAAAAAAACCATGGAGTAGTAGATAATCAGGATAACCATGTAAAAAGCCAAAGGTCAAAAGCTGTGAGGTCAAGCAAGGACAAGCAGGTTCAAGCTCACATAGGAATTATCGCAGCACTCAGATTGCAGACATAGGACTTGCTCAGATTACATCCACAGGATTTACCCAGCACCCAAATTGCACCCACAGTGGCCTCCTCTCAGAGTCTCAGGTTTCCTCTTAGTCAGGTCTCCTTTAAGTCTGGCTTGTACATGTACCATCATTCTATTCTCTGCCCAAAACAGGAACAGTAATGGGTAGACTGTCTGAAAACACACATACCGTATTTGCAAACGCTCTAAGACCTCGTCTTATATTCAATGTCGTCTTATAATCAGACCTCAAATAGAGGTCTGACTACAAAACTAAGATCCAGATCCCTCCCAGCGCTGCAGAGGACCTGGATCCTCCTCTCTGGCAGCCTGTGGATGCCACACACTTGTTTGCCTTTAGACACATTTACCCTACATATAAACATTTTCAAAACAGAAACATACTCTCTCTCCCCTTTCTTATAATTTTTCCCCTGTTTAAATATCTATCCACTTTCACACCAGTTTTCATTACCCTCCTTTCTTATTAGCCTTCCTCTCTCTTTATGCTCCTCTTCTCTTTGTTCCTTCCCTTTCAGTTTATCTCTCCTTTTCCCCCTATCTCTCCCATCTTTTTCTCTTTATTTCCCCTCCTTTCTCTCCTCAATCTCCTTTTTAAATATTGGTCCCCCTTTTCCCCACCCCGTTTCTTTATTATCTCCCTTTCTCACTATATCTCCCTTTCTCCCCTTCCATCTATTTCTCCCCTTTCTCTCTACTCCTCATTATCTCTTCCCTACATATTCTATACTCTCCCCATCACTTCCCTTTCTCGTCTCTGAAATCCTTCTTCTTGCAGGCCTCCGTCATGGTGCAGAATATGATGTCATATTCCAGCGCTCAGCAGTGACATTGAGTGCGCCATGATCACTTGCGAGGGAGCAATGAAAAGCAAGGCCTGACCTTGAAATCAATCTCACCAATAGGCCCTGTTCCCTCAGCAGCGGGGGGAGCAGCCCAACACAGGGGGGTGCCTGGAAGCTATCTGCCTTCTAAACTGGAGCCTATCTTGCCTATACATAGTGCCTACCCTGTACATCTCTATGTCACATTTTGGACCGGCTACACTATGATTGAGCTCTGTGCCCCTCAGTGTCTCAAGTCCCACAGTTAGAAACTTTTCCTACATGTTATAGATAAGCCATTTATGTTACACATTACTGTACAGAAGTTGAAGTAAAATAGTCAAAAAGGTTAGTAGGATCTGTCCTAAGTGGTAACAGGTGATACATAGGGAGGGGTGGCACTGGGTCAGTTGGAGAGATCAGAGTAAGGATGAGAGATAAAAAAAAAAAGCTAACATTTTTCAGGCAATGAATACATTTTAACTCTTGGTTTGTCTGTCACTTGTTCTTGTGTATAGGTTCATGTACATTTCAGTTAAATAAGTGGTCTGAAGTTAATGTAATGTATTGAAGTTATTCCATGTATTAAATTATATGTCTGAAGTTGAATGATTTATGTACCATATAATTTGTTTCTGTGTCCTATGGCATATGTTTTTTTCTTTTGTTATAATTTATCATTTATGAACATACTCCTTAGTATTGACACAATAAAGAGTGGTTAACAAATGGACTTAAGCAAATATAAAAAAAAATCTCTAAATAAAGATAAAAGAATAAGTATAATAAATATAATAGCAACATAATAATGAAAACTCTGTTACTGTTCTTTAAAGCCTACTTAAAAACATATTTTAACACAAATCTTTAAAGCAGTTAGTATTACAAAAAAATAATATAAACTGCTCCTTTAAATGCAATTCTTTAGTTATCTTTACAATCAAGATAGATTAATTATAACTGAGATGTGAAGGTCTATTTACTAAACTAGGAGTGCTTGTGAGTTGGAAAAAATGAAAGGTTGCAACGTACATTCAGTGCTTGCAAGTTAAAAAAGCAGGCAGCTTTCAAATGTATCCAGTGATGATTCACAGAGCATCGATATTTGGCTCAATGAAAGGCTCTACCCCCCCCAAAATAGAAAAAAAGTCTGTAAAAAGTAAATAAATAAAAAATAATCAATCATAGTTTTCTGTCCCTCTCTTATAAAATTTCTGCTGGCTACACAGGAGAAAATGTATATGCTTTTGTGAACCAGCACCCCCAGAGTTTGAAGCCTCAAGTGACTTTAGTGAGTCCTATTCAAGTCTACGGAGCCCATATGAATGAGGTTAATTAAGTTATTATTTCTGGAAAATGACTGGGAATTCATCACTACCAGAAATATTGTTTCTAAAGCTCCATAGTGTTATAAAAGTGCTAAATTCTGCAGAGTTGGTGAAACAGCGCCTTTAATTAATCATTGTATTTGTGTTCATAGTTTTCCAAGCTTGATAACTTATCTACTTCTGACATACCATTTAAAAGTTTTTTAAAGGCGCTTATTCCATGTTAATCCTTAGCATATTATAGCACTGTACATATAGATTCATTTTGCATTGGTCACTCTTGAACCTAAAATAATCCTTGAAAAAGTGTTTCAAGAAAGAAAAAAAATGAATACCAATAATCTTTTAAATTCTCTGTTCAGAAGGTTCTAATCTGAACACATTCACACTGAAATAAATTGTAGTGGGTTAATACACTAGACATAAAATATTGGTGCTGTGTCCTTCAAGGCTGCAAGCTCCTTTGCTTTGTACAATATTACTGTATTTATTTCAGTGCAGTAACCATATAGAAGCACTTACAGGATATCATTATCCAAACATTCAGCCAGAGACCACTTAACGTAGAGCTATTCATTCATAATCATACCTCTTAACTGTCCCCAAACCTCCATCAAAATTCAACACCACACCTTTGCTTGTTTTGCAAAATGTTATGTTGGTTCTTGAAATGTGTCTGGTTTTTCTTTGCCATTAAAATGTTACATGTTAAAGGATGCTGTTTGTGTTCAAGGACATTTAAACTTGCTGCTTCAAGATGCTATTCCTCACTTTTCAGACACTGTCCCTGATTTTGATCCCATGTCCCTGATTTTTAAGAGTGTTGTCCCTGATTTCTCAGTGGGAGATTTGAGAGGTATGTGATCAACGTTTAAATGTTATTATAAATACATTTTTCATTTAAAAATAAAAACATGAACGACAAATTCAGTGTTTATTGTAAATATTTACCACACTAAAATGTCACTTGTAAATAAAATGAAACAGTTGAATGGACATTCATACAAATTCTGAGAGATGCCACCCATTGGAATGTTAGGTCATGTAATGTTATAAACAAAGTAATGGTGTAAGGTTCATCCTCCATTTCCTGTGGTAATCACCTGAGGCTGGTAACCATCAAGTTACATTCAACATAGCAGATTCCAACATCAAGAACATTGTACTATGGCTAGCCCTTAAAAATATATGCTCACACCTAGAAATGTCCAGCAAAACACCACAGCAGGTGTTGAGCCAATTATTTTATTTTTTTTTACTTCATCAACATTTGCAATCGACTATTGTAGGGAGACAGGAGACAATTAAGTATTGCTTCGAGTATAGCTAGACTCCTCTAGACACATAATCATGTCTATCGATTGAAGTGCTATATATATATATATATATATATATATATATATATGCATATCCTGATGAAAGTCTATAAATAAAAAGACTGAAACGTTGACCAGAAAATCTGAGTTTTGTGCAATCATCTAATACAAGTCCCAGGAGTGCCAGTAACTATCATTGGAATTTATTTATATATATATATCTATATATATATATATATATATATATATATATATATATAGATATATAGATAGATATACCGGTATATCTATATAGATAGATAGATAGATAGATAGATATAGCAGGCACTGATGGTGGTGCCATATGAATTCACTCTTACTGCCAAAAGAGAAATGTTTAAAAAAGACATAAAAACATCTGTAGAAATAGATCAGCATCATAAACAACAGCTGTTATGCATTAAAGCAATTCTTTATTAATATTAAACATACCATAGGATATAGTAGTGAGGAAATAGGTAAAGAGAAAAAAAACAGGACATTTAGATCCAGTGCACCATCTTGTTTTTTTTGCTTTTTTTTCAATTTAAATTCATTGAGTCTATCGTCTTGTGTATGTGTTGTTGTTTGTTTTTTTATCACACGCAATAATGGTGGGAATTATTATCAGACAGATTTTTGGTTTATAGATAGCTATAATTGTTTCTTCTCTAGGACATAACAAACCCATGGATATTATATTGACTAATACATTTTAGCCTTTAGACTGCATTTTGATCCCTTTTTAATTGATTGCAATGGTTACTTAGCAGTATCGTCATTATGATGCTTGCGAGGGATGTTGTACCATAATTTGTATACCATAGCCAATGTCCATCTCTAGAAACTGGGTTAGATGTAAATATAGAGGTCTAAAGGGTTACTTTTCTAATATATGTGCATACATATTCAAAGTGAAGTTTGTGTTAATCTAATATCTAAGTTTGGGAAAAGCAGTGCACGGTGCAGATAGAATACTAGATTTGTGAACAAAAATATATTAAATTTATCCATAGAGTGTCAGGAGATTATGTAGCCTTTTTAGAGCAGGTGGAGAGTGATAATTAATGATAATGTTAAAATTTACAATAACATTAACACATATTAAGATGTTGTGGGGGAATGAGATGGAAAGCGAAGGATTGGTTGGGTGAGGGTGATTTCATTATGGTATGGGTGAAGGTGGAGAGGATGGATAATGTCTTCAAGATCCAGGTTGTCATTATTAGGTTGGAAGATTGCATTCCTCTGCGGTGGGTTTTTAGAGTAATTTAATTAGAATAAATAGAGTAAGTCTGACAGAATGAGGTGGAACAGAGAACAGGCCCAGCACGAGTAAAATCCTAAAAATGTGAGTGGGAAGAAGTAATAAAGGTTAAAGAGAGACAATTCGGTGGGAAAATTAAAAAAGAGCAGTTTTGAGAGATAAAAGGGTTCTTAAGGGTTCTGTAGGTAAGGGTCGGGAATTCAAATCTATTCCAGAGGGTATGGGGTGCCAGTGGAAGGAGTGTCAAAGTGGTTCAGCAGATGAAGAATGATGGGATAAACAATTAGTATGCCAGATGCGTTCAAACTTTATTGGAGTGATGAAAGACAGGAGAGTGCTAGACCAGTTAGTATGAAGTTACAATAACCCAGACAGGAGAACTTAATGGAGGGATTGGTAATTTTTTGGGGCTAATTTAAAAAAGCAACATTACAACTACAATAATCAATCTTATGGTTAAAAATTTACAGCATGTTTACAGGGGCTGTCACATTCCTGATTATCACAAATTCTGGATGTCACATTCCAGATCAGTCATTAATTCTAGCACGAGTAGGTAACCTAATCATGTTCTGTGGTCTGTGTTTGAGAGCTGCTGTTTTGCTGGTATATGACATTTTAATATGCTGTCTGTCCCAAAGATATCTGTAACTGTTAATATGCTAAAACATTGCAGGAACAATTCAGGAAGGGTGTTACAACTTCTTACTTGGGCTGACACTAAGCTTTCAATGTACCATATTTGCTCGATTATAAGACAAAGTTTTTTTCAGAGCAAATGCTCTAAAACATACCCCTTGTCTTATAATCGAGGTCGTCTTCTAAGATAGAGATCTGTCTAGGAGACTAAGATCCAGATCCCCTGCAGTGCTGCAGGGGAGCTGGATCCTCCTGTCTGGTAACCTCAGCTGCTGCCGGCACTTCCACCAGGGCTTCTGTCACCGAGCGCCGGCGAAAGTGCAGGCAGCAGGGGAGGTTGTCTACACGCATTGCGCATACTTTCCCCGGCTGCCAGAGAGGAGAATTCCCCGCAGCGCTACAGGGGATTCTCTTCTCTGGCAGCTGGCCAACGTCCGACCGATGGACGCAGACAACCCCCACTACTGCTGGCACTTCCGCTGGGGCTTCTATGGCGGGGCACCGGCATCACATGACCTTCCAGTGCACAGTCATAGAAGCCCTGGTGACACCAGGGAGTCAGAAGCACTGATAAACTGGGGGGGGGGGTGTTATTTTGGGGGCATAAGGCTTTTCTCCAGAAATGCCTTTTAACTCCCTATATGCCACTCTGCCTCCAGAATTGCCTTACACCCCCCCTATATGCCACTATGTCCCATGATATGCCCCTGGCATATAGGGCTGGAGGCAGAGTGGCATAGAAGTGGTATAAGGCATTTCTGGAGGCAGAGTGGGATATTTGGGGTTAAAAGGCATATCATGGGGCAGAGTGGCATATAAGGGGGTATAAGGCATAGTGGGAAGCCTGGGGGGCAGATGTGCATAAATGTGCAAAAAAATATATTTTTCTCAATCATAGCGTTTATTAAACATGAAAAAATAGTTTACATGTGAATTAATATTTACTAGTAAAACTTTTTTCCTATAGGGTCGTCTTATATTCAGTTTTTTTTCCCCCTAAATTAATATTCAGATTTGGGGAGGTCGTCTTATAATTGAGCAAATACAGTATTCTTCTCGGATCGAAAAAAGTTCCCATAGAACTTTTAATAAATCAAAGTAATTATGCATAAGTTTAATAAGGATCGATGGGTTGAGCCCCTTTAAAAATAAATGTATACTTGTTTTGCTTGTAGTTACACTCTCTTACACACATTGCAACATATAATACCATGACAATGTTTAGAAAACACATCTTACTTGTCATTGTACAAACATTCAAGATACTTCTAAAGAATTGTGCATTTCCATTTTTAGATATGTCTGTTATTACACTGTTGTTTCCTTTAATAGAGATCATCAAAAATAACATTTTATTCTTACTCTTTTCAAACCCCTGTATTTTGTGTGTTTTTCCTCTGCCTAGACCTGGTTAACCATTTCTGTGAACAGGTCCTCAATTTTTTACTTTGTCCCTACTTTCCTGTCGTAGCCCCATCTTCCCCTGGTGTCGACTCCGTACCCTTACAGCGCACAGGCAGCCAACATGGCACTCAGAATCCAACAGGAACGTTCCAGAGGGCCAGCTATGCTGCAGGCCCTGCCGCCAATTACGCAGACCCCTACCGACAGCTGCAGTATTGTCCTTCAGTTGACTCACCTTACAGCAAGTCTGGCCCAGCTATACCACCTGAAGGAACATTAGCTAGGTCGCCTTCCATCGATAGCATTCAAAAAGATCCCAGGTAAGTGTCACTTTAACTTGTCTAGCATTGTATACTAAGACTTAATGCAAACAGACTTTCTATAATTTTTCACTCTGAAAATGTTAAGTGGGTAAGTATGCTTTCATATTTAAAAAATACCTCAACACTTCATGAAATTATTTTAATTAAGAGCCGATAATCATCAAATTATTTTAAAAGATATTTTAAATATTTCTATGGCTTTGATTATTTACTGATGGTTTTTATTCCACGTTTTTTGATGCTAAAAATAGCGTGTCTAAACAGATGAATATTACGCGTTACACTGAAAATGGAGCTTTTGTATTGGGAAATTCCAGAAGCCAGCTATGTTTTTGGTAAAACTTTTTTTACATAATTTTCCTGTCTTCTCTGTGGTTGCATTGATTTCCTACTTTTCTGTAATCCTCCACTTCAGAGTGTTATTTTAAACCACGTGGCAACTTTTTGATCAAACTACAGGATCTTTTTTCGATCTTATAAAATACTCTGTAGTTGGATTAAACGTTGCCACGTGGTGGAATAAAAATGTCATGTTAAAAAAGTTTTATTTTTGTCATTTTGAATCGTCTGGAGTCCTGCTCAGGCACCAAGAATTTGAGTGCTGTCAAGCACGAGGATTGTTTCAGTAAAATAGTCAGATTTCTGCAATGATTAAATGCTTTTAAAAGCTAGTAGGCATGCCTTTCTTTAGTTGAATCCTCAATAAATTTGTAGCAGAAGGCTGTAAACAAAAACTAGCGTTTATGATATTTTTAAAAGTAGATTTACATTTATATATATGAATATTTTTTATTTTATGATGTATGTAACACACTATGTTTATAAGCAGCCTAAATATGTATGACCTCACATGACGACTAGGTATCAGCCACAGAATTCTGTTGGCCTCTTGCTGAACATTAGTTCAACTAAGTTAAAATTTCCCATCATGCTTTGAAGGCTACAAAGGATAGAACTGGCACTTTATTTCCAATCAGGGCCACCATCCAGGGGTACAAATATTATTGTACGGGGCCCGGCTGTTCTCGGGGGCCTGATCAGGAGACAAAGCATCTTCCCTTAGATCCACCAAGCTTGTGATCCCAGTACTACAGGATTAGAGGGGTCTGAAGGAGCCCTTACTGGCTGAGGCATCACTTGATGATGTCTGTGTGGTGGGACTGGATTTGATTTTTTGGACGCGATCCAAGAGCAGCAGCAAGGTGGTTGAAAAATGCTACAAATAAGGTCAGGGAAGGTGTCAAAAAAAAGAAAATACAATTTGTAATGAGACCCTAGTGCCATCTTATTCTCCAAACAGCTTGTCTGTGCCATCTATGCCACTTAACAGCTTGCATGTGCCATATTTGCCCCCAAACAGCTTGTCAGTGCCCAGTAAACCTTTTCTTTGGCATCTTTGCCTCAAAAACATCTTGTTAGTGGCCCCCCCAAACAGCTTGCCTGTGCCATCTTATTCCCCAAACAGCTTGTCAGTGCCCCAAGCAGATTACCTGTGTCTTTTTTGCCACAAAACAGCTTTTCAGTGCCCACAAACAGCCTGCTTGTGCCATATTTGCCCCCAAACACCCTGTGCCATATTTTATCACTAAAAAAGATGAGTAGAAGAGAAAATCCTGGCAGTCTGAGGAAGAGGACGGATCATTTGTTCTGTAAGGGGCCCCACAATATTTCTCAAAAGAATTTCATTCAACTAGAAATACAGCTAGAATATAAAAAAAGTATTCTATATAATCTTAGAATGCCTGTGTATCCTTTGGTGGTAATTTCATTCAATTACTGATGGTATGATAATGCAAAATGCAATATATATATATATATATATATATATATATATAATTATTTATTTTTTAAATGATTGTCATTGTGTGATTAGTAATCTGATATCAAACCAGATATGTGTCAGTGGCCATTTAACTCAGCATGGGTTCATTCAAGGGTGTATATCAACTGATATGGTATGAATTACTCCTGATCTAACAGCTTGGTTATAGCTCCACAACTTTTTTGTGTTATATATTATAGTTTCCAAAAGTGTTTGACAAAACAGATACTATCATTAAAAATATACAGCACAATAACCTTTGTGTATGTACTCAACGTGAACTATTGTGAACACATTTCTCTTGTTATATCGGCTTAACAGAAGGAATTGGTGAATTACTCATGATTGTACTATTATATTGTATTTACATATGTGTTTATGTGTGATGCATACACATTATAATAGTACAAGAATATTTAATTCATTTATTTCTCCCGCTGATTTTTTTTAGTTGTTTCTTTGTATTTGCCTTTTAATGTAAAAAAAACAAGGAATTATGACGAATGATCACACAGTTTATCGAATTACTGTTTCAGAACACGTATTTTGTGATAAGAAAGCTGACCGTGCCTGTCAATGAGTGACAATAATTAAAGTAAAACTGTGAATTATGAGAAACACTATTTATAGAAGCTTGTCATTATGTTAAAAGGTATCATTTAAACACATTTTAAAGCAATTAAATAAAATAGTATTCATTATAGTTCAAATAAGGTAACACATTTTTGCTTTTATATTTTTATAATTTCACTGACAGTAAATGGTGAAAACAATGAAAGGTGAAAAAACAAAGTGGTGTCAACTTGGTAGCTATTAATTATCAGTTATTGTTTATGTGTTTCTATATATATATATATATATATTTATTTGATTGCGCATGAAGCAAAGAAATGATATTGGAGAACATTTTTGGCTCACTCGTTATCGGACAAAGAATTTCCTGCTGTTACAGTTTGGACAAAATTCAGGCTTTTTTATATTTAATGTGTTACTCCAGAAATCTGCTCCAACAGCAGTAGCGCAGATATATTTAATAATATTTGATTGTAGTAACTTGAAGTCTATAGAACCCCTGAAATTTTTACTTTTTTTAAGAAAGTTTTAATAAATGTAAAGGAAGGTTAACAGTATTTGCTCGAATATAGGTTAAGTTTTTTTCAGAGCAAATGCTCTGAAAAATACCCCTGGTCTTATATTCGAGGTTGTTTTATAATCCGACCTCAAGTAGACTAATCTGACTATAAGATCAAGATCCAGATTTCTGGCAGCGCTTCAGGGGACCTGGATCCTCCTCTCTGGCAGCCGATGAACATCTGCGTGATGCGCACAGGCAACCTCTGCTGCTGCCCGGGACTTCTAGCGGGGCCCCTATGATGGAGCGCTGGAGTGATATGACCTTCCGTTAATCCACCATAGATGCCCCTAGCACAGACGTTCACTGGCTGCCCCCACTAGACACCAGGGAGTCTAAGCATGGGGGACAAGTCTGGGGATGCACTGGTAAGTATGGGGGGTAGCGTGGCATATCAGGGGGCAGAGTGGCATATAGGGGGTATAAGGCATGTTAGGGAGTCAGAGTAGCATATAGGTGATATAAGGCATATCTGGGGCCAGTGTGGCATATCAGGGGGTATAAGGCATATCAGGGAGTCAGAGTGGCAAATAGGGGTTATAAGGCATATCTGGGGGGCACACTTGCAATGAAAGGAAATAAAAGCAAGAAATACAATCATAGTTTTTATTAAATATGAAAAAATTGTTTACATAATATTTACTAGTAAGTTTTTCCTAAAGTGTTGGCTTTTTCTTTTTTTCTAAATTAACCCCTTAAGGACAATGGGCGGTCCCTAAACCCATTGAAAACAATGCATTTTGAGCCCGTACATGTACGGGCTTTGTCATTAAGGGGTTAATATTCAGATTTGGGGGGGTCGTCTTATAATTTATTAAATAGTGTGCTTTCCCTAGAGTGTGGTGGATATGTGCACCAACCTTCCAGAAGAAGTAGCTTGAGGTCCTCATAACCCCAGACATTGTTATCTTATTTTCCTCATATTTGTATGAATGCTTAACATCTTGAGCCTTAACCACAGTTTGTGGGAACATTGCCAAAATGCCAATCACAGCTTGACCCTGCCTGACCCCAACAAAAGTAACCTCTTTTAATTAATTGGCAACCATCCCAGAAAATGTGTGAAAAGGAGGGGGGGTGAAAAGCAGGGGGAGAGGTGACTCAAACAAATGAATCATTAAATCTTAACACAATTTTGGAGGTTTAGCCATGTGCTATTGGTTTGTTGGGGCCCCACTGGTTATCGGCTGTTTGTAAGGATGCACAAAATTGGGAAAGGTTCGTACAAATCATAATGCACAATATATATATATATATATATATATATATATATATATATATATATACTCTTAAACTGCATTCATTCAACTGCAGCAAAGCTTAGCTGATGAGGATTGAAAATACCCCACAATATTAACCTTGATATTCAAAGGGCACTAGTAACATCACATAAATTCAAGCTTTGTGATAAACAGAAGAACAACTCCAATATGCCTGTGATGGATTTTTTTTAGGTCTATATATAGTACATGTTGTGTCATATGGATGCACTTATCCCTGTATTGTATCAAAAAGAAAATAAGTCCAATAAAGAACACAAATTCCATCTAAGTTATATTGTGCGCTTGATAGATTGGTCTTAAAATTTCTTGGCATACAATTATATATATAGACTCAGGGTATAACCCTGACAATGGATCCATCTATTCAAAAGATTATGACAAAAGATATGTTTTAACAGCAAGCTTTCTATAAAATTACACATAGAAACATATAATTTGGCGGCAGGTAAGAACCATTTAGCCCATCAAGTCTGCCCATGTATTCCAGATGTAAAGACTCCGACCTTAATTTAACCTCATCTTAGATTCATGATAGCTTTATGCCTAGCTCATGCATGTCTAATTTCCCTCACTGTTTTAGCCTCTACCACTTCTATTGGGAGTACATTCCACAAATCTATCTTCGTGATGTTACATCTCAGCCTCTGACTTCTTATTCTAACACTTCTCATCTGTTGGAAAAAAACTTCCCTCCTATACTTTGTTACAGCCCTAAATCATTTAACTGTTCTATCACATCTCTTCTCTCTCATCTTTTCTCATAGCTATACATACTGTGATCCCTTAGTCTTTCCTGATATCTTTTATCCTACAGACCATTTACCATTTTAGTATCCCTCAGAGTGCTCTCCAAAATGTTAATATCCTTCTGGAGATGGGGTCGCTGGAACTGTATGCAATACTCTAGGTGAGGTCTGACCAGAGATCTGTTAAGTGACAGAACCATATCCCTCTTCCTGCTACTAATGTGTTCAGCTATGCAGTCCATCACCCTACAATGCTTTCTGACTGCTTACCCTTTATTTTATATTAACAGATATTCTCTTAAGTCCCTCTCTTCTGTTGTCACTGACAAAACAGTGCCTCCAATGATATATTGTGCCTTGGGATCTTTACATTTCAAGTTCATGATTTCACGTTTATCATCATTATACTACTGCTGCCATACTCTCAAACATTCTTCCAATTTCCTTTTAATAATTCCCCATTTGACTTGTTCCAGTTGCGGGGCAGCATTTGCAAGGGAGACATAATGTAAATAGTATTTAACTTAATATGGCATTATTGTGTGAAAAATAGCATTGTTTTAGGTAAACAAACATGTATGTTTATGTATGTACAATATATATATATATGTTTATGCAAGGTGTGGTTATTACTTTTATTTTTGGAAATATTGTTTTCATTTACAAACTAAACAAGTTAAAATTGTACTCATAGCCATTTTTTAATATAGCTGTGTTACGTTATTGTGTGTATTGTGAATAGAATAATGTATTCTATTCATACATTCATGAATTGTCCTGAGAGAATAGATATTAAAGAAATATTTGGTTATATCTCACAATAAATGTCACCCTGCTGTTTATGACTCATTAGTGAGACCTTGCGGTGAACACAGAGTAGAATTTAGACCAGTTCTTGGAAGATAACTTCAATCTAATGCAATGGTAGAAAGACTACAAATGAATTAAGGGGATAGAGGCGTATTATTACTCTAAATAAACATACTCCAATCTCTCAGAAGCTTCTTTTCAAACCAAAAGCTGTTAATCTACCCAAGGTTATTACCCGAGAATAGAGGAAAAGAGAGTTCACCTTCTGCAAATTGAAGGGTTATTTTCAAGATGTGTCAGAAACATGTGTATTGTGTATTGAAAAAGATCATGCTGACAGATCCAATAGATAACTTTACAGAACAGAAAAAACGCCAGATCAATTTATTGAAAAATCTTTAATCCAATGATGAATCCTCCTGGAAGAAATTTTCTTTGGTGAGGAAATTTAGTTTTCTGAGTTTTGTTTTTGGAGTGTTATATAATATAATGTAGTTCAGAAGTAAACAAAGCTTGGTTTTATTTCATTTTGTTCCGATAAACTTTATCTGCAGACCTGAAGTCTGCCATTGTTGTCAGTCATGTGATATGTCAGTTGATGACTTCCCCTGCTTAAAAGCCATTCTTTATGGCAATGCTAATGAAGTGCTGTTTGGTCTGGGGGGGAGAAGTTAAAGCCAAGTGGACCCATCAGCCCCCTGCCCCCCAGTAACTTTACATATCCACTGGCACACATACTTACACACACTCTCACACATACATATACACTCACAATAACACATACAGCGGTTGTGTGTAACATGTGTAATCTCACACTAACACAGATTTACACACTCATGCTAACACACTCCCTCTCACACACACTTACGCATATATATTCATGCCAACATACAAGTAGACATTCATGCAAACACATACACATTACACACATGCTACCACACACTCCCTCTGACACACACATTTAGACACACACCGTCATGCTAGCATTCTCACTCCAACATTCATACATACATACTCCCTCCCTCACCCTCTCTTTCACGTATTCACTTCCTTTCTTACCTTACCCACAGCTTTCTTTCAGGCTATTTGAACACACTGTGCGACTTGCCTACTTTTTACTGTGGGGTCATGTAACATTGCATTATGTGACTATGCTGCTTTCCTGCCTCCACAAATGGCTGTTTGTCCACTGAAACATTTCCTTCTCTAACATATTATTAGTCAGAGTGTGTTGGGGTGATTAATGTTGAACCATTCTATTGTTTACCAGAAGGCAGTATTTAGGTCTATTCACTAAGAAGTCAGGTGGTCAGTTAAGACCAGACTCGGCTCCAGTCGCATGCCCTTGCATGCTAACACATGCTAATCCACGAGTTGTCTGTGAGGACATGCGAGTGTTGTTGCCTTTAAATTTTGTGGGTTACAAGCAAGGCCATATGAGAAGCATCTTTTCATTTTATTTTACAAGGCTGTTTGTAAACCACGGTTTTGCACAGGTATATTCCATTAGTATATTTTGCCACTTCCTGTTTGTTGATTTTTCATTATTGTTGCAAGCTTCCTTGAGGATCAAGTATTTAGTACTTTAAATACATAATAAGGTATCTGTATTTTTTCTCATATTTCTTACATCTTCAATTAATACATTAATAGTTCGTTTTCCCATTTACTATAAGTAGAGTATCTCTCAACAGCCCAATCTACATGTGTTAGATCATACTGTCCCTTTAAAACAGGGTTCTACAGCTGCCCCCTCACAATGTAGACATAATGATAATTCAGCAATGGAAGAGAGTAAATCATCACAGATTGCTTTGCCAGTCTAAAAAAAAAGATCAATCAGCTGGAATTGCTTCTTTAATTTTGTAAGTACTAAAAAACTATGTTGATTTTAAAGTTTTTCAGAAGCCCTTGAACTGGCATAATGATAATGTGTGCTTAGGAGCAAACCAGCTGTAAGACTGTAATATAACCAGGGGGCAGAGGGCTAAATTATTATCATTGCTAGCAGGAGTTAGGACCTTGAAAAAAAGAATGTGTAAACTACCGAAAAGTCTTTGACTGATGTGTCCTGAATTCTTTTAGAAAACAGCATTTTCTATGCATGATATTTTGAAAGCATAGCCAAATGAAACATTCCATTAAAATGATAGTTTCAAAAAGTCATTGAATTAATTAAATCATGAAATGGCATTTTTAAATAGGCTGTTTTATTCAAGAAACATCCCAATGCACTTACTAATCACTTAACTTCAGTAGCAGACAGGAAACCTCCTGCGGTGTGAAAAAATAACGAAAAAACATTGCTAACGGAGAAGTGATATTAATATCACTACCCACATGCAGTAAGCTGAGCGTATAATGCAGCGTGATTAAGGTCAAGCAGCTGTAAAAACCTTTGAAATATAATATAAGACACCAAGACATGGAGCACATAAGAATTTGGAATACCTCATCCATATCACCCCTGAGGGTTATGTTACACATTAGAATGTCATCCCTGATCCTGTGATACTACAGGGGTTAACAGCACTTAAGAAATAAAAGTAGCTTTCAAATGAGAATTAAGGTAATGTCCTAATTAAACAGACAATGTCTAGGCTATGGTTATTAAATGTCTGCCTGGTCACTTGTATCTTTTCTTTATGACTTGAAAAAGCAATAGTCAGCACAATAGCAAATGTAGTTTCAGGAAGCTGGCGTTACTTCATGCTGGTACAATACAGATAACCATTAAGAACATCTAATTTGTGCATGCAACAAATTCATGCTGTATCTAAGCTGGCAAATTCTCTGTCCGGAAAGCATGGACTGCCTCGGTTAGCACTTCTGTGCAGCTAACAGCTGGGCCATTCTGGAAGATGGTTTGAGGAGCATCAGCCACATGATTTTGATTTTTGTTTGAGATGGAGGTGCTGGTGTGTGCTTCCTTAGGTCAGCACCACCAATTAATACACCACTAATAATCCATAAAACAAAGAAGGCTGATACTTTCCATACCCTATACAACAGGTATATTTTTTTTTTAAAAAAGGACAGAAGTGGTTGGAGAGACAATTTCAGCTAGAGCTAGCATTAAGCCATGCTTAGTAGTCAACCATAGATGGAAGAGCTTTCATCCATAAAATGTCTTTTTTCTTACATTTTAAGGTGAAGAGGACCTTCTTTGTCTTAGACTATAAACCCCTCTATTGAAGAAGCTACACCACTTTCTCTTAAACTAAATGTTTAGGTCATTAATAGGCTGCTTAGCATAAAGCGGACAAAATTGAAACACTCCAATTGACTAACATCCAATAAAATAATTTGATTTGCTTCAGGGATACCTCCCTCCCTGGTAACTTGACCAGGGATATGCAAATTGTTCCTATAAGTATATGGATGTCCGGTAAGCAGGTAAACATAAGATAACCATATGCTTTGTTTTGCTGGGCTTATGTTTGAAATATGATTGCAGTCTCACTAACTAAAAGCCTATTGCTGTCATATAGCATGCACATTATAAGTGCCTTTGATGAAAAACACAGTTTGGTCACCGTATCTCATTCCATCACATAAAAATGCTTTGCTACTCAACATTTTCATTTTCAGTCTTCCTATGTGCTACAAATACAGATTTCTCAGCAAAGGGCAGGGTTACTCTTGTTTAAGAATTCAGTAAATGATGGAGTTTATGATCGTCCCTTGTAGGATGGAGCAATCAAGAATTCACTCAGTTCCACACATCTCTGAGTTTTGTTAAACTCTTTTTAGATGAATTCTTTCTAATAGTATACCAGTGGACCAATGTCAAATATTGTCAAATTGGAACCTTAACACAACTATATTCTCAATCACACACATGGGGTCTGTATGGTTTTGGTACTTTTTACTTATGAAAAGTACAATAGTCTAAACAATGTAGCTCTGCATTGTCTTTGGAATCTGGTCACAGTGTGGCTTGTGATTGTTAATATTGATAAGAAGTTTTTTTTCCAGTGATGCCTTTGAGTAGGAGGAATGAGAAATAGAGAATTCTTATGAGGGTGGTGAATAAGTTGATGTTAGCCGGTAAAGTGGCAGATTATCTGTAATGTGCTGAAATGCTGGCTGTGAAATGCTAAAAAAAGCATGTTCTCACAGACAAATGACATCATAAGAAATATGCAAGTTGTTTTTTTGAGTGTTAGCATGCAAGGGTATGTGAACTCAGTTGAGTCTGGTCGGTCAAGTTAACATAGAGTAACTCCTTAGAAATGGGCCATAATGGTCCATTTGAATTTACTCTCAACAATAATGCAATGTGATGCAAATGGTATATCAAACAGACATATTTCGTTTTTGGTCAAAAAGTTTATGTTTGTACTGTTGATTAAATCTTTAAGTTGCTTTGATAAGGTATGATGGGTTCGCAATGTAATAGAGAAACAAGACCTCAGGGGTATTGAAGGATAGATTGTGTTGTTAAGCCTTCTTTGATGAAATAACCTTCAGTCTGCAATCTCTACATCATGAACTTGCTTATCGAGATCATTACAAAACAAATGCTTTTTTCAAGGGCAACACATCTAATGTAAAGAAAAAGTAATAACATGTGATAGGATGTCGTATTCCAGATTAACGTGTAGATGTGTGTTTCTGTGCGTTTCAAAATGAGAGGCTATATATACTTCATAACAAAAGAACAAACAACACAATTGTTTTATATAACTTTTTTATAAACAATGTTTGTTTTTTTACCAAGAACACACAGTAGGAGATTAGGACATCTTTTTCACCAACATCAGGGAAATAATGGTACAATGAGAGGCCTGCTGGGTTCTACAACTTTGGGTTTTTGTCTACCATGATCGTACCCAATGTCACTGGCTGCAGTGTGGGTTTCAGATTTGTGTTTTACATTTTAAATATTTTATAATGTACTGATTGTAGAAAACAAATATTTCTACAAATAAATATTAGACACTCAAAAAAAACAGCTTTCCTCTTTTATTTTATTTAACAAATCAAAGGTGGAAAAACCCCAACAGCAGATAATCAGGGTAATCACAAGACACAAACGTGTATATTTTCATATTATTTGTAAAAGTGCACTCATATCGAAGCCCTCCTCTTTAATGAAATGCCAGAAGAGCATGGTGACCTGGGGTTGCCTTTATGTCTGTAATGTGGAGCAAAAGATCACGTGCCTAGGTTGGGCATTGGGTAGCACCCATCATAAATATATAAGGTCAACAAAAAGATTTAGTCAAGTTCCTGCTCACTTACCTTTATTTAAGCTCATGCAGGAGATCTAGTATTTTAGTGTGTGGTTACTGGCTGAATACATACATCTAGCCTTAAAGTTCCAGGGACAATTTTAATACCCATATCATTGGCAGTTTAAAAATGTTTTCCCAATCAACCCAGCCCCGAAAAAAGAAAATGCCCATGGTGTTTAAGGAAGCAAAATATCATTGGAGTAGTAAAGTAAAAAGATACCTAAAATAATTTATAGTCACTTGTTACTGTATATTAAACAATGTAAGGGGAAGAATACAGGAGGAGTATGCTGTGCAAACATGTATCGTGGCTTGTGCAGTTTACTTTAGGGTTTTACCACTCATGAGGTTTACAATAAGTTACATCAAGGCCTGAAAATGTTTCTTTTAAGTGCTGATGTTATTCAAAGCATAGCAAGCCAGCGTAGATGAAACAGCATGACTTCCGCAATACTCGTTAAAGTCCTTAAATAGGTGTAAATGAAAGGAATTACCAGCATTGACAGTACTCCAATAATTAACTGTTGCAATAATTACCCACTTATTTGTTGAGCAAGACTTGGCATCAATACATTAAAATGCAAACAGTACAAGATATGTATTTATAATGGGTAAAGCATATATAGTTCTGAATTAGATACTTTTTTGTTGCTCAATACCTGCAAAATACAATAACTAGTAATTAAACAATACAGTATTGCTGATTTTTGTATTGCCATCATATTTTCCTAGACTATTCTCATTGATTTGAGCGATCTGTTATGTCTGTTTCAAGTTTTTTTTCCCCAATAATACTGCTATATGCATATTCAGGGTCCTTCTATAGTAGATCAGCTAAAAACACAACTTATTTTTATTAACGTTCATAATCAGAAGAAAAAATCCAAAACAAGGAAGCGGAAAAAAGCATTTTTGAATAAAGAGTATTCTGCACAGTTAATTCCTATTGTTTTTGGCATAGCAGGCAACTACTGTGGCCCTAAAAGTTGTAAAAAAGAGGTGCTTCAATAAATCATACCAATACCTAGACAATCATTTTATGTCTCTAATTCCATCTCATATCTATTTATGTACAGGTCACAAATTGCCAAATGTCTGGCATTTGTATCATGTGGAAAATGTTCAGGTGACAGCCATTTTTGCTTCAGAATAACAGACTGACATTTGCAGTGAAATAGGGCCTGCCCTTGACATTTCTGAGTGTTTATCATGAACGAAGTGGCCCTTATTAAAATGTGAAACTTGAAACATTTCTTAAAAATGGCATACATTTAAAATATTGGAGCTATATTCAAAATTCTCTTTTGCTTTGAAGGAAGTATTTGTTATTTTAAGTGTAATCACAAGAGAAATGTTTCAGTAGCTATATTTGAATTGCATATTAAATGGGCTTCAAGCACTGGGCCAAAGTCCCCTCGTCCCCTTTGCCGGCCATGTTTGTTATAACGTCGGCATTGAGATATAAATTCTAATGATGAATGGCTAGCACCCATGCCAACAAAGAGTTAATCTGTATGCACTGACAAGACATATATTATTTTGGGTAATCCACTATTTGTTTAGTGTTTACACATACTTTGTAATCCCCAGATCTCCATTATGGAGCAACGAATTAACTAAATTATGAAAATGTGGCAATTTTTGTAGTGTGTATAGTGTGTCATTCATGTATCTCCAATAAGGAGGAATGAATAAACCAATCTTTAACAAAAAAGTAAGATGTATTCATAAATAAATACAAAATGTTTAATTTTACCTATCATTGATTTTACTGATATGATCTCCAATAGGATAATATCAAATATTCAAAAACACAAATGAAAACTAACATTTACTGGGACTTTTCTTTGAGAGAAACATTATGGAAACTAGGCTAATTGGTCTAGAGAATAATTAAACTCAAGGAAGACTACTTCATAGTGAGAATTGAATTGCTAAGGTAAATGTGCATTAATGTAATAGTATACTGCTAATTAGTGGTGATATTTATTCAAATAAGGTTAAAAAAAATGAAATCCGTTTTAGCTTAAAAATGAATACATTGCATGTATATATAATTAGCTATATGATATGTGTAAACCATTAATGAGCACATTTGACAATCTTATTCAGCGTTTAAAGTAAACTGGTCACAAGTGGCCAATTAACATATTATGCTTTATTTCTAGTTTGACATCCTAAAGTGTGTCTTTCAAAATAACATTACCTCGAATTCCACTGAAAAACGCATATGGATGATAAAATTAAAAAATGTTTTTTTTCCTTAAAAACTGTAAATTGGTACACAATGTTGTGTTAAATTTAGCGTTTTTTATTTCATTTTGCGTCAAGACTATTGAGTGTGGAAAATTTCAGTAAAGATAAAACCTAACCATTATGTTTACTGCATTATGATGAGTCAGCTTGGTCCTTTCAGAGCATATCCCCCAGCGTTCACTCTTGGTAATTAAAAGTTACTGCAGTCAGATTACATTTTGTTCACCTCACCCTACCACAATCAAAACTCGCCAACAGGGACATAATTTAAGAGGACCAAGAAAGTGAGTGTGTTGATATAAGCCTTTATTACTGTACGTGAATCTACTCATCCTCATTGTCCTACCCCTACATCTCCACTTCCCCTCCTTCTATGGCCTCCTTAATGTCAGGTAGCTATTCGGTTTTGACTGTCTGATGCTTTCATCTGGATATGAGGATATCACATTGAACATAATTGACATGACATTTTTCAAGTGAGGTTAAGGTTTAAGGAGAGAAAGCAGAAGACAAATAGATTAACAGTTTAAAGAATCTTGACAAATGCTGGGCCATGCAATTAAAAATTACATTTGATATTTAGATCAGCACCAAGGCTAGCCTTTCTAAAGTTTGGGATTTTTATAGCGGTGTACACTAGATGTTAATTTATTCAATCCTTTGTAGTTTCTATGGAAACTGCTTCCACCATTGTAATGTCAAGAGACCTAAATCCTCCACCTCTTGGCAAGCATTAGACATGTGTTACAGAGTCATAACATAAGGAAAATCAAAACACGCTACAGATTGAAACTAAGTAACAGTTAAGATAATGAACTGTAATGGGCTCCTTGGGCAATAGATGTCACAAAGAAATAAATGTACTAATCTGTATTTACACAATCACATATATATTTTGTTCCTTCATGCCTTACATTTTCTAGTTCTTTTTGTACTGATCTTTTCAAATCACCTCTTTTTATTATACAGTCATCTAGACTCATTAACTTATCGGTGCCCTTTTTATTCTTCTAATATGAATTGAACTGTGTTCAAATCTTTTCTGATTTCATTTTTACTAAGATACAGTTGGTATTTAAGATTTTTTTGTATGGTGTTTTATGGTTTTTGGTGACTAACACTCATTGATTGTAGATTTATAGTACACTTTATCCGAAAATATATGATGATGTCCATTGAAATTATTAAAATAAAAAATATTTTGTGAATCTGAAATATTGTGACATATAGATTGCTGGCACAAAAAGTTCAAGCATTTGGCTTATGCAGTCAGTGGTATTCATAGCTACTCTGGTCCCAGCCACTTACAAAATAGATCCTTAGGGCAGACATATGCCACTTGCAATATACCATATGTTTCACAAATATTCAACTGTGCCCCTACTGTATCATACTGATTGGCAGGATCTCTCCATATCAGTAATTACTGAAATGTTAACTAGACATGTTAATTTAAAATGAAATGTATTTGTATGTTCTGAGAGTCTGAACACTTGACTGGGTCCACCTATGTTAATGAAAATGATTGTATATAAATATTTAGTAGTAATATAATAATGTATAATTTACTTTCATATACATTTTACCTCCGCAAAAAAAAACCTACTGAAGATGCTGCAGCTTCACCCCCTCTTTTGCTCCCAGCTTAGCCTGCTAAACCAAGCTAATTAATGTCAGGAAAGAGGTCCATTTAAATGAATGGCAGCACTTTCTGTTTATTCACTCAGTCCCGATACATCAAAACTTTATTTTGTATATAAATATTGTATATTTGTTGTATATAATGTATTTAATGACAGTGGCTATTTTGCCATCATTGATGAATGATGATAGACATCATTTTTCTGGACTACTTTGTGTGATTATACAGGCTTCTACAAATTGCTTTCAAATGTTATTTGTTTTTGTCCACTTTCTTAGAGCACAGAAGTTCTAGTGAATTATATATGTGTTAGAAGTAGGATGTACAAGGTGGTGGCCACCCTTTTCATATTACATTTCTCAGTATTATTTCTTGCCACTGCTCTGTGTCATTTATTTGTGCCAAATTATCACCTTTTCTTTTTTCAGGGAGTTTGGGTGGAGGGACCCTGAGCTACCCGAGGTGATTCAAATGTTACAGCATCAGTTCCCTTCAGTGCAGTCTAATGCAGCTGCCTACCTGCAGCATCTCTGTTTCGGAGACAATAAAATTAAAGCAGAGGTAAGTCGCTTACTGAACTAGCAACAACAAATACTACATTTAAATAGATGTAACATTTATTTTAATTATTTTGATAAAAAAATTGCATGTGGACCTCACTTTCAGTCTCTATCTACTGTGATGCAGAAATCAAAGAAGCCCAATCAACAGTGTTTAAGCGCACAGTACAACATTCTAATGCTTTACGTTGTCTTCTCCACAAATCCAATCAATAAACACATATTTAGTGTTAAAACATGTAGTAATTGATGGTGCTAAAATACAGAATCAGCATTCAGAATAATTTGAATAATAATGATAGACTGTTACCCAAGCCTTGTAGAAATAACAAATTATATCAGGGCCACCATCAAGAATTTTGAGACCCAGTATATATGTATTTGCCTGGGCTCCCCATCAGCATTTCAACCCCTCCCAATGTTCTCTTCTCTCTCTCTCTCTCTCCCTGTCCCCATTATGCCTTTGCATAACCCTCTGTGCTTACCTTTCATGCATGCTGTGGGCCCAGTGTGTAGAGCAAGAGGAAGGTTGAGGTAATGCATTTGATATCTTGAGCTTAACCTCACGCTCTCTGCACATGCGACAAGCAAGAACGGCAGGCACATAGGGTTAAGGACAGTGAAGCTCTATGAATGAAACTTCCCTTACAGTCATATCGGCCCTGTTTGGTAGTATGCTTATTGAGTCAGTTTTGTCTTTAATTAAGTATGTGTTGAAAATTTGGAGAGCTCTGTGTAGTTGCTACCCGTGCTTTGTATTTATCTTACATCCAGATAAATAAGCAGTAAAATGTTCTGGTCATTGAGTCTGGGCTTTGGCTTTGAAGTTAGATTACTCTGGAAATTCACACACGAAAAACATGGAAACATAGAAAAGATTGCATATAAGCCCATCTAGTCTGCTCATTTTTCCTAATATGAGACTCAGGTCTTTATTAGTTCCTGATCTTGTCTTAGATTCAGAATAGTTTTAACCTCTACCAATTCTTATGGGATGCTGTTTATCTACCACCCTCTCAGTAAAGTAAAACTTCCTTATATGACATCTAAACCTCTTGACTCCCCATTTGAAACAAGGTTAAATGTTAGGACGAGCGGTCAAAATGTAAACTAAATGTCCCTTCTGTACCACCACCCCCCTTACACATCCATGCTATCACACACACACTCATTCACAAACATTTAAATACTCATTCATTCCATTTATCACATTAATCACAAAAACCCTCCCCCACCCCCTTACCTGAACTGCAGATCTCCCACTCGCAGACTTCTGCAGGGGCCCGGCTGTGCGAGCAACTTCTCTGGCCCTGCCCCCAGAGGAAGGAGGGGGGAGGTAGAGTTATGTGAGGACTTTGCTAGCTTCCTGTTCTCCTGCTGCTAGTAGCAGAGACGCTGCTCGCGACCAAAGCACGGTAAGCAGCATGGCCCCAGCAGAATGAGGTCTGATTAGAAGACGACCTCGATTATAAGACGAGGGGTATTTTTCAGAGCATTTGCTCTGGAAAAAACCTTGTCTTATAATCGAGCAAATACGGTAATACATTATAGCTTTAAGATTTAGTACAGACAAGACTTGCTAAATGTTCTTGTGGGCCTCTAATTACTGTGATGAATCTAAGCAGGGCTATGTCTTTCATGTGAATTGCTTTGAAGATCAATAAATATAAATCAAAATACAATTCTATCAGGATTTCCAGAAAAAAAAAATCACATGATCTTATACAAGCAAACACATCTTGGCAAAGTATGCATACATACAGTATATGTTAGTAGCCCAAAATAGGCTTTTGTGTTATCACTCTGGGTATTCTAATCTAGCTTTGTATGTCTGTCTATCAAATTAGAAAACTCAATAAATTATGTAGTCGTTGTGACACAAGATTAAGAGTTTCCCAAGTGCTGAAAAACGAATGATACATTATTATTTTAGAGCATTTATTTTCCATTATAATCATTATCTCGTATTTTAGAGATTATTCTACACACTGGGCTAATTTAGTCTGTTAGATTATATTATTTAGCCCACTGTTTATGTTAAAGAGACACTATAGCCGTCATATGCAAATTAATGCATATGATAGCCGAGAGGTCTCTTTAAATCTCCATTGTGTCCTTTTTACAAATGTATTGTAAACCTCCCATATGCATTTGCCTCTTTGCACACTCACCCGTTCAGCCAAACACATCTCCCTGCACATGATCTACTTACCCCCAGTCAGCTCCAGTTCTGGACGGTGAGCTCTGTGGGCAGGGTCTCTTCAGAACCCAGTTAACATGCATGAAAAATATTTTCACTAAAGTCAACTGGAGCGCTGTTCTGAATAATCAAACCATGGTTGAGGAGGACAGCTGGATAACTGCAGCTTCTCCCTCAAGTAAGTGCTCATCACATTAAATGTTTTCTTTAATAGGGCTGTTAGGGGCAGTTAACTGTTCCTTTTATATATATAGTATGCAGTTACTATGCATTGCTGCAATGTAACAATATGAATATATTATTTGTTTCATTATTATGGGCAAAGTTCCTGTGAACATATTGCTGAATACTTTGATCATAAAGTTAGTCATCTTATTGAATTAAAGGCATGGATGCCAAATAAATTATATGAAATAAGACCGTGAATCACGCACCTATAAAAGAAAAGATCTAGTGCTTAGCTCTGCAGACAATTGTATATAGTCAACCATTTCAAAGCAGAAAACAAAGAATTTGCCATCAGCCTGAGGATTTATAACCTCAAAGCAATTTCTTTTGCTTTAAAGACACATCACTTGTTTGGATGAGCTCACCAAATAAAGGAGGATTGAGCTATACTGCTTTATGCGATAACACCATTATGTTGTGATGGAAAATGATACTCTGCCATCTGTTGCAGATTTTTTAACAGCCACAATGGGTTTTGGCTTTGACTGCTCCTTTCTGTGTGTTGTAAAATCAGTTTAAACTAGTCTGGCTTTACTACAGTGCCTTTACTTTGAAGTATAGTTGATACTGCCAAATAATGGTTTTTATTTTATGTGCATTTATGGTACTAATAAAAATTAATAACAACACAATTTAATTCATAGCTCCATTTGTTATTTTTCACATCTTTGAAATCTTGTGTCTGAAAGATGATCATTTCTAAACAGGCCGTGTATTATTTTAAGTTAATATATAGTGATAGTGAAAGTAGACATAGACTATGTGGACAAAAGTATTTCGACACCTGACCATTACGTAAACGGGGACTTTTATGACATTGCATTCCAAATACGTAAACACTAAAATGCACTTGGTCCCCCCTTTGCAGTTACAACAGTTTCCACTCATCTGGGAAGGCATTCCACATGATTTTGGAATGTTTCTGTGGGAATTTCTATCCAGTAGGGCATTTGTGAGGTCAGGCGCTGATGTTGACTCAAAATCTTCAAGTTCATTCCCAAGGTGTTCAATGGGGTTTAATGCCAGGGCTCTGTGCAGCCGGTCAAGTTCTTCCACACCAAACTCATCCATCCATGTCTTTATGGATCTTAGTCTCAGCACCGGGGCAAACTCACTTAAGAAAATCAACAAGTTAACACCCCTCCTTACACTTACCTCTGCTTCAGCTCTCTCAGTCTTACTTCTACTGTTAGTCTATAATTTAAGTCCAGTATTATTATGTATTTAATAAGTGTTAAAACTGAGATACACGTATATGCATACCTGGGAATTCCTGGTCTCCGGCTACCCAGAGCCTACCCTTGCGGGATGTGGCCAGGACTGCCCACTGATGTTGGTGGGCCGTGGGCCATCCCGGTGACATCAGTGGGCTGTCTCACTGATATTGGGGACATTCCCGCTGATATCAGGGGGCATGCCCGCTGTCATAGAGGGAAACACCCCTATTAAAGGGGGAAATGGTCAGGAAGTGGATTCGGGTGTTAACCAGGAGACCCTGAGAAGTAGTGCTTCCCAGGTATGCTTATGTGGCTTGTCCACCTTAAACATTTCACGTTCACGTATTGTGTAATATACCTCCACCTCCTCCTAAATAGTGAGATCGTTTGAGCAGGGTCCTCCTTACATTTTCTTTTCTGTAGATCCAAATAGCTATGTGATACATTACATGTTATGCCCTGGTTACCCATTGCACACTACTACAGAATACAGTGCTGTTTAAAGCAATCAATAAAAATAACAATAAAACTGCCATCATAAAAATATGGTGTGCTAAATATTCAAATACTTGGACATTTTAATTTTTTATTTTTGTATCGTTTTAATGCACATTAGGGTGAGTTTTGTAGTCCATTTTACTACAGTGTTTTTCAAAATATTAAAAATACATTTCTAGGTGATAACATTTGAATGAGGCATACTTCATTGTCCCTTTAAGGCTGCTTCGTTATAAAATATTTAGAACCTTACTAAGGAACATATTTCTACCGTCTTGAAGCCATGTTATGTCACATGAATATCACATCAAGTCTGTTCTTTAATATGTCCCTTTTGTGATGACTGATTTAGTCAGTGTGAAAATGGGGAAATTATTTAGAAAACATTTTAAATTGTTTTATTGATCAATTCACACGAAGGATTGGTCTTTGAGTCATGAATGACTCTATTATAAGTTACAAACTCGATTTTTTTTGTAGCTATTATTATTTGCATTTGATCATCTTTTCTAATATGAAAGAGAACTACTGCTCCCAAGATATATCTTTTTTCTGTACACTTTATACTATTGTAGACAAAAGCAAAAAACACCTCAGGGAATCATGAGGTTAGAATAGAACATTGAAAATGATCCATATCTTTTTTTTAAGCTGCAATATGATTTTAGTTATTCACCTGAAATAAAGGGAATAAAATGAAAAATGAAGTCTTTTAAGTACCTCAAAAGAATTCAGCATCTTTTATTGCCATTGGGGAGAAAAGAGAGTGTGGAAGTAAAATATATATTTAGTAAGTTCTACTTGGATAAGTTTTGGTACATTACATGACAGCTGTATAATCCATTTCAATGCAGTATAGCCACACCAATAAAAAATAGATCACTGATCCAGTTAAAATTTTAACAAGATCAAATAATTTTAAGTTATAATAGCTTTATTATTTCCTTGAACTCTTCCATCCTATTAACAAAGTTAGATATATCAAAGGGCTTACAATTCTATCAGAGACCATGATAGATTTATCTCAGACTTTGTAAATAAAGCGACAATCACTCTGCTGCCATCTCATGCACTAATAAATCCACACCAACCCATTTACCTTCCAGTGCTACGAAAGGGTTCTTTATATTTTTACTATTCCACAACCAGGACGTTTTTTTGCATCAATTCTACTAGAATCCACAGAACTGCAAAAAGTTGTGATATTATTGTGGAAAGTCTGGGGTCACCGAGTGCTGAGGCGCACGGTGCGTAAAAGTCACCAACATTCTGCTGATTCCATAGCTGAAGAGTTCCAAATCTCCACTGGCATTAATATCACATCGGCGGGAGCTTTAAAGAATGGGTGTCCATGGCAGCTGCATGCAAGCCTCACATCAAGTACAATGCCAAGTGTCGGATCAAGTGGTGTAAAGCACGCCGCCACTGGACTCTGGAGCAGTGGAAACTTGTTTTGTGGAGTGAGGAATCACGCTTCTCTGTTTGGCAGTCTGGGGTTGGCAGATGCCAGGAGAACATTACCTGCATCATGCCAACTTTAAAGTTTGGTGGATGAAGGATAATGGTATTGGGCTAGGCACCTTAATTCCAGTGAAGGGAAAATTGTAATGGTTCAGCATAGCAAGTCATTTTAGGCAATGCTATGCTTCCAACTTTGTGGGAACAGTTTGGGGAGGGCCTTTTTCTACTCCAGCCTGACTGTGCCCCAGTGCACAAAGCAAGGTCCATAAATTCATGGTTGGATGAGTTTGGTGTGCAAGAACTTGACTGTCCCGGACAGAGCCCTGACCTCAACCCTATCGAAAACCTTTTGTATGAAATGGAGCAGAGATTGTGAGCAAGGCCTTTTCGTCCAACATCAGTGTCTAACTTCACAGATTCTCTGCTGGATGAATGAGCACAAATCTCCCCAAAACACTCCAAAATATTGTGGAAATCCTTCCCAGAAGAGTGGAAGCTGTTATAGCTGCAAAAGGGGGGGCCAACTACATAGTAATGTCTATGTATTTATAACGCAAGTGATAAAAGTCCCTGTTGGTGTATGGGCTGGTGTTCCAATTGTTTTTGTCCATATAGTGAATCCTGGTTCAATTTCTTTTGCCCCTTCACTGGGAAAAAGTTTATGTGTAGATACTTATTACATCAAACAAAATTGCAATTAGACTTGATGGAAACATTTATTGTAAGTTTAGGAGTTGTGTGAATTATTCCAACTGCGGTAATGTATTCATTGGAATTCTGAAGTGTTTGTACAGCTCCCTAAGAAATCCATGCTTGGCTACAATGTTTTTGTGAATCCGACCAAAATGTGCGTTTCCCATTTCTTTTGATACCTAGACCACTACTGAAAATGTGCAAAGCAGTTGGGGGGATTATATTTTGTGACGTTGTAAAATTCTTGCCCATTGATGTATCTTTGCCCAATGGCAGCTTTATCGTGTATATCTGACCAGTCTAGATATATATTTTATATTCCTTGTTGCACATGATCAGTATGAGTGATTAAGCTTGTATCATAAGCAGTGCTTCCTATATTTTTACTATTGCTGTCCATGCCTACACTGTTATTTTATGATCGGGTCATTAGTAATTGCTTACATGCATAATAATACATTATTTTTTTTGTAAATAATGATTGTTTCTTTTTCATAGTTGTTCCAAGAGTTTATCATTTTTCCAAATTGGATACTTGGAATAGATATTTTTTATCAAGACATTCTATTTTTTCACTGATTAAATTATAATTGCCAAATAAATTGAATGGCAAGTTGCAAACTCATCTGCAGCAGAAGTATGCCAGTAAATGTTTGAGTAACAATGGTTAAATTGCCATGAAAGTATTATTTTCAGTCTTTGATGCACCGCCACTAAAGGATTGAATTAATAAACATACTTTAGCTGCCAGCATACCTGTTATCTAATTGAAACTTTTTTTTCATAGAGTTGTTAAATTTTGTGATATATAAAAGAACTGTGCATATTACACCAAGATCTAGATAACTAGATGGAACAAAAGCTCCTGATCAAATAATTTAAAGAATGATTGCTTCAAGTGATTGTAAAAGATTGATCAAAAGAAATAAGACGGAAGGAAGATCTCTGGATGATATGAATGTCTTTCCAACATCAAGTATTTGTAGTCTTTCATGTATATTTTATTCATTGCATAAAACTTAATTAAACTATTGATTATAAAGTAATAAACTTGGAAATGCAGCTCCTAACAAACAGATCCAAGAATATTCTAAAACAATGTCGTTTTTAAAGTTAAAAAAAGTATCTCACCAATTTAACTTTTAATAAAGTCAACTTTAATATGCATCCTTTCAAAATGGAAGAAAATAAGTAACAAAAATAATAAAAAAGCCATGGTAAAAACTGGTCTTTCTTCTGAAAGGTCTTGCCACCGATTGGCTGCTTAAGCTATCAGTCAGTGGCTATAAAGTATTTCCAGTGAAATCAATGGAAGGATTCCTGTCACTGACTGACAGCTTAAGCAGTCATTTATCATGGTATGAGTTACTGACAGTGTGCATAGTCATAATTTGTTTGTTTAACATGCACAGATAACAGGGCATTCTCTGACTACGTACTATAAGCATTTTAATTCACATAGATAAGGTATTGTGTTGCTATTTACTACAAGAAGATGGGTTTGTTTAACTCTTGTCTTGTAATCCATGTAGTTAATTATTAAATTGACTACTACTGCATGGTAGTAGGCAACCTTGCAGAAGTTGCCATTATCTTGACTGATTTTTGCCAGATTCTGGGACTTGTATTCTTTCAGGAAGGTTTATATGTTTTTATGTCTGCAGTGAGAACCAAAATTGTTATTTACTAGCATGGCTAAGGACAGCCTCTCTGACATTGGTATATACAGTGCAGTGGCAGTCTTACACACATCATTTATCTATAGCTTTTCTTACACAAGGCTAATTAGCCCTCAGTTGCTCATCTTTTTGTGCAGAGTTCCAGGATATGACATATTAGAACACACAGAATGTGCAGGCCTCTGTAGTACAACAAGACTAGTTGTTTCAATAGAAATCTCCCCAGCCAGCCAACTGAGAGCTCTGGCACATTAGTGAGACCAGTCGCATAATAGTAATCCAAGTGAAGTGGCCTAGAGGTTACCTCTCTCTCAGATCTGGTCATCCTAGCTCAGAAAGTGCTACTGCATTTGGGGGGGGGGGGTATCTAATGTAAAAAAAAAAAGCAGTTAAGAAAATTGAATATATTGAACACTTACAATTATTAAGGTTGAATATTTTGTTTCCCTTGACTAACAGTTGGCTTTACATATGAGAATAGCAGCAGTAAATTAATAAAAAAAAATGAACAATAGACACATTTTCTTTTTTGTTCATGCCTGTTTCTTTTATAATTCAAATCTAATCTACTTTTTTGTGGCTGTCTGTGGGTATATTTATTAATCTATGAATGCACTAATCTATGAACATCTGTTAATCTATTCTTGTAATGACACCAAATCTGCATAATTCCTCTGTTTCTACTGAACAGCAGAAAATATTTAAAACAGTAAATAAAATAAATCTTTTCCTTGCAAGAGGCTTTTAATATGGACATGAAAAATAGCTAACACATTGCATAGATCTTAAAAGGAAATTACATCTGACCATAACAAAACTACTTTAAAGTGTCTTCTTTTTTTTTCTAGTACATTTTAAATTATTCTGTGTTAAATTTGGATTAGCTAACACAATGTGCCATTGGAACACAGGAGCGAAGGTTGCTGATAAAGGGCCTCTGTACATCTATGAAGATATTCTGTTAAAATGAACCGTTTCTAGCTATAATAGTTATTTACAACATTAGAAATGTCTACCCTGTAGTTCTCAAAGCCCTTGGTGAAGACTATAATCCAAGTAAGAACTTGAAATCCTATACCTCTCATATATGAGATTAAGTACATTGTCTCAAATTGTTTTATACAGTTATTCTAATGCAATTGTAAGGTGAGATTTAAAGTATGCAGCAAGATTATGGATCTCACAGATAGCACTGGTTTTCTTCAGGCACCACATATTCATAGTAATATTGAAATTATTGCTCATTTTATCACCAGTTATGTTGTCACTCAAAGTAAGTTTGCAGAACTGTTTTTTGGAAGATTGTTATAGGGCAAATAAACTATTAAATCAGGATTTTTTAAAAGTTTCAGTCTTGACCACCACTATGTTATAAAATTCCAGTGGCTGCATTATGACAGAGGACTGGTATCATAGGACACCATCACCTGGGCAATACGATTATGGGATTATGTGCTTTCCTTTAATGACATTTTTGTTTACTAGTGGGGTAACTCAAGGATCAGTATTGGGAGCCATACTTTTTAATATTTTTATTATCAATATTACAAAGGGAACTCATTGTATGTATTTTTGCAGATGATACATAGGTCTGCAACAGGGTAGACACCCATGGTGGAACTGCTAACAGCAATCACACTCCTATCAAGCCAAGGCAGCCAGTACATGATGGAACCTGGGGATGATAGGAGTCTGAGTACAGCCTCCCTATGCTATGCTACCACCACCCCCCTTACACATCCATACTAACACACACACACACTCATTCACAAACATTTAAATACTCATTCATTCCATTAATCACACAAACTTCACACATTAATCACAAAAACCCTCCCCCACCCCCTTACCTGAACTGCAGATCTCTTACTCGAAGACTTCTGCAGGGGCCCGGCTGTGCGAGCAACTTATCTGGCCCCGCCCCCAGAGGAAGGAGGGGGAGGCAGAGTTATGTGACACTCTACTAGCTTCCTGTTGCTCGCAACCAAAGCCCGGTAAGCAGCATGGCCCCAGCGGACATGTTGAGGTCTGATTAGAAGACGACCTCGATTATAAGACGAGGGGTATTTTTCAGAGCATTTGCTCTGAAAAAAACCTTGTCTTATAATCGAGCAAATACGGTATATTGATGAATGCTGGCTGATCAGGAAGCAGGACTGGTTAATACAGCAGAACAAGGCACAACCATGATACAGGCTGTCAGTAGAACCAGTTGGAAAGCCTAGCACACGGCAGGAAGCCCTCTGGCAGGATACATGGCAGGAACGGGCACCTCTGACTAGGAAAGGAGATTGGCACCTCATACTTGGATAGGGACCTCAAAGCACACTGGATAGGGATCTTCAGAATACACATGGATAGCCCACTGATGGGGTGCTGGACACACTGAGAGGGCTCTCTGTAGCTGAACTGGTGGAGGACTGGAAGTGCACTGGCAGGGCACTAGGCAGGAGAGCACACTGGCAGGGCAAAATAATCATAGGAATCACTTCCAACGTTGTTCCCAGACAAAAACATGAAAGGTTGAAGTAAAGCAAGTTTAGTGGATATAGTCGTGAAGTTTTTCATGTAACAGGTTAAATGTAAGCTTTATGGTTTATTAAAATTTTGGCTCATTAAACACAAATATTATAGTACATTATAACAGAGGAAAACAATATAGGCCATGGGGAATAGAATGAGGTAGTTAATATGTAAAATGAAACATAGAATTTAACAGCAGAAAAAATACATTTAGCCTATCTAGTCTGCCCATTTTTTCCTGATATAAAAACCATCGGTCCTTAGTCTCATCATAGATTCAGGATAGCTCAGTGCCCATGTTTACATTCCCTTACTGTTTTTTCCTATTCTGCTAGGGGCTGTTTCACTTATCTACCACCTTTCTCAGTAAAACCTCATTATATTACATCCTCTATATTACATCCTTCCTTGTTCTAACCTTTCTCCTCCTTTGAAATACCCCCCCCCACACACACACACACCTACACTTCACATAAGTGTAAGATTTATAGATGCTATATTGAACTTGTGTTTAATTGTGTTTCTTCATTGATTTATCATTTATTATTCCAAGTGCTGGCTAATAAAAAATGACAGAATGCTGTTATATGTAAAAAAAATCACTCTAATAACCGCTATGGATAAAAAAGGAGTCTGAAACAGGTAGCATTTACAGTAAGCATCTATACCACTGACTAGAATTGAGATCTGGTAATTTAACTTAACTTATCCTCATTGCAAAAATAAGAGAGCTTTAACACACCAAGTGACGGGGCACCCCCTGTGCTACTTGCCTGAAATGCCTGAGGCACAAGGACATATAAGACTTTAATTGGCCTATAATGTTCTATACCGAAATGCCCTACAGTAACCCAATCGTACATCATACTAGACTGTGATTTATTTCACTGGCTCATGAGAAAAGAGTGGGGGGTTGGAAGGCATAAAAGACAGAGGGGCTAATTCATCTATTTCAATTTAAATGTTGAAATCTTGACTATGTGGCTTATTTTGACAGTCATAATGAGGACAGTATTATGTGTAGGCAGGTTGCGTTTAGTTATATAGCAACATGGAAGTCTGGAACACTTTAGCAGCAATGAGTTCACAATGCATCGTATTGGAAACACAAGGTAATGGTACATGACAAATGATGCATTGTGCTGTAAGGACTGACTGCAAGCCTGATCTTGTTACCTCATATCTTTGTATACTATAATGAACATCATCATCAGTTTTCTTGTTTGGTGTTATAAAAATACCAATAGTACAATTTTCGCTTTCTGTGCACATAAATAAAAAAAACACGTGAAAGTAACCTTAATAGATATTGTCTGTAATTATGGATAATAGGTTGATGTCATAATTTCTTAATGCATTTCTCTAGTTAATTTTTATTCATATATATATACATTTCAGATAAGAAGACAAGGTGGGATTCAGTTATTGGTTGATCTGCTGGATCATCGGATGACAGAAGTTCATCGCAGTGCTTGTGGAGCTTTGAGGAACTTAGTTTATGGCAAAGCAAACGACGATAACAAAATTGCCCTAAAAAACTGTGGCGGTATCCCAGCTTTAGTACGACTACTTCGCAAGACCACAGATCTGGAAATCAGAGAACTTGTAACAGGTTTGTTTTTTTTTTATCTTCTGCTCTAATGTATTTTATTAATTTTCAGACAAAAATATTGATTTACTTGTAATTTTAATTTTGTAAATTTCTAATTGTAAAAAAAAAAATCAGAAATGGCTTGTTCCATCAGGAATGTCTACCCTGTTTAAGACCTTTGTATTATCTGCAAAAATACATACCTTACCATATGTAACATCACTAATAAAAATATGAAAATGTATAGGCCCCAAATACAGATGGTAGTCCACTAGTAAGACCTTCTTCTAAATATACACCATTAACTACAACCTTATGTCTCTTATCACTTACCCATGGCCTTATCCGTTACTGTAGTCTCTAATATAGAATTACCGTATATTCCGGCGTATAAGACGACTTTTTAACCCGAAAAAATCTTCTCAAAAGTCGAGGGTCGTCTTATACGCCAGGTATACTTACTGTACTTACCGAGCCGGACTGGAGAATCACGTATCTCTAGGGGAGGGGCGAGTGAAGAAGTCACCTCCCCTAGGCCGAGGTAGCGGGCACCCGATGAGCAGGGCTGGTTGGGGAGATCACGACCTCCCTCTAACTAGCCCAACATCAGGGAGCTCGAGGTCTGGCACTTCAGACCTCGGCTTCCGTGCTCCCTAATCACTACGCGCCGGCTATTGATGCCGAGCGCGGGGATGACGTCATGTCCCGGCGCTCAGCATCAATTGCCGGTGCGTAGTGATGAGGGAGCAGTAAAGCAGAGGTCTGAAATGACAGACCTCACGCTCCCACAACTGGATGGAAGAAAGAAGATGAGAAAGGTAAGAGATGGGGAGAAAGGGGTGTAAGTGTATGTGTCTATATGTTGGTGTGAGATGGTCAGTGTATGTGTATGGTCAGGTGTGTGTTTGTAAGCTGGTGTGTGTATATATATATATATATATATATATATATATATATATGTTCCGTGTGTAAAGGCAGGGGTGTGTGGTGAGGGCAGTGTATAAATGTGTATGTATGGACAGGCGTATGTTAGTATGTGTAAATATATATATATGTGTGTGTGTGTGTAAGGGCAGTGTATGTATGTATATGTCTGTGTATGGGCAGTGTATGTGTATGGACAGGTGTGTGTAAGGGCAGTGTATGTGTATATGTGTGTTTGTAAGCTGGTGTGTACGTATGTTAGGGAGAGCTGACCCACCCAATCCAAGCAGGCTTTGTATACAACAACCAGCCAATCACCGGTAAGGTACAGCGCTTGCCGTGATTGGCTGGTTGTTGTATACTGGGTAGAGGGGTAGTCTTATACGGCGAGTATAGCCCAAACTCTATATTTTAACTGCAAAAGTTGGGGGTCGTCTTATACGCCCAGTCGTCTTATACGCCGGAATATACGGTATTACAAAACTTTATATGTAACCCTCCAACAAAGAAAAAAATTAAAACCGGGGAACAGTATGGCCGAACTAGGTAATATGCAGTGAGTGGATCATAATAACACATACATATGGTTAAACCTTTTGCTCCCTTGTGACTTAAGGCCACTGGAATTGCAGTAGGGACCATGTGTCAGTAATGATACTGCAATGTACAGTAACATATGATGTCATAAGGACCAATTATGCATTTTGTTTAGCAGAGGCAGCAGTGAAAGCAATTTGTGCAACGCGAGTAGTAGTTATTAAATGCTACACATGCAAATTGAAATTATGTTTCCCTTATTTGTAAGTTTTGCCAATTCAAGCAATCCAAATTTGGTAGCTGCCAATATTTGAGACATCATTTAATGGCTTGTACACAGGAATTTTATTTTGGAGAGAGATAGTGTAAATATTTGCCATCTGTTGCCATCCTAACCAGTCATTACATCTTGGTTTGTAATAGCTTAGGTGCTGTGCCAATTAGAATAAAAGCTCCAAGCTCACCAGGCCACTTCTTTTTCGAGTATCTAATAATATAACAACCAATTAAATAAACTGTGCTGGACTGACATAACGATTGTGCACTTACACCTCTAACCATAAGTCATTAACAAATATCCTTCTTCGTATAGTACACCACCAGTGCTATGAATCCAATAATACAAAGGTATTATGTATTTACAGAATATAACAGAAACCTTAAACAGCCTTGAATATATGTACAACTCCGTTATACAAACAGGCAATAAAGTGTGCTTGGTGCAATCTAATAAACGCAAATCAAAAATACGCAACCGTATGGTATACGATGAACACTCAATACACATGACAGGCTTAGCATGAATGCATACAGAGGAGTGAAGTACTGTGGCAAAAAATTAACCCATTCCTACTTATTATATTGCACTCACAAAACTGAAGGATAATCAAGGCTCTTTAATGGTTAAACACTGCTTCTAATACAATTGATGTCTTGCATATGTTTAAATATCCTTTTCTGCAGTCATGAATAAAGCAGAGTGCAGCGGTTTTTAATGTTGGTTTAATCAAATACCTTCTAATCAGTGCAAGGAAGTAGACTCCATTTCTTTATTTCTTCATTATCACAATGCAAGTTGACCACTGATTTAAGCTGTTGGCAAGTTTTACCGTAGGCAATAATGTCATACCTAGCACTGTATTAAGAGGATATTAGCTGGCACAGAAGGGGTTATATATGTTTTTGATGTACCATAGGATTACGCCATGCTCCCTCCAACACAAATAACCCCTACCTTTTTTCCACCTGTTGCTTTTATTGTGTAGACCATACTGGTTTGTTGATTCTAGAATTACACCTCCAGCTCTGTGATGATATAGATGATGAGGCATAAAGAAACCAAGCTGAGGTTGATTTCCTCAGTGGAAAGTTTACTCTTAGGCTATTTATTGCATGTATTTACTTGAAAGACGGCTCCACTGAAGTCTGGGCCTTTTGAATATTGTGTAGAACCGCTTCAATATTTTGTATTTTTACCATTATTTTTGGGCCTTTTTTCTCATTACGCACACTCTATGTTTTTTATTTTTACTTTTGACTTTATTACATATTTCATTTTTAATTTGCATTTATTCTTATTTTGAAATAAATGTACAAGACCGTTTGACTATGATAGAATACTCAATAAGCATAGATTGTAAACAAGTAGGTGTGTGGTTTGTGTGATTGTGAGCATCGGAGTAAGTGTGCAGGTTGTGTCACCATACATATGCATACGAATGTCTTTGAACATTAGTGTGATAGAGTAGGTGCCCATCATCTAAAAAACTGTTCTTGCTTTTTACTTTTTCTTTCCGTACCATTTCTCTCTCTTTCTCCCTCTATAAAAAACTTTCTTTCTCCCTCTCGTCCTCCTCAAGCACTATTAAGCTAATCACTTAAAATGCATGCCACTGTCCCAAATATAAGTGAAGGACGATTCTAACAGTGGCACAACTATGTACCTGAACTCCTATTTATCTGTGTGTTAATGTATGCAGTGACATATATGTGTAATGTGTGTGTGTAATGTGAATTTGACTTTATACAAAACTGTTTATATGTGTATCTGTACAGTATGAATGGCATACTGTACATGTCATGTACTCTGCCAACTTTATTGAGGAGTCAAAGGGACTCCCTTAATTCTGTTTCTGGTTCATTTAGCCATATAAACCAAAAAGAACAAATCTTTAAAGTACTACATATTTTCTGTTTCTTTTCTTCCCAGACATTGATCGATTAGATTCTACCTTGACATACAGTAAAATCTAAATGAGTTGATTTTGATTTTTTCAGTAAGATTACACCTTGCACTATAAACGGCCATTTGGCTTTTGTTGAAAGGTCCTCCATTACTTGGATAAAAGCTTGAATAGCCTGGGTCTTTTCTGCTAGCAGCAATTTAATTCATAGCTTTTGTTTAGTATGTGTCATCGTCAGTGTGTCTTTTAAGTTACTGTAGGTGTATATTTTTAATGAACATAATTAAACGCATGATTGTTTCATAGAAGAACTGCAAATTAAATCAAATTGTAAGCTATGGTGAGTCAGGCTCACCATGCTTTCTTTGTATAATGGCTATTTTTATGTGTAAGGTCCATTTACCAAATTGTTGGTACTATATAAGTAAAAGATAATTCTGGTGTATATACAATAGCATATAAGATAAAACCGAGTCAAATATAAGCACTGTTAAAATAAATGGTCAAGATTAAATAAAAATGTAAACATGCTGTCTTTACTTCTTACGCCCTTAGCCTTGTATCCTACAAGGCTCTCCCCTCACCCAATAACATCACAAATTGTGGGTAAGGGTGTTGGCCACAGCTTTATTAACACAACATAAACTGGTTCATAACAACCATCAACAACCTGCCAGCTGCTGGGTTCACCAACACACATTACATACACTGAACATTACCAAGAGCTCTTGTTCTAGGTACCATCAGCCTCCACAGGACTTGTCTCGCCAAGCCTTCTTGAAGACACTTGATCTTCCAAGGGGCAGGTCATGAAAAAACACCCACAACAAGCATCAACCACTCACATACCAGTCATTATCAATCAGGGAGGGGGTGGCTATCTGTCTGCTGTTCCTTTAACCCAATTTCCCCATTTGAGCAGACTAGATGGGCCGAATGGTTCTTATATGCTGTCACTTTCTATATAGTTGCAACATTATTGCTTTTGCGTCTCCTGGCTACTTGAGGCTTGAATCTGGCAAGGTCCAGATATCATGTCCCTCTTAATGACTAGTCTGGAGAGCCCTTTTCCAGTTTTAATAAGCCTAGTTTTAGTAGTTTTTCACATACCACACAGTATCACCAAATCACAAAATATATATGCAAAACATAAGGTTAGTGTGACATGTTGTATTCCTTGTTCAGTGTAGTTCATATAAAGTATATAATAGCAATCCATATTTCACATTTAACACAGTTAAAAATATTATGCATAACTACACCTAAAAAAAGAAAACCTACATCTACTTCTGTATTCTTAAATCCGTAAAGCAGTGGCTAAGGTCTAGAAATATATCTCAATATTCACTTTCATATTGTGATTACTGAGAAGGGAGAAATGTAATTTTGTGGAGATTATCACTTTTTCCCCAATATCCACTTTATACATGGATCCTTTGAGCAAATGTACTTGACAGCCTTTAAACAGAGCTCAGGACAGAGGTGCAAAAGCCAGATCACCACACATGGACAGCTGTTTTGTCCTTAATGGGACTCTTCAGCATGAGGATGGATACTAGCGTAATACTTGAGGCTTAGAGAAATACCTGAACACACACACAATATACCAGGGGTTCTCAAACTGCGGCCCTCCAGCTGCTGCAGGACTACATCTCCCATACTCCTCAGCCAGCCCCTTAGCTGAAGGAGCATTATGGGAGATGTAGTCCTGCAGCAGCTGGAGGGCCGCAGTTTGAGAACCCCTGCAATATACATTGTGTCTGTCTATTACAGTGTATATAATCTATTATGGTAATAATTTATAATCTATTTGTAGTTGAATTATTATGGCTTGGTTCATTTGTAACAATTACATCCGATTATTATTTCTCACTATTCATCCACTTTAATAGATTTTTTTTAAGTGCAAAATTATACTTTAATCAATTAAATATGAATTATTCCTACTTCATTAGCATATTTTTTCTGGTGAGTGTAAAATAAGCTCAATTTTGTAATAATTTACAAACGTGTTTTTAAATACACGGAATTTTATTCACATTTACACATTTGCAAAATGCTTAAACTTTTCTCAAACAGAAGCACATAATACGATAATAATGAACACCTGAAACATGCCTGGTAATCAATAATTACAGGTGTCATTAACCGCAGGTATCATTAGTGTCAGGGGCTGAATTCTGGGTGCTTTAAAAACTCCAGAGAACTTCACTCATATTGAACCCCTATATGTGCCTACCCTGTGCAATATTGTGTACTTAGACCTTTAATCTGCAATCTATATTGTATGTACAACCATATCTATTGTACACATTTTAAGTAAATGAATCAGTTTAAGTTTCCTTTACTATTTGGTTTGGGGCTTGTGAGATAATAATGAGGGGGAATTGCATTTTTTCTATAATATTTTTACTGGTACATCTTAATAGGATACACAGTTGACCGCAAACAACAAATTTATGTATTGCTTAATTTGTCCTGGATTTTACCCTCCCCTGCGCCTCACTAGCCTTCCTTACTTGGGGGATCAATTCTTGTTCTTTTTTATAATATGGGGGGGGGGTCAGTCTGTCTGCCAGTGCCTTCCCTGTGCCCTGCCTGCTGCTGTGGCTCAATTTCCTTCCATATTTTGAGTGATCCATTCTTTAAATATTTTTCTAATTTTGGGGGGAAATTTAGTGTCCACCCAGTGCCCTGTTGCTATTGCCATATTAGCTTCCTTACTCTATGGGATCCATTCATCAAAATTGTGCATATTTTCTTGAGAAATCCCATTGCATGCTGCCGGATGTGTGTATCCCTTGGTGCAGTGCTGGTGTTACCCTCGGCGATATCGAGTCTGGATCTCTTCCTAAACCTTGCTGCTGTAGATGAGTCCAGAAGGTGTCAGGGGACCTCCCCCTTTGTGAAACCCCCACAATTCTGTTCCTGAATCGAAAAAGCACCCCCAAATTTAGCTCAAACCAAAAGGTCTGGAAAACGAAGTTCGTTGTCTGAAAACAAACACAACAAAACAAAACACAAATTTTGTCTAAATGGATTTTGCTTGCCGTGCACAAGTCTACTATATACACCAGTACTTCTGCTGAGTAAAAATAATTCAACCCCTCAAAAGTTAAAACAAAGAATATTTGTATTTGTTATGAGCTACAATACATTTCTATTGCTATTCTATTGCTAATTTGTAGCAGGCATATAGAAGAATAGCAAAGAGGATACATTGTTGACTACAAAAGAATACATTTATTAATATTTTAAAATTAATTTATTTTTCAAGAATAGTTTTACAGTGTGTACATCCTATTGAGAAATAAGTTCATGGCTTGTGGCTACAGTCACCACTTATTTTCTGCATTGATTGAATCACATTATCCCCACTAGTCATTTTTCTAGCCCAAAACATCACATTATACGGGGTTAGCTTGCTATTCCCTTGTAGTTAGGACAAAGCAAAAATGTTCTCCGTAATTTATAATCTTGAGTATGTTTGATATATCAGATATATTATATGTGAACCAGTATAACCTGTCTGTATTGAAGGTAAACTGTTACTGGTACAAGTGAGAAAGATATTTTAAAGAGTTACAAGGAAAGAAAGAAAAGTGCTGTATTGTCAATTGATTAAAGGTAATGTTGAGGCTATACAATCTTGCTTTAAGTGTAACAATAAGGTCTACTCAGATGTTATAACGCTGATCCATATGAATGCAATGCTTCTAATTTACTCTACTTATATGGGATTTTATTCTAAAATTCAGTGTATATAAACGGCATGAACTAGAAAAAAATTAGACTTGACTCCAACTAACTGGTTGATGTGTCAAAATGACAGATTGGACTTAATAAACTAACAATGAAGCACACTTTGCCCGACTATGTAATTTGTTTGTACCCTTACGCTCAGAAAAGATTTCTAAAGTTTGCTCCCTTTGCAGCATATCTATCTATTAAAAAATAATCCGTCACAAGAATGCCTGAAGCACTTGTGGCATTTTCTGCAAGAGAAGACACACTGAGCTCACATTGACAATTGCTCATGTCTTATTTGGTAATAATATTGAACTCTTTTCACATAGTAGAGAAAGATAAATACTTGCAGCTCAAAATAATGAACTGTTTGGCGTGAGAAAGGCAAAAGGTCAGTAATAACGGGATGAGTACCATTCATGAACACTTTGTCATTTAACTGCTTTTCAGAGTATTAGTGTGACAGCTGTCTATGGCTATGGAGGGGCATTTTTCACAAAGCATTTTCATTACTGGAATACTTTATTAGAGGTTTTTTACCTTACAATCTGGGCTTGGACATTGAATCGTGAAGCTAAATGTCAGAAACTGCTTTAATTGTCAAAGGGATCATGGGATGAATCTGATTACAAATAGTAATCTAAGCATAACACCATAAACCCACACATTTCGATGCAAAATGTTTTGAAAGCTGCATTGTACTGCTAAATATGCTTATTCAATTCTTAACCTTTAACTTTAAAGTCAGTATGGACTAAACATTGATTTAATTATGTGCCAAATAAAATAATTTTCAAAAAATAAATGTTATATGAGCAACTGTTTTATTTGTATCTAGGAGTCTTGTGGAACCTGTCTTCTTGTGATGCCCTTAAAATGCCAATAATACAAGACGCCCTTGCAGTGTTGACCAATGCGGTGATCATCCCACACTCTGGATGGGAAAATACTATACTTCAGGATGACCGCAAAATACAGCTGCATTCATCACAGGTGCTGCGCAATGCCACTGGGTGCCTACGGTAAGATCCATGGCAAAACCAAATGAATGACATAGCAGATATTGTTTGTTTTTGTTTGGTGCCCCTTAGCCAGAATGATTCATTTCAAATTGAGTCAGAATATACATTTTCTAGGTTTCATGACTTTTCAAAAAATGTATTTTTTATTTTTATTTAACAGTAAAGTGTTTCTAAGACCAATTGATTACCTGCCTCCTCATAGTTCACATCTTTGCACCACAACAAAAGTCAATTTTACATTCAGTGTAGATTACTGTAGAGTGAATTTCAGAAACTGTCTTGTTTAATGATGTACATCAGATTAAGGATACGGGTTTTATTTATTTAATTTCAGTTAAACCTGACCATCAACTCATTTCAGTGAATGTTTTCTTTATTGCCGCTAGGCATTCTATTCTTTTTCTTGCTTTTTTACTTCTTTTCCTTTACAATTATTTGTAACAGGTTATGCTCTTAACAGCCCATACTTTTATCTTGTAAATGGCATTCTCTTTAAATAATTGCAAGGGGCATCAATCCAAACAGAATAGAAACACCATCATTTAAATGTCTGTGTCGGCAGTATTCACTTCTCAAGCCTCCTGACCCTATAGTTAATTCAAGGTGCTTTACAAGTTTGAGAAATCTCCTTGCAAAAATGTAAACAAGAGTGACAGTACCTCAAAATGAGGAAATGAATCTTCTCTGACACTGAACTAATCATGTTCAATCATGGCACTGCCGCTTTGTATCAGTCCTAATCAGAAACACTGTTCCTCTGAGATACTTATTATCAAGCGTAATGATATTTAATTGAGTATTCTCTTCAATACCAGTTTCTGTAAATTGAATTTATTACTGATATAATTATTTACCTTTTAGGTCATAGGGAACATGGATTCTTAAAGAAGCCTTCTTAGCAGGGCCAGCCCTAGACTTTGAAGCCCTATAGGCAAATTATGTCTGTAGCGCTTCCACCCTACACACAGCTATAGATACTTGCTAACATCGGGGAAAAACTCTCCTTACCTACTAGGCACTGTAGGCAGACACGTAGCCCATATGATCAGGACAGTCCTGTAGTTGTGATAATAGGTTGGCATCAATTGACTCATTTGAAGATGGAGACTTTTTAAATATATATGAAAATCAAAGAAAATACATGTGCGACTTTTATATTAACTGCATTCACAAATGATGTATATTTTACATATTTTGGTCATTGTGTGATGCTTTGAGTTCTCACACAATGGGACTACATAAAAACCCAAGCAGAAGAGGGGGTAAAGCTTGTTTGAGCAGGGTCTATCTTTATATGCTGCCTAAACAAATAAGTAAATAGTAAACTTTTTTGTACTCATTCCTCTCTGTACATCATTCATTTACCTTCATTTACTTTCCAAAGCTTATTTTGTATTCCATTTAATAACCATAAGCCTCAATCAAGTTTCCTTATCATCCTTACCTTTTATCAAGCATCAACTTCTATTTTCTATAAAGCCCATTCTTGTATAACTATGTTTTCCTAGTTTATATATAAAATAAACATTCTGTAAGTAGGTTAATTGCTACTTTGGGTTATTTTTTTTTGCTAAAGTCACAGAAGGAACTTTGGTATAATACTTTACCTATTAGGGTTGGCATCTATTCATTGCACATTAAAAAGTCTGTGTGCATTGTATGAAAAGAGAACTGCCAGGAAAGAGCTCTCATCTGGGGGAGGGGGGTTAGTTTTTTTCCACAAATTAAAGATTCAATATTGCTACTTGTGCTTAGAGGATTTTCATATCTTTTTCCTTCTAGCAGTTTGGACTACGTTAATATTACAGGAGCTGAATGCCTGAACTTAAACCAGATAATTTTATCCTTCCCTTAGGCAAAAAAATGTTTGTTAACCAGACCATTCTTAGTTTAAAATTGTACACAATCCATGTCTAATAAGGGCTGCCAGTCTCAAGGCCCTGTCTTTTAGTTTCTGCCTCTGAATGCCTTCTTCCCACTGAAGCCCAGATCAGCAATCAGCCCTTAAGCACCATATTTGTCATCAGAAAAGCTTTTGGCATAGCAGAACTTTTGTGTCACAACATACCGCACTGGGCTCATCATCTTGCACCTGGACATGCAGGCAAGGTTGTCACTGGCATGCCTCACTGAATTTTTAGTTAAAATAGAGGAGAAAATTAAGTTTGTAAAATGTAGCAAACAGAGACAGTGAAATTACAAATATCATTAAGCAGAGAATATGAGAGGAAGACAGTAATACACAAAATACATTCTAAGTGAATTTTTTTGTAATTCAACTAATTTTGTAATTAATTTTTTTTTGTAATTCAAGATATTAACCTTTTTAGAGAGAGAGGAAAGCCATGTTGACCTTGCTGTAACTTGAGTCCACAAGGATACAAGGAAAATGCTTGGCTTTAAATGGGTTAAACACAAAAATAATGCAAAATAAAATAGCAAATGAGTCTCTTAGTATGTTTTTTAAATAAAAAATAAACTTAGGAAGATGTAACAATATAGTAATGTAGCTCAATTCAAGTAATAAAACAAATAAAAATGCATTTGCTTTGATAGGTGTGTAACTATAATATCCAATATAAACTTCTACCAGTTCTACCAGTTCTTATAACAGAGGCGCAATAGCGCTGGTAATGACAAAAATGCAAGGGACATTTTATCTGGATACTCTTAAAGGATAAAATGGGTAGACATACTCAAACAAGGACTTGTTGGTGATTCTAAATACATGTTCACCTTACAATAACCACCGTTTTATTATAAGTGGCAATTGTGAGATCAACATATATCACTTAAAATTACACAATATAAAAACATCAAATATATACAGTATATATATATATATATATATATATATATATATATATCACATAAACATACATATGGCAATCACTTTTACTGAATTATATTTGCCCCTTTACACCCTCATGACATTCCATGCTATTATGTAAATGAAAAACTGTCTGAACCCTGCTGCCATGCAGGGAATTACCCCCACCCCCACCCCACACCTGGCAGATGACCCCCAATAAAGAAATAATAATAAACATATTCATTTTTTTCTTACAAATAAATGGGCTGATTACCATCTCTGGACTACAACTCCCATCACCCCTACACAGGCTGGTAAGGGTTGGGGGAGTGGTTGTCCACATAAGTGGGTGCACCAGAAGAGCAAAAGCTAGTATCCTTGTGAAAATGTCTTTTTTATCTAAACCATGTTCCTTTCTATTATGGCATCTTATTTTTTTTTTGTTTCTACTCGGCCTTCCCACAGTGGAATGAGCATGTTATGCAGTGTGTCCTGTAGCTTCCAAAAATTTACTGAATATTTACATCATACTTACATAATCTGTAGGAGCACATAAATGTGTTTTGGTGTAAAATCTAAATGTGATATCAAAAGAAAGCCCTTTCTGTCCCTGAAAACACCAAAAATATGCAGGGGCGCCATGTGATCGCTCTCCAGAAGCAATCACATTCCCCATAGTGAAATGCAGCATCATTTTCCCAACATGGCGGCACCCTGCTGCTGGAAAGAGCTTTGTAAGCGATCATCAATGATTGCTGTTGTCACTCTGAGGGTGTTGCTAGATGCTCAGGAGAGAAATCACCATTTGCCTAATCAAAGGCAATGTTTTTACACTTAGATGTGTTTCTGCAGAATTCAATATTATTTTATAACATAAGCTGGTTATTATAGCTGGTTATTATAAGCTGGTAAATTATAGCTTTACAACATTTTGTAGTTATTTTCTAAAGATCATAAATCTGCTAAACTAGAACACATACACTGAAATAGTAGAAATTAATTAAATTATTTAATCTATAAAATGTAAGAAACCAGTTTAAAGGAAGAGAGCATATACAGCCAGTCCCAATGGACATACCTCAAATATGAGGCTCAGGGAGCTACAGTTTTGAGAGTACACTAAACAACTCAGTTATCATTAGCACCAGGGCTGTCATTAGAAAAAATGAATTCCCTTTCTGTATGATAGAACATTAAATCTTACAGCACAACCAAACTACTGCATGAAAACTGGTTCTCACAGAATGAGCTGTTAAAATCCACTCATTAATGTTTTTCAGCCAGTGATCCGTAGCTCCAGGAGTAGATACGGTCATTGCGTATTCCAGAAATGTTGATTTTATTATTCTAGGTTTGTTTGCCAAGAGAATGCTAAATCAGGATGTCTTCTTATATTGCAAATGTGTATGCCTAGGCATCTAGCAGAACCTGTGACATAATTATGATTATTGAAAACTAATCTGTTAATAAATTCTTAAACCCTCCTTTCCGAGCAGGTTGCAGGTAAATCTAAAGTAATAGTTGGAATAAAAATGAACATACATGTTCTTTTCCTAAATGCTTAGGAATAGTTTCATTTGATTTTATATACAGAATCTATACTGTTGAAATAAAATTGAACCACTTCAAACTTTTAATATCCACGCTTTTAACCAATGCTATTTAGTCTTTCTCTTGAAAGAATGAATGAAAACTACCTATGTTTGTCAACTGATGTTCAGAGGTTCTGGACCAGAGTAACTTAGGCATTTGTGGCCCAGGTGACAACAGCCAAATATTTAGCCCTTAGAATGTCTAAATACTTGTCCTTAAAATAAAATAAAATATATATTATTTGGTTGAATAAATAAACATGAAAAGGGAGAATTATGGTTAATCCATGTTGGGCCAACTTTCATTGTTTTGCTAAGGTTACGTTTAGGTGGCATTCCTATACAAAGCTTATATATTGACTTTTCAGGACAAGGTAAGCTATTCATTGGTATATAGAATAAACCATGAATCCTATCACATGTAACCAATAGATGTTGTTATAAATATATGTAGATTGCAGACACAAAGCCATGAATATCAGTATACCATATGGTGCATGGAATGCACATATAAAGAGGGGTTAAATAATATAATCGTGCTAAAGAAACAGACTCTAGGTAGAAAAAACATAGGCTTGCAAAAATGTCAACAATTTCCCCTCTAGCTGTTTTGGGAAATCTACTCTATGTCCCATACACATAACTGGCACTGGAAGGGCTAAGCATATGGTTAAGATTGAAACAAATAAAAAACCTCTGCTATTTAGATCATGAACAAATTAATTGTTGGTTGAATTGTAATATTCATTTGGCAACATTGTTGGAAGCCACCCAATAAGCAGCAATGTATTTATAGGGTTGGCTGCATAAATAAACATGAAAAGGGAGAATTATGGTAAATCCATGTTGGGCCAACTTTCATTGCTTTGCTAAGGTTACGTTTAGGTGGCATTCCTATACAAAGCAGATTGTATAGGAATGCTGTCTTTTGCTAGTCTTGTGCAGAGATTTCATGCTGGTCTTGTGCATGTTATAATTAATGTCTGTTTTTTGCTGCATATAAACAACTGTATTGAGCACAACTTACTGTTACCAGATACTAGTTAATTAAAAGGTGGGCAGTTTACTTGTATACTGTATTATTTCAATTTCTTCCTCTATCTTAAATAAGTGCTTTCTCTTGCTGCCTCTGGCACATGTCCTGTTTTCTGCCTCTTTTTGTATCTGTCAGATATACGCATACCTGGAAACATTCCTAATGAGCTGTCCATGTGATTTTTGAAATATTAATCATTTAATAGCCCATTGGTAATATTCTATGTAATGGTTCACCAAATGACTCCAGTACCAAACCTCACATGACTTGTCTTTATATAAAGATACCCTTAATTGAGTCGCCCACATTCAAGCAAGGATATCTTCCTTAAAATACTGGTAGCAAAAGCACCAATTGGAAGTCTAATATAAAATCGTAGCAATGTAGAATAGGAAGGTGTCAGTTCCAGACTGTTTACCCCTGAGAATCAGTCCCTTCACAATGAGATCGGAACAGAAACCCAGAGACTTAGGATCAAACACTGAGTTCCCAGGTTTGGATATACCTATCTGATATACCTGTACCTATCTGAATTTTCTATTTTCATTACACTGTCTCTTTCCCTCTCTCTTGGACCAGTATGTTTCCTATCTGTCTTATGTATCCCTTGTCAACTATTCCAAATGGGGCGCACATCCACATAGGGGAAAAATGAGATATTTTACAAAAAATAGTCTATGCAAATAGGGGCTTAGCAGTATTGCAGGTAAGTAATGCACTCACATTTCCAAGGACATAAATGAGCTCATCATAAAATATTCTTTAATTCTTCATAGCTAAAAAAATATAAAAACACAGCAGCAATGGCACAGTATCACCCAGTTAAGTTGATAAGGTAAAGTATTGCACTTACAGCAGATGAAATGTACAAAACATGTACAAAGTATAAAACCAGGCACAAGGAAGTCCACCGTCCAGCTGCAAGAGCTTCCCAATATATCCCTCTCTCTCTCTCAACGCGTTTCACCGGACAACCGGCTTCGTCAGGAGATGAATCAGGATTTTCTTTTGCAGCTTGCCTGAAGATATAATGTAGACCACCTTCCTTACAGCTCAACAAATCCAGAGAGGAACCATTGGAAGAGTTGTATAGATTATTAAGTGTTGGAGGAACGCTTATTTGGGTGCTGCTTCTTAATTAGGGAATGTATTGTTTATTCATTTACACAAGTGGTGTGTGTTTTACATCATCCCTTGTATTAGATTGCCAGGTCCTCTTTACCTCTTGTACAGCACTATGGAATATGATAGCACTAATAATAATATGTCTAAGTGACAATAGATGCTTATACCGTATTGGCTCGGATATAGGCCGCCCCCGTATATAGGCCGCACCCTAAAAGTTTGGTGCTTTTTTAAAGAAAAAGTTTTTTTCTTTAAAAAGCACCAAAAAAAAAAAAAAAACATTCTGCCACTCTGTCTCCCCCCCCGAGATATGCTACCACTGTCCTCCCTCCCGAGATATGCTGCCACTGTCCTCCCTCCCTCCCCGAGATATGCTGCCACTGTCCTCCTCCCCCCGAGATGCTACCACTGTCCTCCTCCTCCCCCCCGACTTACCGGAGCAGACTCCCGGGTGTCTTGCGGGGCCGGCGGGGGGCATCTACGCAATACGCGTATACAACCGGAAGTTGTATACGCGTATTGCGTAGATGTCCCCCGCCGGCGCCCCGCAAGACACCGGGGAGTCTGCTCCGGTAAGTCTTGGGGGCAGAGGTAAAACGCATCGTGTGGCCGGTCACCGGCTGCGGCGATGCGGGTAAACAACCCGGAGGCTGTTTACCCGCATCGCTGCAGCCGGTGACCGTCCGGACGATGCGCTTAGACAACCTCCCGTGCCGGCACCCCCCCCCGTGGAAAGTGCTGGCAGGGGAGGCTGTCTGAGGACATCCGAGAGTAGGATGCAGGTCCCCTGCACCGCTGCGGGGGATCTGTATCCTAACCCTGCTGCCTGCCCGGCGCCCGGGACTGCATGTCCCGGGCGTCGGGCACTAGACCCCGAATATAGGCCTATATTCGAGCCAATGCGGTATTTCTATGTCTTTCCCTTGTTTTTATAATTGTATCCCCATGGATATATATATATATATATATATATATACACACACACACACTCTACTTGTATTGCAAACACTCTGTCCTTCTCCTCTAGCTTAACATTTTTCTTTAATTTTCAGTCTCAGTGATTTGTGAAATTATTCTAATTTAACAATTTATAGGTCGTAGCATAAGCAGGGAATTAGATTATTTCTGCATCTGTTTTTTTGCACTTCAAGGTATCAGGCATGGTGCTGAGGTCATATCATCTGTCACAAGTCACCTTATCGCTATTTCAACCATGATAATGGTAAACGCTAACCTGTCTGCCTGCCAAGACTGATAACCAGCTGTGAGTCAGTAGCAATGTTCAATTTACTTATGTAATTCATAACCTTTCACTTGGATTTTTCATAAGATTGAACACAGGTTGAAGAAGATTACCTAATTACTTAGGTGTCTATACAATATATAAACAAAATCAATCTTTTTCAGAGGTCCTTATTTAAAATATGATTGAATGCAAAGCAAAAGGAGATGAAAATATAGGCCGGCAAAAAAGAGAAACAATCAGGCAGCTCACACAGACTTTAAGTACTTTATGAAAGGGCACTAGCAGCTGGCTTCTCCTACAAAAAAGGGCTGAGGTGGCCCACATACAATTATATCATATGCTAACAGAGAATTTTTTTTTTCATAGAAAATAACTTTATTTGTGTATCATTTGTACTTCTCTACTAACAATGGCCTTGATAATGTGCTCATCACCTGCCACTTTTAGCAAAAAGATTAATAAAGAGAATTAAAGAATTGTAACCGGTTTAATCATTCATATCATTAAAAACAAGTTGTAATTTCAGGGTATTGAGTGGTTATTTATGTGAAAAGCAGCTTAAAGGTTAAATTGACAAAAGGTAAGGCGGGGAATAATAGAAACAATTTTGGTGATGTTAGAATTAGGAGATCACGTTTTGATCACATTTATGCATTTGAACATTCCTGGACAAGCATTGGAGTTTGTGTATCTGCAAGTTGTGGAAATAATTAAGATGACAATGAAAGTTGAGGTTATGGTTGTGTACAAAATTCAACTTCCTGATGTGGACTGGGAAAACGAAGCAGCGTTTTTTTTTTGTTTTTTTTTTTTTACAAATAGACACTTGGTTTCTAATGTAATTGTAGAGGAGTATTTGGGCTCCAATGATCACGAATGAGTATCAGCTAGGGAATCTGCTGGCACTATATAAATGAATGTAATGTATATACAGACAGAGGCTGGGTGGCACAGCAATAAAACTAGGGTTTTTGAATTTAAAAAATCAGATTTTTCTTAAATGCAAACATATTTGAGTGAGTCTTTGACAGTTTGGAAATCTTTAGATGGAATACACAAAGAGTATTTTGTGCATTTTTTGAGAGATGTTTTTATGACGAACATTGCTTAAAACATGTAATTGAGGCTAAAAAAATGGAAGCCACCATGATATTGCAGAGTGGAAATGTCTCACTGAAATCTATATTTGTTACACTGGTTTATTTTTTCAGTTCCCTAGTCAAAAATAATCCATTAGGTTATATTCCTACAGTAAAGTGATACAGTTTCTGAGCTTGCAAGACATTTACATGAACCCTTACACGAACCTTTACATGAACCAATCCCGTCACCTGGCCCAGTTTCTATTACAATTTCCCGCTAATAATGTAAAAACTGGTCTGTAACTTGCGAGTCTTCCATATTACATTTTTTGGTGAAGCTGTAATGCAGTTGCCAACTTCTTTTGGAACTACTGCTGTCCATTTGTTTTTATTATTTATTGTTTTATATAGCGCCATCAAATTCCGTAGCGCTGTACAATGGGTGGACAGGACACAACAAGTAGTATGTAACATAACAATTTGAGTTACAGAGACTACAGGGGAGGAGGGCCCTGCTCAAACAAGCTTACAATCTAGTGGGATTTAGGGTGTATTACACAATAGGTAAAAGGTAAAAGTGCCGTTGTAAGGGATGGACCAGCCACACTAGTAAAAGTATTGCAGGAGAGGGGCTAGGAAAGGTGAGCTAAAGAAATATGGGACGGCAGTAATGTGCTATATTGTAAGCGTCCTTAAAGAAGTGGGTCTTGAGGGATTTTTGAAGGAATGAAGGCATGGAGAAAGGCTGGTATATGCCGGGGAGAGCATTCCAGAGGATAGGGGCAGCCCTTGAGAAATCTTATAAGCGTGCATGAGAGCTAGAAATCAGAGGAGAGGATAGAAGGAGATCATTGGATGAGCGGAGAGACCGGTTAGGTGTGTATTTAGAGATGAGTGAGGAGATGTAGGAAGGGGAACCGCTGTGAAGGGCTTTGAAAGTAGGAGTGATATCTCTTATGCTCTTAGTGTGAGTACACTAAGTCTAATATATAGAATTAATTAAGCAGGGTCTATTGTCAGCATAGTAATATAGACCTGTGACAGGGTACCCAAAACAACAATTCTGTTTATGGTACACTGAGCACATTTCTATTGCAGTTGGACACCCAAATCTGAGACTTGTATACATATTAAGTTAATTATTACATTTATGCACAGAATTTACTTAAAGTATAGATAATGTTTAAGGTCACCTGGGGTAGATGTTGCAGGGCAGAAATGTTTCAAACTGACTTGTGGTAAAGATGGTATCCTTTGACAGTGCCACATTTAAAGTCACTGAGCTGTTCAATATGACCCTATGTTTGTATATGCCTATATGTTTGATTTTATACATGTTAGCTTTGAATGTGGCTGAAACAACTAAGCTCAATAATCAGAAGGGGTGGCCACGTACTTTTGGCCATATAGTGTATTATTTATCTTATCATTCTTTTTTCCATTCGTCCCATTTATTGCTACAGTATTACTCACATTCATAGTACTTTACCCAAAATACAGTGGACATTTTAGTTTGCATTAACAAGATGTTTTTTGGTTTAAAATTTGGTATGATTTAATTTTCATACATGTTAATTTTAAAATTACATTTCCTCTTTTGATGATGGCAACTAAGACATTTAACATCACACTTAATTTTTTTTCCTTAACTAGTCTATCCTTGCTTTATTTTAGAGTGGCATTATGTTTGGAACATTTTCATTATGAATTTCAAATCCTGTGTATGTTTTTTTTCTCTAGCAGTTTCCTGCTTTAGTGAATAACATACAAATAACACTTAAGTGATAACTTGACTGACCAAAAATTACACTATGGGAGGAACTGATCCAAAGGTCTGCCTTCCCCACACCCCATCATTTTTCTGGTGAAATGGGGGTTCAAATATAAGAATTACCCTTAGGTGCACCTTCTGCCACAGGAGTTAAAAATACATAAAAGCCACCTTTTGAGAGGCACAGACTACATCTCTGGCCTGTAGGTTAAGTAAAATAAAAAAGCCACCACCTACCACTCCCTACCTCTATGTCACCCTGGTAGGAGATAAGAGAACCATCCAAGCACCTAAACTGTACAACCTGTAGGGTGAAACTAAACCCCTACCAGCAATGTTCAACAAAGCCTTGGAAAGTTGGAATCCAAATAAGAAACTAGGAATGAAAAAGTCTGCTGAAAAAGGAAAAAGAAGACTAACACAATAAATAACTGAATAAATAAATAAAGAATAAAGTGTTTCATTCAAGTCAATAGAGGGTGCATTGACTCTCCGGTGTTTCATCAATTTACAGGTTAATCTCTTCTATAAAAAAAAAATATATATATATAGATCATTTCCCCAAGCTCAGTAAAAATTGTATACACAAATAAAAGTGTGAATAAATGATTTATTTTTATTTTTTCATTTTTGAAAAAAAACAACAACAAACAGTTTGTGTGAGTAGATTATTTAAGAAAGACATAGTCAAGTCATGAAAATGGCTTTGGTTGTGTATTGTAAAATAATTATTATTATTATTATTATTATCTTTTATTTATATAGCGCCAACAGTTTACGCAGCGCTTAATACAATACATAAATTCAAGGGATATGACAAGACAAGAATTGACAGACTAAGACAAACCGATACATTTGGTGGAGAGAGCCCTGCTCGCAAGCTTACAATCTAGAGGGAAAATGGGGTGATAAACAAACATAAGGCATAGAGAAAGGGTGAGAGGTATTGTGGGGGTATCAATGACAAGGATGTTCTAGCAGCTAAGATGGTATGCTTCTCTGAAGAAATGGGTTTTTAGATGTTTCTTGAATGTCGGGAGGGAGGGTGAATTCTGAAGGTTCCTTGGGAGCAGATTCCAGAGATATGGGGCAGCTCGAGTGAAATCTTGTAGACGGGAAAAGGAAGAGGTGATGAGTGAGGAGGAGAGCCTTAGCCCATGGGAGGAACGTAGGGATCGAGTAGGAGAGTATTTGCTAATGAGGTCAGAAATGTACGGAGGAGCAGTATTGTGGATGGCCTTATATGTCAGTACCAGGATCTTAAATTTAATTCTAAAGGTAATTGGGAGCCAGTGGAGGGATTCACAGAGGGGGGAAGCAGAAGAGGAGCGACGTGCAAGGAAGATGAGCCTAGCAGCGGCATTAAGGATAGACTGTAGTGGAGAGAGTCGAGACAGTGGAATGCCAACCAGAAGAGTGTTGCAGTAGTCAAGACGGGAAATGATAAGTGAATGAACCAGAGTTTTTGTGGATTCTTGGGTGAGGAATGGGCGGATACGAGAGATGTTTTTTAGGTGCAGGCGGCAGGATCTGGCGAGGGACTGAATGTGAGGGATGAAGGAGAGGTTTGAGTCAAGGATGACCCCAAGGCATCGGGCCTGGTTAGTAGGAGAGATAGTTGTGTTGTTAATGGTGATAGAGAATTCAGGTAGTGGAGTGGAGATGGAGGGAGGGAAGATAATGAGTTCCGTTTTAGAAAGATTAAGTTTCAGGTAGTGTTGTGACATCCATGAAGAAATAGCAGACAAGCAGCTGGTGATCCGGGACATGAGAGATGGAGAGAGATCAGGAGAAGACAGGTAGATTTGGGTATCATCTGCATATAGATGATAATGGAGGCCAAATGAGTTGATTAGTTTGCCAAGAGAGGAAGTATAAAGAGAGAACAGCAGAGGACCAAGGACTGAACCTTGGGGGACACCAACCGAAAGAGGAAGGGGCGATGATGTCTCGCCAGAGAAGCTGACAGAGAAGGAACGGTTAGACAGATATGAGGAGATCCAGGAGAGAGCTGTATCTCGAATGCCCATAGAAGCAAGTAGGTCAAGAAGAAGGTGGTGATCAACAGTATCGAAAGCAGCAGAGAGATCCAGTAGAATTAGAATAGAGTAGTGACCTTTAGCTTTGGCAGAGAGCAAGTCATTGGAGACTTTTGATTTTTCTTAAATGCAAACATATTTGAGTGAGTCTTTGACAGTTTGGAAATCTTTAGATGGAATACACAAAGAGTATTTTGTGCATTTTTTGAGAGATGTTTTTATGACGAACATTGCTTAAAACATGTAATTGAGGCTAAAAAAATGGAAGCCACCATGATATTGCAGAGTGGAAATGTCTCACTGAAATCTATATTTGTTACACTGGTTTATTTTTTCAGTTCCCTAGTCAAAAATAATCCATTAGGTTATATTCCTACAGTAAAGTGATACAGTTTCTGAGCTTGCAAGACATTTACATGAACCCTTACACGAACCTTTACATGAACCAATCCCGTCACCTGGCCCAGTTTCTATTACAATTTCCCGCTAATAATGTAAAAACTGGTCTGTAACTTGCGAGTCTTCCATATTACATTTTTTGGTGAAGCTGTAATGCAGTTGCCAACTTCTTTTGGAACTACTGCTGTCCATTTGTTTTTATTATTTATTGTTTTATATAGCGCCATCAAATTCCGTAGCGCTGTACAATGGGTGGACAGGACACAACAAGTAGTATGTAACATAACAATTTGAGTTACAGAGACTACAGGGGAGGAGGGCCCTGCTCAAACAAGCTTACAATCTAGTGGGATTTAGGGTGTATTACACAATAGGTAAAAGGTAAAAGTGCCGTTGTAAGGGATGGACCAGCCACACTAGTAAAAGTATTGCAGGAGAGGGGCTAGGAAAGGTGAGCTAAAGAAATATGGGACGGCAGTAATGTGCTATATTGTAAGCGTCCTTAAAGAAGTGGGTCTTGAGGGATTTTTGAAGGAATGAAGGCATGGAGAAAGGCTGGTATATGCCGGGGAGAGCATTCCAGAGGATAGGGGCAGCCCTTGAGAAATCTTATAAGCGTGCATGAGAGCTAGAAATCAGAGGAGAGGATAGAAGGAGATCATTGGATGAGCGGAGAGACCGGTTAGGTGTGTATTTAGAGATGAGTGAGGAGATGTAGGAAGGGGAACCGCTGTGAAGGGCTTTGAAAGTAGGAGTGATATCTCTTATGCTCTTAGTGTGAGTACACTAAGTCTAATATATAGAATTAATTAAGCAGGGTCTATTGTCAGCATAGTAATATAGACCTGTGACAGGGTACCCAAAACAACAATTCTGTTTATGGTACACTGAGCACATTTCTATTGCAGTTGGACACCCAAATCTGAGACTTGTATACATATTAAGTTAATTATTACATTTATGCACAGAATTTACTTAAAGTATAGATAATGTTTAAGGTCACCTGGGGTAGATGTTGCAGGGCAGAAATGTTTCAAACTGACTTGTGGTAAAGATGGTATCCTTTGACAGTGCCACATTTAAAGTCACTGAGCTGTTCAATATGACCCTATGTTTGTATATGCCTATATGTTTGATTTTATACATGTTAGCTTTGAATGTGGCTGAAACAACTAAGCTCAATAATCAGAAGGGGTGGCCACGTACTTTTGGCCATATAGTGTATTATTTATCTTATCATTCTTTTTTCCATTCGTCCCATTTATTGCTACAGTATTACTCACATTCATAGTACTTTACCCAAAATACAGTGGACATTTTAGTTTGCATTAACAAGATGTTTTTTGGTTTAAAATTTGGTATGATTTAATTTTCATACATGTTAATTTTAAAATTACATTTCCTCTTTTGATGATGGCAACTAAGACATTTAACATCACACTTAATTTTTTTTCCTTAACTAGTCTATCCTTGCTTTATTTTAGAGTGGCATTATGTTTGGAACATTTTCATTATGAATTTCAAATCCTGTGTATGTTTTTTTTCTCTAGCAGTTTCCTGCTTTAGTGAATAACATACAAATAACACTTAAGTGATAACTTGACTGACCAAAAATTACACTATGGGAGGAACTGATCCAAAGGTCTGCCTTCCCCACACCCCATCATTTTTCTGGTGAAATGGGGGTTCAAATATAAGAATTACCCTTAGGTGCACCTTCTGCCACAGGAGTTAAAAATACATAAAAGCCACCTTTTGAGAGGCACAGACTACATCTCTGGCCTGTAGGTTAAGTAAAATAAAAAAGCCACCACCTACCACTCCCTACCTCTATGTCACCCTGGTAGGAGATAAGAGAACCATCCAAGCACCTAAACTGTACAACCTGTAGGGTGAAACTAAACCCCTACCAGCAATGTTCAACAAAGCCTTGGAAAGTTGGAATCCAAATAAGAAACTAGGAATGAAAAAGTCTGCTGAAAAAGGAAAAAGAAGACTAACACAATAAATAACTGAATAAATAAATAAAGAATAAAGTGTTTCATTCAAGTCAATAGAGGGTGCATTGACTCTCCGGTGTTTCATCAATTTACAGGTTAATCTCTTCTATAAAAAAAAAATATATATATATAGATCATTTCCCCAAGCTCAGTAAAAATTGTATACACAAATAAAAGTGTGAATAAATGATTTATTTTTATTTTTTCATTTTTGAAAAAAAACAACAACAAACAGTTTGTGTGAGTAGATTATTTAAGAAAGACATAGTCAAGTCATGAAAATGGCTTTGGTTGTGTATTGTAAAATAATTATTATTATTATTATTATTATCTTTTATTTATATAGCGCCAACAGTTTACGCAGCGCTTAATACAATACATAAATTCAAGGGATATGACAAGACAAGAATTGACAGACTAAGACAAACCGATACATTTGGTGGAGAGAGCCCTGCTCGCAAGCTTACAATCTAGAGGGAAAATGGGGTGATAAACAAACATAAGGCATAGAGAAAGGGTGAGAGGTATTGTGGGGGTATCAATGACAAGGATGTTCTAGCAGCTAAGATGGTATGCTTCTCTGAAGAAATGGGTTTTTAGATGTTTCTTGAATGTCGGGAGGGAGGGTGAATTCTGAAGGTTCCTTGGGAGCAGATTCCAGAGATATGGGGCAGCTCGAGTGAAATCTTGTAGACGGGAAAAGGAAGAGGTGATGAGTGAGGAGGAGAGCCTTAGCCCATGGGAGGAACGTAGGGATCGAGTAGGAGAGTATTTGCTAATGAGGTCAGAAATGTACGGAGGAGCAGTATTGTGGATGGCCTTATATGTCAGTACCAGGATCTTAAATTTAATTCTAAAGGTAATTGGGAGCCAGTGGAGGGATTCACAGAGGGGGGAAGCAGAAGAGGAGCGACGTGCAAGGAAGATGAGCCTAGCAGCGGCATTAAGGATAGACTGTAGTGGAGAGAGTCGAGACAGTGGAATGCCAACCAGAAGAGTGTTGCAGTAGTCAAGACGGGAAATGATAAGTGAATGAACCAGAGTTTTTGTGGATTCTTGGGTGAGGAATGGGCGGATACGAGAGATGTTTTTTAGGTGCAGGCGGCAGGATCTGGCGAGGGACTGAATGTGAGGGATGAAGGAGAGGTTTGAGTCAAGGATGACCCCAAGGCATCGGGCCTGGTTAGTAGGAGAGATAGTTGTGTTGTTAATGGTGATAGAGAATTCAGGTAGTGGAGTGGAGATGGAGGGAGGGAAGATAATGAGTTCCGTTTTAGAAAGATTAAGTTTCAGGTAGTGTTGTGACATCCATGAAGAAATAGCAGACAAGCAGCTGGTGATCCGGGACATGAGAGATGGAGAGAGATCAGGAGAAGACAGGTAGATTTGGGTATCATCTGCATATAGATGATAATGGAGGCCAAATGAGTTGATTAGTTTGCCAAGAGAGGAAGTATAAAGAGAGAACAGCAGAGGACCAAGGACTGAACCTTGGGGGACACCAACCGAAAGAGGAAGGGGCGATGATGTCTCGCCAGAGAAGCTGACAGAGAAGGAACGGTTAGACAGATATGAGGAGATCCAGGAGAGAGCTGTATCTCGAATGCCCATAGAAGCAAGTAGGTCAAGAAGAAGGTGGTGATCAACAGTATCGAAAGCAGCAGAGAGATCCAGTAGAATTAGAATAGAGTAGTGACCTTTAGCTTTGGCAGAGAGCAAGTCATTGGAGACTTTTGTTAGAGCTGTTTCAGTAGAGTGAAGGGGTTTGAAACCAGACTGTAGAGGGTCAAGGAGGGAATTAGAGGAGAGGAAGTTAGTGAGGCGATTGTACACAATCCGTTCAAGCAGCTTAGAGGTAAAAGGAAGCAGAGAGATAGGGCGGTAGTTAGTCAAGCAGATGGGGTCTGAGGAAGGATTCTTTAGAATTGGTGTGATTAGCGCATGCTTGAAGGCAGATGGTACCGATCCAGATGATAGAGAAAGATTAAATAGGTGGGTAAGTGATGGACCAAGGGATGGACATAGAGACTTTGTGAGGTGTGAAGGGATGGGGTCAAGGGGACAGGTTGTTGGGTGAGAGGAAGAAAGAAGAGTGGCTATCTCTTCTTCGGTTGTAGGGGAAAAGGCAGTTAGTATAGTAGGAGTAGAGAGGGTGGTGGTGAGTGGTGTAGGAGGGAGTTGTAAGGAAGAGAGGTCTTTTCTAATAGTCTCGATCTTCTCTTTGAAGTAGGTAGCAAGATCTTGGGCAGTGAGAGAGGTTTGTGGTGTGGGTGTGGAGGGACAGAGAAGGGAGTTGAAAGTAGAAAAAAGGCGTCGTGGGTTGGAAGAAAGAGAGGATATGAGAGTGGAGAAGTAGAGCTGTTTGGCGAGAGAGAGGGCAGAGTTGTAGGTGTGAAGCATGAATTTATAATGAGTAAAGTCTTCGCTGGATTTTGATTTTCTGAAGTAGCGCTCAGCTGTGCGGCAGCACTTCTGAAGATACCGTGTGGTTTTGGTATGCCATGGTTGGCGTTTAAATTGTCGGGGGTAGCTTGTAGTAATTGGAGCTATGGTGTCGAGGGATGAAGCAAGTGTGTTGTTGTAAAAAGAGGCTGCTGTGTCTGGGCAGGAAAGGGTTAACATGGAAGGTAAGAGAGGTTCGAGTGAGGCTGACAGTTGGGTAATGGTATTTTCTGGTAATGGCCTACAAGTATGAGGTGAGCGCTGTAAGTTTGTCTTGTTAGGGGTTAGCACTGGAGAAAAAGATAGGAGGTGGTGGTCAGACAGAGGGAAGGGGTAGATGGAGAAGTCTGAAAGGGAGCATGATCTGGAGAAAACCAGATCAAGTGAGTGTCCCTCGGTGTGCGTAGGGGAATTAGTCCATTGAGAGAGACCAGAGGAAGATGTCAGGGAGAGGAGTTTGGAACTTGCAGAGTTGTTAGATATATCTAAAGGGATGTTAAAGTCACCCAGAATAAGACAGGGAATATTAGTAGAGAGGAAGAAAGGGAGCCAGGCAGAAAGGTGGTCAAAGAACTGCGAGGTAGGGCCTGGAGGGCGATATATGACAGCAATTTGAAGAGAGAGTGGAGAGAAAAGACGGATTGTGTGAGCTTCAAAGGAACCGAATGAGAGGGAGGGAGGGCTTGGTATATTCTGGAAGGTGCAGTGAGGTGAGAGAAGGATGCCTACACCACCACCCTTTCTGCCATCAGGCCTAGGAGTGTGGCTGAAGTGTAGTCCTCCGAAGGAGAGTGCAGCAGAAGCAGTAGTGTCTTGGGAGGGGATCCAGGTTTCAGTAAGAGCTAGGAGGTTAAAAGCATGAGATAGAAAAAGGTCATGTATACCAGCGAGTTTGTTGCATACCGAGCGGGCATTCCATAGGGCACAGTTAAAGACGGGAGGGAGTTTATGGTTGGAGATGATAGGAATAAGATTGGTTAGGTTGCGCATGTTGATTGAGTTTGCTGGTTGAGAGTGATAGGAATAGGACAGGAGTGGTAGAGCAAATGCAGGTAGGTTTCACATATACAGGTTGAGTGTAGAGGTACTGGGATAGCTTTGACAGCAGAGAGATTGGGAGGGATAGGATCTGGAATGCTTTAATGGGGAGTAGTGGGTAATAAAGGGATCCACAGTGTGGTGCCCCCTACTGGCGTGATAGCCCTGGCCTTCCCCAAACTGTTCCCACAAAGTTGGAAGCATAGCATTGTCCAAAACATCTTGGCATGCAGAAACATTAAGATTTTCCTTCACTGGAAGTATGGGGCCTAGCCCAACCCCTGAAAACCAGCACCATCCCTTTATTCCCTCCTCCACTAAAGCCAGCAAACCATGACTTGCCCATCAGACTGCTAGAGAAGGGTGATTTGTCACTCCACATAACATGTTTCCACTGCTTAAAGTCTAGTGGCAGCTTACTTTCTACCACTCGCACGCTGCTGCTCGGCCATGAAAAACCCATATAGCCCTGGTCCTGAATGGTTAAACTGGTGAAATTCATATAAACTCGCATTAAGAGATTTCAGTATAAGAAGACATTTCTAAAAATTATAATTCCGTGTGCATCACATTACAGTTGTCTGTTCTGTTGAACAGGTTTTGAAAGCATCGCTCACAGGTCCCTTTAATTACATTAGGTCACAGGTCCCTTTCTGAGTGATTTTTAGATTTAAAAACATGCATGTGTAATAGTCCTTTACAGAATTTTTAACAATTATTACCGGTATGAGTCTTCTCTTACAAAACAAAGGATTTGTAATTCAACTTTCAATCTATTAGCTATGAGATGTCAGCACAGTTGTGAGCTCAAAATTATGTATTAGTTAACTGTCTAGCTGTAACCAGATAATAAGGTGTACTTAAAACTACTGTAAGTAATAGTTACTAATATGTAGTTATTTCTAATATAACACATGAATTCCTCTAGTTAATATGACTTGGATAAAAGATGACTGATTATTGTAGAATCTGCTGGACCACCTTTTGGTCATTTTATTTGATTCTTGAAAACGTGCTGCTCATTTGCCGTAGCTGTTTGATGTATGGGAACAAATCATATACTATTTCTCAAGGTACTAGATTACTGAAAATTGGCTACATTAGCTCAAATGTGTGTAGCTGAAAGAGTATACATAGTAAGAAGCAAAAAGAGCATAAACTGATTAATTAACACCCATAAATCTCTATAATGGTGCTGTCTAGACGTTAATGGAAGTATCATGCCTCTTCCTGGTGCTGGATTTTTACTGACCTTTTTTGACAAACAATGTAATTGGTAATTAGGGGATAATTTGTGTAAACAAATGTTAGATCTGCATAGGGAATGCCCGGTTTAATGGCTTATTATTGTTCTGTGTAGCTTAAGGTCTTGTGAGAACAGTGAGGGTTTTTGCTGGTGACCATGATTCATAAACATATTAAAAAGTGTACTACAAACATGATATTCAGTTTAACACATTCAAACTATGTTTCGATTTTCATCTTCTCTCTTTTTATTCAGTGTTAACATTTGAAATAGGGACATCTTATTAAATGGAAGGAAGGTAGCAAACGTTTTGTCAAAAAACCATAAATCAGACATTTGATATCTTACAAAGCACCTTATCTTATATTACTTCTAGGTGTGGTGCATCAAATTATTTTTATGCACAGTTGTATGTTTCTAGTGGATGTGGTGAAATATATAAGAACACATTTTTATAGGTTTTATATACTTTTTATTAATCATTTTTTACAATTTACATTTATTTATTTATTTGTTGATCTTATTCTTTAAAAAAATGTTTCTCACTCTTATCACCCTCTGATCATGAATCATGGCTCTGTGTATGCAGGAATGTACATACACATAAACTATATGGACAAAAGTATTGTGAGTTCAAATCTGAATTGAATTAAGTGCTTCAATCAGACCCATCACCACAGGTGTATAAAATCACGCTCCTAGCCATGCAGTCTGCATTTACAATTTAACGTTTAGGAACAGCAGTAATGTAAAGAACAACAAAGAGGTAAAGAACGGGATCAAAGAGTGCCGAAGTGTAAAAGAGTTCCAAACTTCCACTGGCATTAATATCAGCACAAAACCTTTGCAGCAGGAGCTTCATCGAATGGGTTTTTCATGGCCGAGCAGCAGCGTGCGAGTGGTAGAAAGTAAGCCGCCACTAGACTCTAAAGCAGTGGAAACGTGCTGTGGAGTGACAAATCACCCTTCTCTAGCAGTCTGATGGGCGAGTCATGGTTTGCTGGCTTTAGTGGAGGAGGGAATAAAGGGATGGTGCTGGTTTTCAGGGGTTGGGCTAGGCCCCTTACTTTCAGTGAAGGAAAATTTTAATGTTTCTGCATGCCAAGATGTTTTGGACAATGCTATGCTTCCAACTTTGTGGGAACAGTTTGGGGAAGGCCACTTTCTATTCCAGCATGACTGTGCCCCAGTGCCCAAAGCATGGTCCATAAAGACATGGTTTAAAGAGTTTGGTGTGAATAACTTGACTGGCCTTCACAGAGCCCTGACCTCAACCTCATCGAACACTTTAGTGATGAACTAGAGTGGAGGTTGCGAGTCAGGCCTTCTCATCACACATCAGTGCTTGACCTTACAAATGCTCTAATGGGCAATGGGCAAAAAAATGGGATGAATGGGCAAAAATTCCCACAAAAACACTCCAAAGTCTTGTGGAAATCCGAAGTGTAGAAGCTGTTATAGGGGCAAAGGGGGGTATTAATATCTATGTATTTATAATGCAATGCCATAAAAGTACCCGTTGCTGTAATGGTCAGGTGCCCCAATACATTTGTCCATATAGTGTATGTATAAAATAGGTATGTGCGTATTTGCAAGCAGGAGTGTCTAAAAACTACCTAAGAATCATATAACCTTTGCACAGCTTTCTTTTCCATAAGGTTCTAAATAAATCTTCAGTGGTCGAGTCTGTAGATAGTATAATCAATCATCATCATGCTGCACTATCATATTTCTAAGAAAACCCACTCTGGAAACATTGTCCTGTGCATAAACTATATGTTCAGATTCATTCTGTGCAGTAAATAGGTCATCCTGTCTGTGGTTTGAGATTAAAACAGTTACTCATTCTGATGGGAAGTGTTTTATAAAAGACAGGAGTGATAATATTTCAGTTTCTAGGATTTTTCTTCAGTGGCTCAGGTGTTCGTAACACATTCATACGTTTTCCATTGTGTCTGTGTTCATAAATGTATAAAATAGCTTTCAGTGAAATTAGTTTTGAAAGGCATGATTGAAATCTGCAAAACAAACCTATGAAACAATGCTGGCTGGCAAGTTTTCTACCTAACCCTTTGGGTGCTGTTTTGCATATCCTACATGTAGTTCAACTTTCCATAACCTGCTGTTTGCTGTTTTTTTCATTGTTTGTGGACTTAAAGGCATAGCTTAACCAACCATAAATATTTAATGTAATTAATATGCTGCTAAAGCAGCCAATCACTGCCAGCCAAGCACTTCCATTGACATATATGTAATTTCTTTTTGTTGTGTATAGGAGTGTCTTGTTAGACCTACTAGAACTCTTCTGAGAACCAGCATTGGAACTGACTGGTGGTTTGTGTCCAGACAATGTGCACTGCTGAGCTAAAGATGCGTTGGAATTGGTTATTTCTCATTTGTATATTAATTATTTTAGGTATTTTTTAGAAGATGTATTTGTTTGATAACATTGGTTCCCCTGCTCATAAAGTGTTGTTAAGCCCCAATACCCAGTATTATGGAAAGCTGTGCCTAACTGGTGGCATAGTGCCCCTGAAATTTTTCCTTTTTCTTTCTTTATTTTTGTAGATGAACATTAACAAGAGATTTCATAGCAGTCCATATAGGCTGCCCATACATTCCCTCAGTGTATTATAGTCTGTACTACTTTTGCTGGATTGCTGTTCCGCTTATTCACCACTGTTGTGGAAATCAAACGTTGTGCTGACCACCAGACTTCTTTGAATGTATAAAAGTTTATTCCGGATACAAGCTAGTGATGGGAAGTTCGGATCATTAAAGTGAATCGGATCATTTCGATTCGTTCACTGAAATGATCCGATTCATGATCCGGATCTTCGGATCACTCAGTGTGTCTGCACGGAGTTACTGTTTTCCAGTAACTCCGTGCAGGCACACTAACGATTGGCCCCGCCCCTTTCATTATGAATCCTCCCCCCTGCCTCCAGTGATGTCAATGAAGGCAGAGAGTCGTTCAAAGATTCGGATCTTACAGGGATCCGAATCTTACAGTGATCCGGATCACTGTAAGATCCGGATCATTGTAAGATCCGGATCATTGTAAGATCCGGATCTTTGAACGACTCTCTGCCTTCATTGGCATTCTAATCATTCAGAGAATATCACCATACTGTTATAAATAAATACATTAATAATCACTGCCCCCAGGATTTACATTCCCCTTTATCTGCAACTGCACCTTAAGCTAACCATAACTGCCCCCAAATTAACCCTAAACACCCCATTAAGCATAACTGCCCCCAAATTAACCCTAAACACCCCATTAAGCATAACTGCCCCCAAATTAACCCTAAACACCCCATTAAGCATAACTGCCCCCAAATTAACACTAAAGACCCCATTAAGCATAACTGCCCCCAAATTAACCCTAAACACCCCTTTAGGCATAACTGCCCCCAAATTAACCCTAAACACCTCATTAAGCATAACTGCCCCTAAATTAACACTAAAGACCCCATTAAGCATAACTGCCCCTAAATTATCCTTAAACACCCCATTAAGCATAACTGCCCCCAAATTAACACTAAAGACCCCATCAACCATACCAATTTATTAGGTAATTTATCTGGAGTACATGCAATTAATTTAGGGGCAGTTATGGTTAATGGAGTATTTAGGGTTAATTTCAGGGGCCGTTATGGTTAATGGGGTCTTTAGGGTTAATTTCAGGGGCCGTTATGGTTAATGGGATCTTTACGGTTAATTTCAGGGGCAGTTATGGTTGATGGGGTATAAGGGTTAATTTTATGCTGATGACTGAGGGTTAATTTAATTAATTTAATAAAGTTAACTGTAGGTGCAGTTATAGGTAAATGGGGGCAAACTCAGGGGAATCTAAATCCTGGGGGCAGTGTGAACATTATTAATGTATTTATTTATAAAAGTATGGTATCAGTAATATTCTCTGAATGATTCGAATCTCTGTAAGATTCGGATCCTTGTAAGATCCGGATCCCTGTAAGATTCGAATCATTCGGATCAAGCTACTAGTTTTGAAATTTTAGTCTGCGCTACTGCTATAGAAGGAGTACAAGATTCCCTGTGGTAGTAAACAGTAGCGTCAATAGAAACTAATATTGCCTCAATCGCTTCAATTTTTTCAAGGATGTATATGGCTTTCTTTTGATATGGTTTATATATAACCCTTTATAAAGTACCAATAATATATTAAACATAGACAAAAACTGAAACAAACCCAAATATTTAGGCATTTAAATTAGGATTCTTTATCACAGATTAAGTGCCACTGCTTGAAAACCCTTATTGTTGTTCAGCAACATCCACAAGTATATATTTTTTAAAAACTTTCTAGTCTTTTGTAAGGGAGAAAAATGGCAACTTATGTATTACACTACTTTTTTTTATTTATTTTATATTTATATCATATTTTGAAAACTTTGAGTTTTTAATTTCTGTTTCTAGTGGGTTGGATACGAGGTGTTTGGGCACACAGGTCATCCGCAGTGTTGGAAAGAGAAAAGATCTCTCTTGTAATTGCCCCATCCAGCAGCAGGACACCAGCGAGCCTGATAGCCCAATAGCTCAGAATAGACTCCTTATTGAAGAATTATGTTCAACCAAATAATTAAGCTTTGCAGTTCCCTAATTTATATAACACAATCAGAACAGTTTTTTTACGCTACCAGGAGGTGTCTTTTTATTTTATATTTAAACTAGCTAGAACACTTAACCTATTTATTTAAAACTTTACATCTGGACACCCCCCACACACTATGGTCATTCCTATGAACAAACTTTATTTGGCAGGATTAATACACTCAGCATATGTTGTAATGTAACATATACTGTTATATATTGAACTAACATGGTAAGATTCTGTAACTGTCCTGTACTGTACTGAAAAAAAGTTAAAATTGATTGATACAGTGCCTTTTTTTTTACAGAAATGTGAGCTCTGCTGGTGAGGAGGCACGCAGGAGAATGAGGGAATGTGATGGACTTACAGATGCGTTGCTTTATGTCATCCAGTCTGCACTTGGAAGCAGTGAAATAGATAGTAAGGTAGGTTGGGTGTCTTCAGGAACATGATTAAATAACAAAATAAAAGAGTCTACTTTATTTCAATCTAAGTTATACTAGAATGCTTTAACCTTTTTGCTCTACTTTTTTTTTAAAGACCGTAGAAAACTGTGTGTGTATCTTGAGGAACCTCTCATACCGGTTAGCTGCAGAAACATCTCAGGGACAGCAGATGGGAACTGAAGAACTTGATGGACTGCTTTGTGGTGACACCAACGGTAAAGATACTGAAAGTTCAGGATGCTGGGGCAAGAAGAAGAAGAAAAAGAAATCCCAAGATCAGGTGTGTTGTGATTTTTACAGCCTGATTGCATTAGGTTTTCTAGAGTCTAAAGTGAATCCTAGAAACTAGTTCAGTATGAAAAAGTTCCTGCGCATACTATTAAATGTCAGCTGTCAGCTTTAGCAGAGGATCCATGTGGCTTTAGCAGAGGATATGTATGCACATTTCTGACATGCTGCAACATAACAATTTATGGACAAAAGTATTGGGATACCTGACCATTACACCAACAGGGACTTTGATGGCTTTGCATTCTAAATACATAGACATTAATATGTAGTTGCCCCCTTTGCAGCTATAACAGCTTCCACTCTTCTGGGGAGGCTTTCCACAAGATTTTGGAGTGTTCCTGTGGGAATTGTTGCCCATTCATTCAGTAGAGCATTTGTGAGGTCAGGCACTGATGTTGGACAAGAAGGCCTGGCTCACAATCTCCATTTCAGTTCATCCCAAAGGTGTTTGATGGGGTGGAGGTCAGGGCTCTGTGTGGGGCAGTCAAGTCCTTCCACACCAAACTCATCCAACCATGTCTTAATGAACATGTCCATATAGTGTATATCCCACTTTCAAATACACATTCAGATGTTTAGTACATCTAGTGCTTCAGCACAATGGCCACTAAATAAAAAAATAAGGATGAATCCTTCAACGCATTTGCATGCAATCAATAAACCCATTTGTGATAGTTTGAAGTTCCCCTTTAAGATCTGACTTTTAATTGAAAACTACTCTGTGACAGAGAAAATCAATGGCTTTTATCACTGGTGAATCTCTTACACTATCAGGGATCCATTATAATCCATTCTATATTAATTATCTTGTAATCTGTGTCTTTACGGAGACAAAAAATCTTTACTTGGCATGTAGGTAGTACTTCTTAAGACATTTTATAGTCTTCTTTTGTGCCAGGAAGAAGAGCAACATTTCAAGTTAAGTATACATGTGTCAATAGATAGCAAAATTGAACTATTGTCATAGCACACAAATGCAGTAAAATAAGGCAATAATAGTACAATCTATAAACCTCACTTAATTAACTTGACTCTATATGAATCTATATACAGTGTGTGTATATATATATATATATATATATTTATATTTGTATACTGTATTTGCTTAATTCCTGTAAATAGCACATTTTCTGTTCAACAAATTTAAACAAATAAAAACCCTATGGGGAACTTCAAAAAACATTTGCAAATGTTTGATATGGTTTTATGAAACGGGACCTTAAAGGTGCTGTTTCACCCACGCTGATGAAGTACAGCATCAGAAACATTATTTTTGGTAATGGTAAATGCTCAAACCCTTCCTAGAAATAATGAATTATTCAAGTAAAATTTGGTATTATACATAATTTTCGCAAGGAACACTTAATTGCCATGTGACACAAAAGCAGATTTGTTTAGGTTGTAGCCATAGAGAGTTAAAAGGGTCTTAAAAGTTTCTGTAGCTTAGTGATTATACCTTTAGAGTAAAGAATAAAATTACAGATCTGCTAAGGCATATTTGGTTACAGCAATAAAGAGTGTAAATAGTTTTGTCTAAGCAGAGTAGCAACTTTAATAGGCATTTTGCATTAAAGGCCTTAAACACTCATTGAGCCTTTTTGGCCCGTAGCATTTTTGCTAGATGGTTTGTATAACACTTTTGCTAAGTCACCTTTTGAACGATTCACAAGATTAAAATAGAGTCAATAGAATTTACCATGTATATTATACAGCTTGCCATTTTGTAACACTATTAAAGGAAGAGGGTTACAGCAATGTGTGGATCCACTAAGCACCTAAGATACAAGTGATATTTGGTGAGTTAGAATGAAACACCTGAAATATCTGTGTGATTTTCTTTATTGAAACAGTGGGATGGAGTAGGACCTCTCCCTGACTGTGCAGATCCACCAAAAGGAATTCAGATGCTATGGCATCCTTCAATAGTTAAACCCTACCTCACTCTTCTGTCTGAGTGCTCAAACCCTGATACGCTGGAAGGCGCAGCAGGAGCATTACAGAACCTGGCTGCGGGGAGCTGGAAGGTAAGAATGTGTACATGTAGATTTTCATGTTTCAATGTTTCCCTAATCAAAGGGACATCATTTTGAAAACTTGATTTAATCAACCCATTTCCCTTACAGTGGCATATACATTATCTGCTGTAATAATACAGGGCTGTGAGACAACTGCATAGAATCGTAATGAGAACGTAACCTAGCCATGCTGATTGGAAACAAAACTTCTTAACCAATAAACAATCTATGTTCTAATTCATTTATCATGCGTAAGGATTTGAAAATACACTGTTTTTGCTTATGACGATTAACCAATAGTGATCCATTTTGTTAGTCTAATAAGTATTATACCAATGACCGAATTTCAGAGATGTGAACGGTTTTCTTCAGTCTAGCATTATAAACCTAGCATCAGCAAATGTAACAAGGACAAAACCTGCCTGATGTGCCTATAAGAACCTGTCAAAAGCCCTGTAGCTGTTAGAAATATCATTTCAAAGTACAACAAAGGGATTGTAGTGTGAATATAACTGTGAGTCCACCTAACAGTGAAAAGAGCTTATGACTGGTAAAGCATATTGTTTCATGGCTTCAATATATGTATTCATAAAATGCATAAAATGTATTTACATTACTATTTGTCATACATGTCAAATGCAATGACAAATACATTTTCTGTAAATTGTTTTTTTCTGTAAAATGAGTGACAGGCAAGCGTTTTCTTAGACTTAGCTATTAGCACTGGTTCGAATACAGTAACCCTTCATGACAAGAATATTTCACACTCTAAAGACAGGATCATTATTATTAATATTATTACCAAATATTTGTTAAACCAGAATTACCCTTTTTGTGTTTAGTGTACCGGCACAAATCTGATATATATGTAAAACTAGCGTTTGTGTCCGTCATCGAAATTACAGGGCCAAAAATCTCTTTCCACTTTTCTCTTCCCAGATCTTTCTCTCCCCTTTTTTCTGTTTTCCATGTTCTCTGTTGCCCCCTTTCCTCCCATTCTCTTCCTTTCACTGTCCCATACATTTCATCTCTCTCCCTTCCATTCTCTCTCTCCCTGCACCGCTTATTTCTCCCCCTCTCAACTCACCTATATTCCCCTTATCTACCACAAGCTCACACTTTCCCTCCTACCATCTGTTGAAGTTACCTACCTTATCCTGTCTTCCACTCTCTTCACCTACCATCACCTCACTTCTCCATTCCTTACATCACCTTATCTTTCTTCGCCTCACATATTCTATGCTTGTCAAGAGAAGACAAAGTTTAAGTGGAACTTAGTGTGTTGCTATTAACCCCCTTCAGGACCTACGTTTGCATACTGTGTCTTCCCTTGAAGACCACAGTTTTTTTTAAAATATTCAAATTCCGTGCTCGTGATTTGCTTCAAAGCGATCACGTGCATGGAATTGGGGGGGGGAGTGGCTGCTACGGATCGCTGGGGACACCCAGCGATCAGAAGCAGCCGCCCCTCTTGATCCCAGCGTTCCAGCGTTCATCGCGCATCATCGGTCTTGAAGGGGTTAAAGGTTTGACAACCTCACAAAAAGAAAAAAAGGCATTTACTTGAGGATTAGAAGCTGCCATCCTTAAAGAAGCCAATCAGTGGCTGGAAAGAGCTCCCATTGATTTCCTGCAAGCACTTAAGCTGATTGGCGCTAAGTAAACCACAGCCAAACACGTCCCCTTCACAGACAAAAGCTGAGGGGTGGGCAAAGGGGCAAACGCATAAGGGGTATTCTACAGAATCTCTCATGCGTTTGCAAGGGGGACACCACAAACATTTTATGAAAACATTTTATGCATCATATGCATTACGGTACCCTTGCAGTCACCCAGGTTACTTGTAATATTCTGAACAAAATGTATCAATTTACAGGTTGCTTGGAATACCCATAAACTAGTCTGAACAAAAACTAAGTCTACATTTGAAGATTCGCTATATTTTATGTCAGCTAGACATTCTCTGCACTTGCTATTTCTTAAAATGATGGACTCCTTGATTCTTAGCTTCCTGATCGTCTTGCCTCGTGCGACTACCTCATTTGTAATCTGTCTCTGTCTTGCTCTGCTTAACTTAGCGGTTGCCTCTTGTCTCATTCCTGTGGTGTGCCTATTAATGAATATTCTAGCATTAAGACACTAATCTGCGACAGTGTTTCAACAATGGAGTGAATTATTGTACAACCTCTGATTCTCTTGCTTTTCAGTGGTCCATATACATACGTGCTGCTGTTCGTAAAGAGAAAGGTCTGCCTATTCTTGTGGAGCTTCTTCGAATAGACAATGACAGAGTGGTCTGTGCAGTAGCCACTGCTTTACGAAATATGGCCTTAGATGTCAGAAATAAAGAACTAATAGGTATGTCTCCTTGTTTACTATGTAAACATGTAGTTATGTTTTTACGTTAATAATCAGACATAGCAACACATTTCTGTCTAGCAAAAATGAATTAATTATTTTTATTCTTTATCCCTTTGTTCATGATTGCTTTAAGTATTACAAGAGTGGATCGTATTTTTTTCCTTCCTCAAGAATATTACAATGCAATCACACTTTCATAGTCTGTGCTTGAGTTTTACACTGTGTTCAGCATATTGCTTCAATACTGTGTGACCTACTGGTCACTGTCCTAATTACCTTGTGGCCTTCTGCAAGTTGGGGTACATGTACCTGGCTGTGCCTCCACCTGGGTGTCCAGTGTATGGATGGGTTTCCCGGGCAGGAGTATAAGAACTACAATACACAACAATAAAACAGCATAAACATGTATATGTATAATATGCAGATAATATGGTATCTAACTGAACACACGGGAATCTGGCTACCAACACACTCCAAAGCCCACAGGTTTTGCAACCAAAACAGTTGTAGCCCCCTGTGATTATGCAGAGTGGCCAGCAGAGGGAGTGTGGTCACATGACAGCCAGGAGCTGTAGGAGGGACTCTAATTGGGAGGGAGAAGGATCAAGCTGCAGTAAGCTGAGAGGTGGGAGGCCTAGCTTGATCCTGTGGAAAGCAGTGTCCAGCAACAGCATCTAGGCAACTCTTCTTTATTTCTTTCTTAATTTTTTTTAAGGGGGCAGGTGCGCTTTAATCGGAATTAACACATTGGCTACAATTAACTAGCTGTTGCTGGGAATCTCCAAGGTCCTGCTTTTTTAACTGGATATTTTGTATCTCAACTGCACTTGACCTTGACTGAAGACAGTAGTTTATGGGATGTGATCATGGCCATGAACCAAGGCTTTCTCTTGCACCATTCTCAGGAAAAGCAGCAGTACCAATTTCTATTACGAGAGTGGGCTACAATTCTTAAAGAGACATTTGAAATAGAAATCATAATAATAACGATTTAATCTGCTTTAAACTATGTTTTTAGTAAGGATGACCCTGTAGTAAAGCTGTGTTAATCAAATAATAAAATCCTGACATTCTGATAAAGACCTGCTTAGCCTCTATCCGCCCTCAAGAACATAACATACTGTTTCGGGTTTCACATGTTATTGAACAGTTAAGCTTGTCTTTTTATTTAGTTGTTGAAAGCAGTGTACTATGTCAGTCTTTAAAAAGTTGCTTTGTAGCAAGCAAAGCATTTATTTATGTATGAAAACATATGGATAAGCAGGTTGGGGATATAAAAAAAATCAAATAGAAACATCTGAGCATAGAGTATAAAAGAAGATATGAAAGCATATATTTATTGCTGATTTCTTGAATATAGTGCCAAGAATATTTTGTATTTGGATAACACTGCTATTTAATATTTTATACAATATAGGAATAAAGATACAATTTACCATGCATACATATAACTTCATTTGCAATCTCCCGACTTATTCACATCTAATTTTCCACAGCACATATTATTGCTAGTACCTCACCTCATAAATACTGGATGTACCAAATTGTATAGACAATATGATTTTTTCCAGGGAAATTTGCATCAGGACCTTTATGTTTAAATAACAATGCATTTTAAAAATGTATTCTGTCAAAGTACTTTACTGAAATAATTAATGACATCACAAGGACATCCGTGATGATAATGGCTTTTTCTACCAGTAATATATGCAGTTTGCTACCAAGAGCGTGACAAGCAATGTAATCTATTGTTTTGCAAAGCTTGCCGTCTAATATTGGTAGTTACACAGAACCACACAGAGAGCCAAAGGCAGAAAGTAAAATTGAGTTATTCCATACTGGAATGAGTGCCAAATAAGCCCATCTTACATTAAACACAAAAATGCATTTTGGCCTAGGAAAGCTGGTCCATGGGGAGCAGCATACACTGGAGATGGGGTGGCTGGGGTCACTGCCCTTGATCATGCCTAGGACATTGCCCAAAGTAAATACTCCTCTGAATTAACATATTGGGCAAGCACTACTATTGAAAAATACAGCTCAAATGACAAATATATATATATATATATATATATATATATATATATATATATATATATATATATATACAGTCATATATTATATTATTTGGTTGTGAAACATCAGGAGTTTAGAGATCTTCATATTTCCTGAGCCACTTTGTCGAACCACACTTATTTGTATACTATTTGTCCATCAAATTAATGTAGTATCTGAATTGATTTCTGGGACTTCTGCTAGCAAATATCTATTGAAGTAACATTTTTTTCTTACGCAGCTTGCAAATAACACAGTTATAGCAATTTCGCTTATCTGCGTTTCACTTATGAGAAATATTACCATTGTCACTGATGAAAATCATTGGCTTTAACCTCTGTTACAAGCTGTATAATAAAATGGTTACATCAATTGACATACGTATGTTGGCAAATGTCCCAGAAATCAATTAAAAGGACACTCCAGCTATCTCATGCACTTAATGATTATAATAGCTCAGTGCCACATTCAAATTAACATTTTGTTGCATGCAGGATTCATCATCATGCCCTCTGTGCATTTGCTCTCTTTAAGTGACTGTTAATCATATGAAGGGGGAAATATTAAAAAAAAAAAAAAAAAAGTTTAACAAAGTAAATAAAGTTTTCAGTTTAACCCCTGGAGTGCTTGCAACTATTTAATCTAACAACAAATAGGTTAAGTTATTGGTTTAGATGTGTGATATGAGTTGGATCAATACATATACAAGTTCTATTTATGCTTTAGGTTTAATTTCTAATTAATTCTATATGTTAAAAAAACATAGTCTATGGCTCAAAGACCAAATGCAAGTATTTGGAAACCTGTTCCACCTTACTAATTTAAATGTGTGATGTATGTTACTCCAACTCTCAGGTGCCTCTCATCAGGAGTGCCCTCAGGCTGGTTCAAAATTTCTCGAAAAAGGGCTGATCCAAGCCTTCTCCACTCCAATGTAGAAAGGTCACGTAAACCGAGGTTACGTGATCTCTCGGGTAAACGTGTGGCCGCTCACAGCTGGAGAGAAAGCTGCACTTGTAGTAAGGGGGTGAGTGAGGAAAACAGGAAGAGGGTAATGGAATGACTATGCATGTATGAATGTGTATGTAAGTGTGAGCATGGCAAACATGGCAAAGACAAGATATCTGGGGAAAAAGATGGCACTGGGAAGCTGTTTGAGGACCACAATGGTACTGGGAAGCTGTTTGGGCACGGACATGGCACTGTTAAGCTGTTTGGGGACAGAGATGTCAGAGGCAATATTTGGGCAGAAATATGATGCTATGAAGCTGCCTGAGGACAAATATGGCACTTTTCAGGTGTGTGGGCATAAATATGGCACTGTGTGATGCAAATGTTGTGGGAATGTTGGGGGATGTGCTAACTTAACCAATTTGAGCATCTGTGATCTTTCTAGTATAGCTGACATGGATGACTGATCTTGGTGAAAGTGGTTGAATTTACACTCTTCATGTCACTAGGTGCATGCACTGTGTGCACAGTAAGCACTGTGTTGCCTCTTAAAGTTCGATAATCAAAGCTATCATTGAGGCGTCTATTGAGTCAAAAATCTACTACTTGTCACTGTATTTTCCACCCATCTATAGTGCTGATTATATTGTGATTGTAAATGAATACTCTAGCCCTTTTTGATGATGTTGGAGACCATTTTGAATATACTGCAGTGCATTTTATGCTTGCAAGTCAGTCCAGCCATTCTTCAGACATACTTCTGTCTCATTTAACTCCTCCTGTAGCTTACTCTACTAAAAGCAGGAAGCATACAAAATATTTCTAGCATGTGGTCAGTAGAAGATCTATTTTAGTCAGTAGAATTAAAAGGGAGTAGCGGCAAAAAATAAATTAGCAGCGGCTAATGTTTCCTGGTTAGAGGAGGTGAAAAGAGACAGAACTCCAATAACTAAACAATGCCTGGTCCATGCTAAAGGATAGCATTGTTAAATATCTGGAAGTAAATGGTTTACATGATCAAAAACAGCACATATTTACTACAGGAAGATCTTGTCAAACTAACTTAACTGGGTAATTAAGATAATAGACCAGGGAGGAGCTGTTGATATAGCCTATCTGGATTTAGCCTATTTTAGGATTTTATCTCAAAAAGCAAGTAGGATGCTGGGTTACATTAGGGAGACAGAGGGAAGTGATTGTGCCACTTTTCAGATCTCTGGTCAGTCCTCACCTAGAGTATTGTGTACAGTTCTGGAGACCCCATCTCCAGAAGGATATTGACACATTGGAGAGAGTTCAGATGACAGCTACAAAAATGGTAAGTGGTTTGCAGGACAGAAATTATCAGGAAAGGTTAAATGATCTTAATATGTACAGTTTGGAGGAAAGAAGAGAGAGTGGGGATACAATATAAACATTTAAATACATAAAGGGATTTAACGAAGTTCAGGAGGCAAGCTTATTTGAAAAGAGGAGCAATATTAGAACAAGAGGTCATGGTCTAAAATTTGAACGCCAGAGGCAAAGATGTAATGTAAGGAAGTTCTACTTTACTCAGAGGGTAGTAGATAAATGGAACACTCTCACAGCAGCAGTGGTGGAGGCTATCCCCTAATAAGTAAGGGGATTTAAACAAGCATGGGATAGACATAAAGCTTTCCTCACTATAGGACCTGACCAAAGACGTATGGGGTTTAAACAATAGGCAGACTAGATGGGCTGAATGATTCTCGTCTGCCGTAAAATTCTATGTTTCAATGTGCATGCAGCAAAATGCTTTGGAATTTGTATAAAATGGACTAAATGGATAACCATGAAATGTAGGTTGTAGACTTCATTGTCTGTAAACCTAATTATTGGTGATATTGGTCTGTATAGTCACCTGTTTTTTTTGTAATGAACTACATACCATGTATACCGTATTGGCTCGGATATAGGCCGCCCCCGTATATAGGCCGCACCCTAAAAGTTTGGTGCTTTTTTAAAGAAAAAGTTTTTTTTCTTTAAAAAAGCACCAAAAAAAACATGTTGCCACTCTGTCCCCCCCCCCGAGATATGCTGCCACTGTCCTCCCTCCCCGAGATATGCTGCCACTGTCCTCCCTCCCCGAGATATGCTGCCGCTGTCCTCCCTCCCCGAGATATGCTGCCACTGTCCTCCCTCCCCGAGATATGCTGCCGCTGTCCTCCCTCCCCGCGATACGCTGCCGCTGTCCTCCCTCCCCGCGATACGCTGCCGCTGTCCTCCCTCCCCGCGATACGCTGCCGCTGTCCTCCCTCCCCGCGATACGCTGCCGCTGTCCTCCCTCCCCGCGATACGCTGCCGCTGTCCTCCTCTGCCCCCCCTCCTCGACTTACCGGAGCAGACTCCCGGTGTCTTGCGGGGCCGGCGAGGGACATCTACGCAATACGCGTATGCAACTTCCGGTACCGGTACCGGTACCGGAAGTTGCATGCGCGTATTGCGTAAATGTCTCCCGCCGGCCCCGCAAGACACCCGGGAGTCTGCTCCGGTAAGTCGGGGGTGGGCAGAGGTAAAGCGCTTAGATAACCTCCCGTGCCGGCACCCCCCCCCCCGTGGGAAGTGCTCGCAGGGGAGGCTGTCTGAGCGTATCGGGGAGAAGGATGCAGGTCCCCTGCACCGCTGCGGGGGATCTGTATCTTAACCCCGCTGCCTGCCCGGCGCCCGGGACTGCATGTCCCGGGCGTCGGGCGCTAGACCCCGAATATAGGCCGCACCCCCACTTTAAAAACTTAAAGTGGGGGAAAAAAGTGCGGCCTATATTCGAGCCAATACGGTAATTTAGATGGATGATTATATGCCACGGAACTTCCCTAAAGAGCTATTGCGAACTCCATAGTTGAGCCTTTCTGTTTGAGCATTAAGCACATACTTAGATATTCATAATTTAGTCTGACAGTTTATCCTGATATCTTTATCAGTAGCTCAAATACGGTGCTGTGATTTGGAATATTTCCTTATTCTACAAGACAAATTAATATCTGCAATGCATGAACTAATGTCTCACCTTGATAAATTGACCTGTGGGACAAATGGTCTAATAATTTAATTTAGCCCCAAAGCATTTCATATATATATCGGCTTAATTTACAGTGGAGTTACAAACGTTCCACTGATTTGATGCAGTTGCAACAAGTAGATGCAATATTGTAACACAATAACACAGTTGTAATACTATTTTACAGTAAGATGTACAGGAAATTATATTAAATTGGTATTTGAAAAATGAAAAAGTCATGTTCTAAACCATGTTTTATAGGTGGTTTACACTTCACTGCATTTTAATTTAGTTTGGATTGTTTAATTAGAACTAAATAAGCTGACTTTATAATAATCAGTAACAGCCTTAGTCATGATGGGTACAAAAAGTAAAAAAAAACAGCCTGGTCCTTATGGGGTTAATTATCCCTTGCCCCTTTTTTTTAGAATTTTGGGTTGTTTTAAAATGTTATGAGACTTGGTTCCAACTGGCATTTTGTATTAGGAATATAGAAAGGAAAACATTTGCCAGAATTATACGTCAGTTATTTTTTTCTGTCTGCCCATAATACATTAACATACCTGGGAACTCTCCGGGTTTGACCCAGAGATTTCCAGGTGAAGTACTGCTTCTCCTGTTCTCCAGGTCAAGACCCGAATCCTCCGGGTCACGGGAGTGGAGTCTTGACACGTCCCGCTCCCCACCGACTTTCCCTTAAAATAGGGGTGTTTCCCAATGCCGTCAGTGGGAACGCCCACCAATATCAGCGGGAACACCCCCTGATGTCAGGGGGACCTCCCACCGATGTGAGCGGGAACGCCCCCTGGCGTCAGGGGGACCTCCCTCTGGCGCAAGGGGGACCTCCCACTGATGTCACGGGACTGCCCGCTGACGTCAGTGGGCAGTCCTGGCCCGCAAGGGAAGGCTCCAGGTAGCCAGAGCCCAGAAGTTCCCAGGTATGTACGTAAATTAAGTAAGTAGTGCTTTCATCTTGCATTTACAAAAAATCAGGTTATGCAGACAACCCCCGCTGCTACTGGCACTTCTGCCAGGGCTTCTATGGTGGAGCACCGGAAGGTTATGTCACCGGAAGGTTATGTCCACCCATTGGCTCCGCTAGACACCAGGGAGTCTGGGGGTGCATTGGTAAGTCTAGGGGGGGGACAACATTATACCCCAGCTGGCAAGAAGCAGAAATCATACAAACCACACAAGCTACCATAGATCTCTGCTCCAAGAAAAAACACTAAGGTGTATCACTCTTCTATGTTTATAACGTGCCACTATTTAACAGTAGATTCAGCAGCATCACTCATTGGTTACACTGTGCTCTGAACAAAATATACTATTTTAAGTAATGAAGTGTCATTTGAGCACATGAGTTTGTTAGAATTTTACTTTTAGTTGAAAATATTATGATTTACTACACATGAACTCAAAGGGCTTTTGCAGGTATGCAAATGATAAGGGTGATGTAGGAAGGAAACATTTTATTATACTAATATTTTTGTATTGACTTGCATTTTACTTTTTATTGCATTTAACCATCTGGAAAATAGATTCAGATTCCTAAGAACACACAGTTAGTCTAATGGATAGTTGCCAACATAGTTAATAATCATTTTGAATTTAGACATGTAAATATAATGCCTCTTTATCCATTAGCATCATTTTTCAGTATGGCCTTATTGGGGGGGGTTAACAAAAAAAACTTGGGGAATTAACAGAAGAAAATTATAATTGAGTTAGATCACTTAGAGACAGCAGAAACTGTTATACCTTATTCTACTCTTTAATTTAAAGGGAAACCCCACACTCTAATGTATATGAGAGCTGATTACCCTTTAAATTTATATGATATAAATCCCCTATATGCATTTGCCCCACTGTTTTCCCTGCATGTGTTCCATCGATCACATCTATCTGCATGTCACATATTTACCGCCAATAAGCTCCAGAGCTGACTCGTCAAACAGCAAATCTGTGGTATAAAAAAACCCCTGTGCGCATGCACCAAAAGCACTACTACTGATTATTTCCTTAAGGTATATTTTTCCTATTTTTTTACTTTAAAAAATGTATATGACAGTAGTTACAAAGTTTGTAATGTTTAGCCTATGCAGAACCAACATATTTTTTAAAGTTTAATAACTCATAGTTAATAAAATTAAGACAGATTAGAAATCAAAATTGGTTTTTAATTGCACATTAACCAACAACCACACTACAAAGGCTTTTTTTTATATAATTAGATTTTTTTAAGACATAAGGACAAACAGAAAATATATATATATACAGAGCCGGCCTTAGGTGTTCTGGCGCCCTGTGCGGACTACTCCTCTGGCGCCCCCCATCCCAAAAAAAGAAAGGAATAAAAACTTGTAACAAAACTTGTAACAAAACCCCAATCACTATATACTACGCCAAACATTGATGTGGTGTAGGCGTACCATTCATTGTCTGGCTTAGTAGTAGGGATCTGTGATAAAGAGCGGGGTGCCGCTTGAAACGCGTCAGATTTGGGGTTTCCTGTGCACTAGATGCACTTAGGTGTGAATTATGCTTTTTAATCATTTAGTAAAATAAATAAAGCTGGAAGTTTTTTTCAAGTGCTGGATCGATCCTTTTGGTTTTTTTTGTGTTAGTAGTAGGGATGCACCGAAACAAATTCTGGACTGAAACCGAAAGTGCAGCATTTACCTGGCCATAAACCGAATATAGATATATATAATTAACAGCAATCACATTCCTATCATGCCCAGGCATACCCAGATTCCAGGATGTACTCGCAGACTTGGCATGATAGGAGTATGATTGCCCTATCTACCCCTTCTCACTCCCTTCTCCCTATCTACCCCCATCTAACTATCTACCCTTTCCCTCTTTGAAGTTCACTTACCTTTCAGGAGTCCTGCGGTGGGGGTGCAAGGCCTCTGCCTCCCAGATGGGAGTTATGATGTACTTTTAGAGCATAATTAGATCATGAAAAAGACATTGGAAATGGTACAGCATAACACCCATCACTCTCACACACTTACTATTCCACACATATACCAATCCACACGCATACCAATCCACACACATACCAATCCACACGTATACCAATCCACACATATATACCAATCCACACATATATACCAATCCACACATATATACCAATCCACACATATATACCAATCCACACATATATATACCAATCCACACATATACACTAATCCACACATATACACTAATCCACACATATATACCAATCCACACACATACCAATCCACACATACACCAATCCACACATACACCAATCCACACACATACCAATCCACACATACACCAATCCACACACATACCAATCCACACATACACCAATCCACTCTCACTGAATGCTTTCCTACCTTTCCTCTTTTCTCCTTACAGCTCCTTTTTCTTCTCTTCGCTCCTCTTCTTTAGTTCTTCTGTCTTCTTCCGGGTCAGAGGGCACGGACAGCGGTGGGCGCGGCTACAGTGTTGTGCGCCGGGATCTGACAACAAACCCCGGCGCACAGCAGCTGTTGCCGCATGGATCACAAGGGAGCGGTATCGGAGGTCTTTAACAGACCTCCGACTCCCTTGAGTGATTTTAAGCCGGGTTCAAGGGAGATCCTTGAACCAGCTTAAAATCACTCGAGGGAGCCGGAGGTCTGTTAAAGACCTCCGATACCGCTCCCTTGCGAGCCTGCTCCTCCAGCGGCATTACTGTCCATCTCTGGAGGGGTGCCGGGTGCCCCCCTGATGAGCGGCACCCGGTGCGGACCCCCCCCGCTAGGTACGCTATTGGCGGCAGCGGCACGCTACGGTGGCGGCGGACCCCGCGGCGGCGCCCCCTGGAGTGTGGCGCCCTGTGCGGTCGCACAGGTCGCACACCCCAAAGGCCGGCCCTGTATATATATATCTATATATATATATATATATATATATATATATATAGCGAAAAACAGTAAAAACAAATATCCAGACGCAAGCAGCGGTAAATATAACATAAGAATTATAACTATTATAAAGAGTAGGATGCGGAAACTGCAAGTTTCGTTACTTAATAATATCATCTTGAGATGAGTGGAGACGAACATTAAAACAGTCATATACAAATATAAAAATAATACGACATTAATATAAAAAAATGCTTAATTCGTAAATATGAGAATAATTCCCTATGTGGTATATTGTATCGTTTTTGTATATCGGCAAAGCGAATAATTAGTTTTCCTTCAGTAAAATCTGCGAGGGTATCAATCCCGCAATGTTTCCACAAGAGGATATTCAAATCTTTTATGTAAAAGTGTAGTGTTTCAATTGGTGAGAATTCAGAAAGAAGTGTTGATAAACCATACATATTCCGAATTCTGAATAGCGAATTCAATAAGTCTTTCACTAAAGAGCTTGTAATCGTCAATTTTTTTATGATACTATTATTAAGCCAACTTAACTTAAGTGGATCTGAATTATTACAAATTTCTTGCAATTGAATCATCCTAAATTATGTTTATTACTTAAGCCCCATGCAAGTACATATGATATTTGAGAAGCATCTTGTAATCTATAAAGATCTGGATAACCAATTCCAACCTGGGAGATCTCCCTCCTCAAAGTTTTCTTAGGGATCATGTCAGGCCCCCAACCAGGCCGCGGAGCTGCATATCTCTGTCTTGCTACTGTTTCCCTGTTTTGCTACAATCCATTCCTGGATTTCCTTATGCTCTGTACTGTGCTTCTGATTCCTTGATTCCAGTTCTGCTCTTTGCTTCAGCTCTGTTCCCTTTATAAGGTGTGCCCCACCTGTTATGTTTGTCTCAGTCTGCAGTCTACAGGTATGTCTTTCTGATATGTGTTTAGTTTCAATGTTCAGTTTATTAGTACTTCCGTAGGCAGGGTTTAGTGTTAGGACCCACCGAATATTGGAGTACTTTGGCGTAGAGGTGGGCTAAGCATACTATGGCCATAAGATGTGACTAAATCTCCAATAGTTATCATATAGTCTTAGGCTAGTCCTGTATTTATGTGTGTAGCCTGTCCCTGTAACCTATATTCCTCATTCTGCAACCTGCTTTTATAGTGCTATAAAAGATCTTTTAAACCAACTGTTTAATCCAAATGCCCGCAGGATCTCCTCCATAAACTTCCAAGTTAACTCTGTCAAATGCCTTTTCTACGTCTAAGGCTAATAGAACATAGGGAGTTTTCCTACGGTGTATTTCTTCTAATACCGTATTTGCTTGATTAGGTTGCCTGCGTACATCGCCCAGCCCTTCCCCGGCTGTCAGAGAGGAGATTTCCCTGCACCGATGGACGCAGACAACCCCTGCTGCTAATCGCACCTCCTTCCAGCTGCAGCGGAAGTTGCCTACGCTATGCATCTACTCGCTGCCCCGACTACACACCAGGGAGTCATTTCTGTAGGCAGAGTGCTCTATGATATGCCTTTTAACCCCCTTTATGCCACTCTGCCTCCAGAAATGCCTTTTAACCCTTTATACGCCACTCTGCCTCCTGAAATGCCTTATACCTCCCTATATGCCAGAGTGGCATATAGGGGTAACTATTACAAAACAAGTGCAACAAACTAAATCCAATCAGTAAGTGACACTATTCAGACTCAACATATTCATGAATTAATATATTTGGTCTTGCATGACCTATTTAGGAAAAAATACTTTTTTGTGAAACGCTTGCTAAACATTAGAAAACAACAATAAAGGACACCTTTTAAATAAATCTGTAATGTTTATCCAAAAGATTCCAGCCACAAAAGAGGAACTAAGTCATAACACCTACATTTTCCCCACAGTGTTAATCAGTTTTATGTTGTCAGCAGTGTGATATTATTCCAGAAGTGCTATCACTAGATATTTGATTTGTTTGTTATAACAAAGGAAACAAACAGAACAAAATGCACCAACTAACATATCATTAATACTTATTTATACTTTATACTTAATACTTATCATAAAGAAATAGATAATGAGTTTACAAATAAGTTTGTAAAGCCATGAAAAGTACTTTATTGTGATGTAAACCATGGAGGTCAAATGGCTTCTAAAAAAAAAAAAATAATTCTAATTGCTAATTATTGCTTTTTACCAATATTTTTGCAAGAATCTACTGTATGTGTACACCTAATAAAGTTTAGTAAGGTTCTAAATTTACTCACGTTTTTTTTTTGCTTGGAAATACTTATTATGTTAAAATATAGTTTTGTTTTAAGTTTAAAAGTGTTAGTTTGATTCATTATTCAGTAACAAGTTTCACTTTGAGGTAAAGCATTTTGGAAAAGTAATAATTTTACAGTTTTATTTCCAATAATGTGTTTGTTTTGTTTTTTAATAGGCAAATATGCCATGCGGGACCTTGTCCACCGTCTTCCTGGGGGAAACAACAGCAACAACTCAGGGAGTAAGGCGATGTCAGATGACACTGTTACAGCTATCTGCTGCACTCTTCATGAAGTGATAACAAAAAACATGGAGAATGCCAAAGCCTTAAGGGATGCAGGAGGCATCGAAAAGCTGGTTGGCATTTCGAAGAGTAAAGGAGACAAGTATGTTAGAATGAGCCAATATTTTAGGACATTTGTACACCTAATTGATGGCACTTTTATATGGTAGCTAATTCTAAATGCATGAACGGTGCAGCCCTCTCCAATTTAGTTACATGAGTACTAGTGTGTGTATTTATTGTCTTAGAATTTGTCACAGGGCATGCTTTCATCTTATATTGTTACATAAGATTAATTGATATATCTGTACATTTTTTCAAGACAATAGTTGTTTAGTTTGTATTTTTTTTTCTATTGGGTTAATTTATTAAAGGTGAATTACAATTAAGCTGGTAAAGGTGAGTTCACATTAGCAAAGGGACCATCTGTGCTTAATGATACAATATGCAACAAAACTTGCAAAAATGCAATCCAATCAGATAAAATAATACAAAACCTCTCAATTTAATGTTAGGCGGCTCTATAGCCTCTGGTCCTGTGCAACAGTACCGAAGAAATGCTAATGTAATCACGTTTTTTAAAAATCGATCATAAACACAATAGAAAATTTGCAGGTGAGTTTCCTATTAGTAGAGGGTAAATTACTTGAAAGAATAATATGGGAAGCAATGCTAGACTATATTGAGGCACATACAATTATTTGTGTTATTCAACAGTATTCTCATTCTTTATCCTCTATGTTGTTAATGAATTAAATGAGTGGCACTTTAAGGTGACAGCCGCCTGATGACATCAGTGTGGCCGACAGCTGGATTTGTGCTGCCTTAATTTTTTTCTGCGCACTGGAGCAGCAGATAAGTATGTGGTCATGTTCGCAGCGGCCCACTGGGCAGGGCTCCAGGACAGCATGTGTAGAAAGCGTTCAGTATTAATTTAACAACATGACGGTTTATTGCAGACAATGCAATAAATTGTCACAAAAAGCAAGAAGGGTGCTGGGTTCTATAGCTGGAGGAATTAGCAGCAGGAAGAGGTGAGATCGTTCTGCCACTTTAAAGATCGGATCAGATCTTTACATAGAGTCAGAGCCGGCCTTAGGTGTTGTGGTGCCCTGTGCGGACTACTCCTCTGGCGCCCCCCCTCACTACCCCCCCTCTCTGCCCCTTCAAACTACCCGCCCTCTCTGCCCCTTTAAACTACCCCCCCTCAAACTACCCTTCCCCTCTATCCCTTCAAACTACCCCTCCCCTCTACCCCTTCAAACTACCCCCCCCTCTGCCCCTTCAAACTACCTCCCCTCTACCCCTTCAAACTACCCCCCCCCTCTGCCCCTTCAAACTACCCCCCCCTGCCCCTTCAAACTACCCCCCCCCGCCCCTTCAAACTACCCCCCCTGCCCCTTCAATCTGGGCCTGCCTACTCTTCTACATCACAATGCAAAAAATAATTGTAATAATAACTTAGATTGAAATGTGTCCAACCAGTCACGTGGAGGTGTGTGTATGTTCTTGTATAGCCACTAGCATCTAGTAGCTGAAGGATAAACTGCCTCCTTCATTCACTATACTACACTGTACCATGAACCCACAAATGGTTAATAACTTCCCAGAGCGGAAAAGGGGAAATGTGGACATTGTTTCTTCTGATTTTATGGTTTAGGAAATTTTAATCGATGGGGAGATTGCACTCAAGGGCAGGTGATTTGGATATTTAACTTGGCTTCCACAAATCAAATTCACAAAAAAGCCACAAGCAGATGCATCAAATATATTTGGGGTATCTAATTTGGGTTTGCACTGGGTTAAAAACCACCACAGTTATAGTTCCTGCATATCACAGCCCATATTTATAAGCACTTCTGCTTCCTCAAAAAAGCTTATCTTTAACTTAAAAAATGTTACAGTACATTATATACAGTATGGACAGGTAGTTATGGGTCACCTTAATCTATTTATTTCATTTAACTCCTGAATCCCCAAAACAGTTATGCGGATTTCTGAATGGAGTTTGAACAATAGTAATTTATTTAATTCATCTTTTTATTTGGATTCAAGATAATTCATTATTAGACTGTAAGGATAAGGTGAACTTAAATTTGCCCTACGTTGTGGTGCATTATAGATGAAATTGATAGACCTGCCATATACTTCAGCAAGTTAAAGTCAAGCGTAACCTATGTTTAATTACCTTTTTTATAACATGTAAGAAGGTGTCACAATGCAAAGAAATCATTGTCTCTATAATGTTCTTGAATGTTAAAATAGGCCTGGTATGGAAATAATCTAAATCAATGCTATCAAGAAATCAATCCTGTAATGAAAAACTTGCTCTTTTCTTTTCATTTGCTTAAGATAGGTTACGTGGTGCTTGACTGCTCATTCTGAATACCAATTAAAAAATCTGACCAGCAACTCTGCATTTAGAATTCCAGTAGCTATGGTTGCAAACTGTATTACAAAGTACGTGCTATTATATTGTGCCACCAAGCATGAAAAACTTTCCTATAGAAACGGAAGTCCAGGCAAAGTCACTTAGAAAGAAAGTTAAGAGATTTCTAGACATTATAGTTGCATCTGGTATCTGGCTATACAAATTAGGTCAGCATGTATTGTTCGAGAATATAAACTTATTTATCTAGTTCTAAATATTTGCAGATTAATTATTAGCCTTAATTTTCTTAATACTATAAACATATATCACTACTTTCTTATCCGTATTATTGTACTATTGATTAATTAAAAGTGATATATACAGGCTGTCAAGTATTCATACAGGTATTCATACCTATTATATTTAAAGCCACTGATTTCACCAGTCATTAATATTATGGGATCAATTACCCATTTTTGATAATGTAATTTCAGTTATCTACAATGCCACAGTAAAATAATTAAATAAAACAAGATGTTGTCTCCCATCTTAATAATCAGGGGTAAACAAATTTGCTAGATAAATTGAAAAAAATAATGAAAGTTGATAAATGCATTAGTACACAGTACAAGCCGTCTGTTGTGCCTCGTCTCCTACTAACCATAAAACCATATGCTGACATACACACACTCATGCTAACACCATACACTTACACACTCTAACACGACAAAGTAACAGACACATGCTAACATCATATGCTCACTAACTTTACAATAACACACACATCCACGTTTTCACAACGCCACACATTTCACGTTACCATACATTACTTAGGGAAGTCAATTAATGCATCTACTCTGTTAACATAAGGTAATTTGAAAACAATGTATTACATTATATCAGAATTCCACTGGATCACAAGTTTACATACACCAGGTTGATTGTGTCTTTAAACAGTCTGGAAGATTCCAGACATTGATGTAATGACTTTTTAAGATATTCTGATTTGCCAATTATCATAATTAGGAGTTAATTGGCACTAAGCACACATACACACTGAATCTGGTGCTACAATATACTAGACACATTGACTGGCATTATACATTTACACACACACACTGACTCAAGTACTATATATATATATATATATATACACAGGCTCTGACACTACAGTATATAAACACACACTAACTCCAGCACTATACAAATACATTTATACACACTGGTTCTGACACTACAGTATACACACATGCGTAAAAACTACTCCCCTCTCCCTCTCACCTCATGGAGACCTCCACACCGCTGCCTGTCTTCTACCTCGGGTTCATGTAATACACATCATATGACCCTGCACACATGCTTCACTGCAGCCCTGGCCAGTCCTTCTCCATTGTGGGCATGGCAACTTGGCGCCAGGGGTTTGTCGAGCCCTGTTAATAATAGTAATAATATTAATAATCCTTCAGAAGTGGTGTCCACCTATATTGCATTGCAATGATTTTAGAATGTCATGTGTCCCATGTGCCCATATGCCCATGTTTGATGGAACTTATCTCTGGCAAGGCAAATAGCTGAGGGGTTGGGGAAACAAAGTGAATGTATAGAGAGATGTATATGCATTCTAACTGTAGTACAGATGAATGTTACCATAAAAGATTGCCCTTTCGAAAGAGCTATATAACCTTAATTATTGTAAAATGTCCCACTTTTATGATGTTTTACTGTATGTACCCAATGTGTGTTGCTTTTATATATTATTTTTGTTTTTATGTTCTATGCAGGCATTCCCCAAAAGTAGTGAAAGCAGCATCTCAGGTCCTAAACAGCATGTGGCAGTATAGAGACCTCAGAAGTCTTTACAAAAAGGTAGGATATAACCATATTTTTTCTACAGAACTATAACAGGCCTGTGCATTTATTTCCAAATTCTGTAAAGTTTTTTTTGTATGTTTTCTTGAAATAATGAAGTTCAATTATAATGATCATATCTAAGAACATGCTCGATTTCCCCAAAGGGCCAGTGGACGGTAGTTGCGTTTTGGGCCTGGTTGGTTGCACAAACCTCCGAAGTCCCTGTTGCTTACATTCTACAGACATTCCCCTACTAATTTTTGTTTCTTAGCCCTTATAGTTCCACCTCCTTAGTGCAACTCAAAGAGGCAGGGTTCCAGGACAGCATGTGTAGAAAGTTCAGTATTAATTTAGCAACATGATGGTTTATTGCAGACAATGCAATAAATTGTCACAAAAAGCAAGAAGGGTGCTGGGTTTTATAGCTGGAGGAATTAGCAGCAGGAAGAGGTGAGATCGTTCTGCCACTTTAAAGATCGGAGCAGATCTTTACATAGAGTATTGTGTACAGTTCTAAAGATCCCATCTCTAGAAAGATATTAGCATTTTGTGTAGTGTGTACACAAGGGGGCTGACAAATTAGTGAATAGTTTGCGGGGTAAAAATTATCATGAAAGACTAAGGGAGCTCAATATGTATGGCTTGTAAGAAAAAGATGTGATAGAAAAATTTAAATACGATTTAACAAAGCATGGGAGAAGTTTATTTTAAAGCAGGTAAAAAAAGTTAGAACAAAATGTCATGGTCTAAAACTAGAGTGTCGGGTGTTTAGATGTAAGAAAGTTTTACTTTACTTAGAGTGTGATCAATAAATAGAACAGCCTCCAATCAGAAGTGGTAGTGGCTAATGTAGTGTATTAATTTAAACATACATGGGATAGGCATACACCTATCTTGAATTTAAGACAAGATAATGTACTGGTTAAGAGGCTTTCATCAGGGAAAATGGGCAGACTAGGTGGGCTGAATGGATATTTTCTGTCCACAAACTCTGTGTTTCGAACACACAAGCATGACACGGAATAATATTTATATAGTTCAGGAATGGTATGAAGTTTTAAGTTAAAAGAGAATAGTGTACGGTTATAGATATACACACTGCCTATGATCACAGCATCATACAAATCATACAAGTAAGCAGATTACTATTAAAATATCAAAGTAGATATACATGTTAAACAGTTACAGTTTAGATGAACGCTAGGAAATTTTAAAAACAACGTGATCAACAATTTTCTGGAAAATACTGTATATGTAATTATGTACGGCTAGTTCCTATTGCGTGTTTTATATGGACGGATATCAATATACTTTTTGGAGATTAATATGCCCTAGGAGTTTGTGAAATGTCCTGCTTCCTGCAAACAATTGAGTAGCTGTACGAAGCGCAGCATTTACACTGCTACTGTGGCTCCCGAGTTTCAGGAATGCAGTAGTTTTTACATTTTCATATAAACTGTTACAAATTGGTGTTGCAGCAGCAGCAGCAGCAAACACAGTGTAACAAACCTGATCATGAAAATGTCCGCCATTGCTATAGTATTTACCAGTGGTTTCTTTAGTTATTGTCTACACTGGTAGTGTAGCAGGGGATCAGAATGTTTTTCACCCCTTACAGGACTGATTTGTATACTTTCTCTGCTATAAACTTGTTCACTAAATCTGTGTACAAGCTGTCAGAAGAAGAGGTCTGCGCTCAGAGCCGGCCTTAGGCGTTGTGGCGCCCTGTGCGGACTACTCCTCTGGCGCCCCCCCTCACTACCCCCCCTCTCTGCCCCTTCAAACTACCCCCCCTCTGCCCCTTCAAACTACCCCCCCTCTCTGCCCCTTCAAACTACCCGCCCTCTCTGCCCCTTTAAACTACCCCCCCTCAAACTACCCCTCCCCTCTACCCCTTCAAACTACCCCTCCCCTCTGCCCCTTCAAACTACCCCCCCCTCTGCCCCTTCAAACTAACCCCCCCCCCACTTACCTTGTTGCCGGAGTCCTGCGGTAAGAGCGGGAGGCATCCGTCTTCTCGCTCTGCCGGCATTTCATGTTGAGCGCCGGTATAGTCCGGCGCTCAACATGAGATGCTGGCACCGCGACGGAGTCACGGAGAGTAAGGGGCGCCGAGCGGTTGCCGAGAACTTCACGAGCAACCGCTCGGCGCCCCTGACCGGGACTTAGATTAAAGCATCGTTGTTTTTTTTTAAACTTTATTTAACATCAATGATGTTAAATAAAGTTTCCAAAAAAAAAACAAAAAAAAAACGATGCTTTAATCTAAGTCCCGGTCAGGCGCCCCTGCAACCATGGCGCCCTGTGCGGTCGCACAGGTCGCACACCCCTAAGGCCGGCCCTGTCTGCGCTGTTGGAAACGTAGCTATTTATTCTTTAGACAACCAGGGTTAGTAGTCTGAGCAGCAGGAGGATGTAGGATTTTAGAACAACTAAGTGTTCCAATTCCTGGTTATGCTCTAAGAAAGATCATCAACCTGTAGCTTTTGATCATATATTTCAGATTTAATTAGCCACCTTTAAAGATTTAACTACTGGCATGCAGGGTAAATCTAATGACATCACGGCCTACCGGTTCTTGGCAGGACCAGCTCAAAGCTTACTATGCTGGTTGTGTTGTTAACGTTATTGTACATGAATATGAATCCTTGATGATGTATGTTTCGTTGATGTGACTGGCTGTGTCACTGTCACATATATGTTGACAAAGTTTGCAGCGGTATCTGTTGCATCGTACAGTGCCATTCTATGGATGCTCCTGTTCTGGTGCCAGTTTGCTGCGGACCAATCTTTTCCTCAGGTTTGGTGGTTGTTTAAATGCCAGTATCGGGGGCTGAGGGAATATTTTTTTTCAGAATGGGGTCCTCTGAGAGTACTGGCTGTAGGTCTTTAATAATTTTGCGTATTTCCTCAAGAGTTGGGTTGTATGTAACCACCAGAGGGATCCTGCCAGTGTTATCCTTTTTTTGTACTCTAGAAGCCTTTCCCGTGTTGTTAGAGCAGATTTATTTTTTTTAGATATCGTTTTTTCCCTGTAGCCCTTCCTCTGAAATCATTCTGCCAGCGCGCCTAGGTGTTTGTCTCGGTCCTCGGTGTCAGAGCAAATATGGTGGTATCTGATGGCTTGACTGTACATGACACCTTGTTTAGTGTGATTGGGATGAAAGCTTGAATTGTGAAGGTAGCTGTACCTGTCTGTGGGTTTTCTGTACACAGAAGAGTGGAGTGAGCCAGCGGTGACAGTTTTGGCACAGTCCAGGAAGCTCACACTATGTTTTGAGAAATTCATTTTCAATTTTATTTATGGGTGGAATGAATGAAAGATTTATGGAATTCTGAAAGGTTTTCTTCTCCTTCTCTTCAAATTATAAAAATGTTGTCGATATAACGATAATATTTATGTGGTTTGTAGGGGTGAGTGACTAGGAATCTCTATTCCAGGTTGGCCATGAAGAGATTGGCATGTTGTGGTGACATCTTGGTGCCCATGGCTGTCCCGGTCATTTGTAGGTAGTTAGTGTTGTTGAAATTGAAATAGTTGTATGTAAGTATAAATTCTATGAGCTTGGGGATAGTTTCACTGTCATATTTGGAGCTTTGGGAGGAGAGGAATTTAATGTAGGCCTCAATACCATCTGTATGTGGGATGTTACTATATAAAGACTCCACATCCATGGTAGCAAGTATAGTATTGGCAGGTAGGTTTGTGACTTGGCTCAGTTTATTAAGAAAATCTGTGGTGTCCTGTATAAAGCTCACAGTGTTGATAACTAGGGGCTTAAGAATGTTCTGTCCTTTGGCTATCTCTCTGCATTTTTCACCCCCAGGCCAATTATTTATGACACCCCACTCAACTCCCCCTCCCCTTCCCTAATACCATCACTTGTTTTAAGTTCTAACCTCTGTCATGCTGATCAGTGTTGCTTCCGACCTGATGAAGAGAGGATAACTCTCGAAAGCTTGTCTTTTAAATATTATGTTAGTCCAATAAAAACGGTATAACCGCATACTCTGCAATACTCTGTTTTTTTTTGACATCGTGTCTACTGGACTAATACGGCTAAACCCATATTATATATATATATATATATATATATATATATTATATTTTGGGTAATGCGGTAAAAGGGGTGACACCCAACTAAGGGTGAGGAAATGCATTATACACATCATATCCATGCCATATTATGTTTAGTGACACTTTTTTTCCAGGGGAGAGAGAGAAAGAGGAGGAGAGATAAAAAAAAGAAAGTGGAGAGATAAAGAGAGACCATAAGAGATAATGAGAAGGGAGAGAAATAAAGAGAAAGGGGAGAGGTAGGGAGAAAAGACGTTACCATAAGAGATAATGAGGAGGCGGGATAAAGAGAAAAGAGAGAGATGAGCAAAGATAAATGGGTTACATATTGAGAAAGAGGAGAATCAAAGAGATAAAGGGGAAAATGAGAAAGGGGGGAGATAAAGAGATAGGGAAGTGGATGCAAGGGTAAGTGTAAACTAGGGTGGTTATGTGTATTAGCAAACTTGCATGTGCTTGTGGATGTATGTGTTCATGGGTAGGCATTTGTAAGAGTAGAGTATATGATTGTATTCTAACAGTCTTTCCATTACTGTTTTGGGCCTAAAAGGTATAGATTAATTTAAGATTGTGTGTGAGCCAGGCAGAGAGGAGCCCTGGGACTCTGAGAGGAGACTACTGTGGATGCAGTCTGGGGAAGTCCCATGTCTGTGTGTATTTTGGGTGTTTTGGTAAATCCATTGTGTGCAATCTGCTTAAGTCATGTGTCTGTGTATTATCTGATTGCTGGGGCAAGTCCTTATGTATGCAATATGGGTGCTGGGGCTAAGCCTATGTGATCAATATGGGTGCTATGGGTGTGAAACCTGTGATCTATGCCTGCAATATAGGGTTTCCATGCATTCTTTATTTGATCTATACCTTCAAGACTGAGTTTGCTTGTGATTTAATCTATACCTGCAATGCTATGTTTCCATGTGTTGATTTGATTTATACCTGAACTTCATGGAGGAGGAAAAGAGGTGTAGCACAGTGAGGGGTCCAATTGGATGATTATAGAGGGAGAGAGCTACAGGGTTCTGTACCCTTTTAACCATTAAGTGAGCCTCTAAAGCATCACAGATACTCAGCAGAAAATTAAGTGTGCAAACTAAAAGTTTAAAACCTTTTTTAGTGTTCAAACAAATGTTTTCCTTCATCTCAAAATCTAGGGGCAAGCATTGCCAAAGGCTTGAAAATATAGCAACCCCAAATCATTTCTGGCTTTTACAGACAATTCCAACAGGTTAAATAAATACTTGCCTGCACTCAAACTGACATAAAAAATTGGATTTCACAGAAAGACGCCAACCCAGCAAAAAAAAATAATAAATAACCTGTGCCAGACTGTCAAAACAACATTTCCAACAAGGTGGTGTTTTTTTTTTTTGTTTTGTTTTTGAAAGACAGTGATACTGATCTGTAAATGTAATAAAATACAATCAGGTATACTCTACCTTTAAAAAGATTCGGGTCACTTGGAAATGTCCTTGTTTTTGAAAGAAAAGTAAATTTTGTCCATTAAAATTAAGTCAAATGAATTAGAAATACATGTCTATATTTTAATGGAATTTATTCATATATGTACAGAGGCTTTTTATCAGCAACCATCGCTCCTGCGTTCCAACGACACATAGTGTTAGCTAATCCAGGTTTATCATATTAAAAGGCTGATTGGTCAATGGAAAACCCTTTGCATTCATGTTAGCACAACTAGAATGTCCTCATTTTCCGTGAAAACAGCTAAGCGACACCAAACTTTTTAGTGGTATTGTATATGGTTAGGTTTTGTTGCCTAGAGACCAGGCTATACATTATTCTATATACCCATGTGATAGCACTGCAGATGTGCAGGCAACCACCTTACTTCTCTGGTCACTTAGATTATTCCACCTACACAGCTCAATAACATTAAAGGGAAATAAGTATTTAATTTTAATGATGCCATGTTACATACAATTGTGGGTTCTAGTCTGTGTTAAAAAGTTGCTTGTCTTTATTCCTTTTACTCCATTGTACAGCACTATATAAATCAATAAATAATTTAAATAATTCTATAAACTGTAAATTTACATGTGAAATAGATTTTGTGTGACCAAATTGGCAACAAGCCAACAATGCAATCATACACTTTTAAAGTATCGATTTTAGATATGTGTTTTGCACTTTTTATTTTCCTCTGCAAAGCAGGATCCTTTTTACAATCACATATTATGCAGAGAACATAAGCATTGTCTCAAAAAGCAATGCAAAGTATACTGCAGGAAAACTATTTATTTTTATAAAAAATAACAATGTATACCTTATTTGATATGGGTTAGTGCATTTATTAATTAGTGAATTTTGTTGGACAAATGTTTGTAATATAGTAAACTATGAATAGAGTGAGTTGTGAGGTTAATTTAGCAAGTATTGGACTGCGTTATTATTATTATTATTAACTTTTATTTATATAGCGCCAACAGTTTACGCAGCGCTTAATACAATACATAAATTCAAGGGGTATGACAAGAAGAGAATTGACAGACTAAGACAAACTGCTACATTAAGTGGAGAGAACCCTGCTCGCAAGCTTATAATCTTGAGGGAATGGGGTGACAAACATAAGGCACAGAGAAAGGGTGAGAGGTAGTGTGGTGGTTGTATCAATGACAAGGAAGTTCTAGCAGCTAAGATGGTATGGTTTAGGCAAGTAGGTACTGCATTAGGCAAATATCGTATACTATGCTATGTATAAACATGCCCAACATTGACTATAGTAAAATTATAATTCCAATATAGAGTTCATCTATTATCTCTGTTATATCGCAAAAAATGGTGCATGCAGAATGGTATACCAGTCACAGAGTGTCTTTATAGTTATTGCACGCATATATTGTACCAAAAAAGAGGGAGGGGTGCATTTTATGGTGGTGGTCATGGGGCATATTTTGTTTTTTGCAAATCTGATGAACAAATCTCACTTCACTAAAAATAATATATTTTCTTAATCATACGTAAATATCGGGGGAACTACAACATCATTTGTACATAGGAACAGTTTAGTTATTTACAAATGAATACAAAGAAGGACTGATGTTTGCTGTAATGAATGTATCTAGGTTCTTGCAGATGCTGAATAATGAACCGAATAACTTTGCCCTCTTTGCCTCTGTAACACCCAGTTGACTATGCTGGCTCATTTGGCACATCCAGGGCACATCCTACTACAGGAAGCACTCCCTGCTCATTCTCTACTGAGGAAGTGCACTATTTAGTGTTATGGAAAAGGCACTTCATGGACAGTGAAAATGGAGTTGGTACTCCTCAGTTTTACCTGAGTTACCCAGCTATTACTTTGAAACCACCATACCCTGGTTTCTGCGAGGTCATTTGAGGAGAATGGGCAAGAACACTAGTTGTAGGTGACTCTTTGAGGATGTTTATGCTTTAGGCAGCTGTGCCTTTCTCCTGTGGTAAAGACAGCTCAAGATTATGTAGGGCCCTGGGGCAGCACTGTTACAAGGGTTCTCCTTCAGTTAATATAAATAGTTTTAGAAAAATATAGCAGTATCTAGTATGTCAAGAAAATAACATAAAGGGTTTAAAAAAGCTTGGTAACTTTGTACTCCTTATTTCAAGAACCTGTTGTGGTATGTATAATTGCTATATCATACAGTCAATCTATGTTTTAAGCTTAAGTTTTATCTATAAAAACGGATTATCTTGTTGATTTATGAAGTACTGTTCTCACTCTTCTACACACCAAACGCACATAACATGCACATTTCACACCATGTAAACATTGTTTGGTCTGTATTTTTGTTCCTCTATCAAGTAGTAGGACATTTTACTAAAAGATATTGGGCATTAACTCTTTGTTCCAACGCCTTAACTTTTTTGGCATTAATATAAAGCTGCTTGTTTGACATGACACTGAAGAGAGATATTTTAGTGAAGTTTTAGTGAATCATGTATATAGGTTTATAGGTGTTGTTTATCTTAATATTTTAAATAAAATTTCATTGGCCCATTATAATTTTATTGTTAAGTAATTTGTGAAATGACTGACTAAATGACTGATTGATTTGTGGCAGCAGGATGCCCCAGGCTTGAAAGTGAATGAGGAGAGAGGATATTCACCTACCCTTCAATCTGAGCCAGACAACGCTCTGTATACCCTCACCCAGGGCCAAGCGACCAGAATCAATTCCCAAATCCAGGTATTCTGGCTGTCAGCTAACATTCATTGTTATATCTGTCTGAGTGATGTACAAGCAAAATCATTAGACCTAAACTATGTAATATAGAAAAACCCAGGTTCCATCCAGTTGGAGGATAGAACATACTGAATACATTCCCTTTCAAGATCCTGCCTTAAATTTCATAGTGCTCAAATTTAATTGCATAATGCATAATTTAGCATGTACATCATATTAAGAGATGTCTGAAATTCTTCCACATGACAAAAAACAAAAAGTCCACATATTTCTTCATTGGCTAGTGAATTTGAATAGGGAATAATAATCTATACTATTTTGATTTGTAAATTTGCACTTAAACATGTTTTTTAGTAAATCTATGGATAAGTTGTAGTTAAGTGGTTGATGCATTTTGAGTAGTATTTGCTTATACAGTGACAAGAAAAAGTAAGTGAACACTTTGAATTACCAGCATTTATGTATAAATGTCTTAAAATATGATATGATTTTTATCTAAGTTACCATAATGAACAAACAGAATATGTTTTAACTAATAGCACACAAAGACTTTTGGAGTGGCCCAGTCAGAGCCCAGACCTTAACCCATTATAGATGCTATAAAATATCCTCAAGAGAGCCGTTCACACTAGGCACCCTAAGAATGCAGCTTAAGCTGTTCTATAAGGAAGAATGGTCAAAAATCCCTCCTGAACGTTATGCAGGTCTCATCCGCAGCTATCGGAAGTGCTTATTTGAGGTTATTGCTACCAAGGGAGGTTATTAAATCCACGGGTTCACTTACTTTTTCCACCAGTGCTGTGAATGTTTAATGAGTGTGTTCAATAAACACATAAACATTATCATTGTTTGTCTATACTTGTGACCTAGATGTGCATCAGATCACGTTTTATGAACAATTAATGCAGAAAACCCGGTAATTCAAAAGGGTTCATTTACTTTTTATTGCCACTGTACTTGTGGGAAAGTACCACTTCACATTTTTATTTACTACGATAATGTACTGCACTTTATGCATTAATCATTACACAACATTTTTTTAAAAGGACAGTAGTTTCGAACATCTCCAAAATATGCGTGAATGTGGGTATGTATGTGTTGAATGTTCCAAATTTTATGATTATGTTTAACAATACATCTGTTACTTGGGAGGTTTCTCAAGGCACAGTTAACTTGCATCTTTAAGAATATTTTATTACCAATACCTTTCCTTAATTTGGATTTCAGATAATATAGCATCATCCTAGCAATATCATGCCCACCACCGTTCTGTTACACTATCTTTATTGCTCACCTCCGGTTGATTTTTTTCTATTCCCATGTGAACAGTTGTAGAAAATCTTCCTAGAAAACTATGGATTCCAAATACTAACGTTATATTAAAGTCAGTCTTAATTATTTATCTCTTTTCTGCAGTTGTGCGCAAGTGCAAAATGAGGCTTTTCTTCTCCATATTCTCTTCCTTGTCACAATACCTCTCTCTCGTACCCTATGCATATTTCTTTCCCAACTACATGCCATCATTCTCATCCAGTGTTTTAAGTACTAAATTCTCTTCTGTCGTCATTAGTCTAACCCCTTCACATCTTCTTGGAACCGTTTGATCATTTAAATATAATGTAATGGTGAAAAAACTATAGGTGTATTTACTAAAAATGTACAGTACATAAAAAATAGTCAATGTAAATGTGACAGGAAATGAAGTATACTTTCAACAGAAAAAAACTTTTTTTAATAAGACGCCCTTAGGAGATATGTCTAAAATATTGTTAAAGGAATATATCTAAAAAAACAAAACATTATGGGTACTAACAGGGTCTTCACTTACCTTTAGGATGCCTAGGCCATGCACATGATGACATGCTCCAAGAGCATTTGTTGACATTTTGCAGATATCAATATATTTCTGGTTTATTTATTCAAATTGTTTTACTAGTGCACCTTGAGAGGCCAGCTCAAAAAATTTGCACTACATCTTCAGCAGCCACTACCATAAAATCTCAGTTTAATACGCACAGTTTATCTCTTTTTTCAAGAGTCCTCAAAAGGGTGGTGCGTATTATATCCCATTAGAAATTATGCTGTGTTGTCACCCCATGCATCCCAGCTGCTATGGACAGCTTAAGGGAAGAAATCCAGTGTATCTTCTAGCCCCACACAAGTGTGAGGTCCAGCCCTGAAACTCTTTCTAGACAATCACTCTTCAACAGCCCCGATTTGCAAGTCAACAGTGCTTCCAGATCAGTTGATATCAGCTTAATTGATCAGTAGCGATCAGATGATTATGACAACCACTGGAAGACCCGGCGACGATGACATCTGTCAGAGAGAGAGATGGATCAGTCAGATCACAAGGTTAAAAAAAACACATGCTATTAGTAAAAATAAATACATTTTTATTATTTTTACATTTTTATTACATTTTTTGCTGATTAGTGACATTTTCGCTACTAATCATTGGTTTACTGACCATTGTACTACTTATAGGCAAGTAGTATCTTGCGCGCATATAAATGGCAAGATCCTAAGGCTAAGTCAGATCTTTGTCATGTCTCATGTCTCATGGATGTTTGTATATGTCCTTTGCCATATTATCTTTTGTACAGGGAAGTATTTATTGAATGAAGTAACATATTTTGACAAGTATTGTATATTTAAGTTTATGTCTAAGTAAATGAAAATGTAATAAATATTTAATACAATCTGGATCCAACATACGTAAGGCTTATTAGGTACATTATAGAGCAAGGAAGACAGCAAAGAAATGTGCTTAATCTTAATGTAGCTATGTCCACCCTCCTTCATACACCAACCAAACCCCATAATCCATGAACAGGAATAGTTGGTTTTACTTGAGATGTAAGTAGATGCAGTAGCATTTGAGCCACTTAATGCCTGAAAGGTAAATCAGACATTTAACACCTGATCTGAAATTACCTATTGAAATATCACTCCTAAAATATGGGGGAGCATCACGTTCATCATTTTAGGTTAGGAGCATTTTATTTCCCAAAAGAGCTGTCAAGAAATGTGAGAATGCAGACCTTAATAACACTGAATTGAAGCTTTCTATATATTTATAATTTGCTATGCCATGATATTTTTATAAATATTTCTTTGAAAAAAACATATTAAATAGAATAACACACAACTCAAAAATATTTATTCTCTCACTTGGAAATGATGTAATAATTATTGACTGGTATGACATTTATACAGTGGACGGTAAAGAAATGTGAGAGGTGACGAGTTCAAAATATGACATTTACCAATATATTTGCATATTTCCTGAAGGAGTGACACCATGTTGCACTAATTCTTCCCAATAAGAAAAATATAACATGCGTGCCAGAGGTTGTATAATGAATTACTCTGTATTCTGACACTCAAAAGGCCCAGCATATTGTGTTCATTTTGCATTGCTAATTAGAAAAGAAATGTGATACATGTATGAATACAAGTCACACTTGACATGTCTTAAAATAAAGAATGTGGATAAGTTTAGATGCATGTCCCTTCCTCGAGATATTACATTACGACTGATATCATGTAAACTGATGGACCAAATGGACCAAAAATGATTTCTACAACAAATTTATTTTCCTTCCTTTTTGGTTCGGAGAAAATTTAGAGGGCTTTTTCAAGTCAGAAACGAAATTCGTTGTGACTCCCTCTCATTCACTCTCTCGCTTGTCTCACACATTGACTCTCTGTCACACTCTCCCTCATTATCTCATACTCTTATTCACTCTAACTCTTAGTCAATGTGTCCCTACTTTTTTTTGTCAACCGCTTCCGTGTCCCTGTCTCCATTTCCCACATCCCCATTTTTTGTCTTTTTTTTACGCGGTTCTTCTTGCTATCCGCTGCATTGTTTGGGAGTCATAGAGCGGACTGCACACCCTCTCCCCATTGAAGGAATTGCTATACCCTTTTTGCCAAAGTACTCCAAGAGGCCAGAGTAGTGCAAATTGATTTGTGGAGAAAGGGAGGTGCAGAAATGCTTCTCTTTATCCGCAGCTCTGTCATACCGATGATGTGCCTGGCACATCATGGCATTAAAAAATAGTCACAAAATAGTCAAATATATAGAAAAATATAGTTGGGGGAAAAAATGTAACATTTAAAAATAATTATGCAATGATGACATCATCAGGGGAACCATCCATTTCCAACAAAATGTATGAAAAAGTGCTCTATCTTGGCATGGAAAGAGTTAAAATACCACCATTTAGAATAACCCTGGGATGTCTGTTTTTCAAAATTGTATGGTTTCATTGGTGTAAATTGCATTAGCCAGCTTCAAAGTTGCCCCAAATTGGACTTAGAGGCAGGATGACAAGATGTCAAAATTCTAAGTTGAACAATCTATACTTTTTACCTTTTACCTCCCAACCCAACAAACCCATGCATTGGTGATATCACTATACTCAAGAGATGTTACTAAACACATATTGGGGTGTTATTAAACGACATATACCAGGAGCTGTAAATGTATACCTTAGGTACAATTTGTGTGAAAAAACACCCACAAAATAAATTACTAACCAAAGAGCTTGACAAAGGCTGGTAGTAAAACTAGGACATGGGAAGTATTGAAATACCAGCATTTTAAATACCTTGGGGTGTCTAGTTTTTAAAAATATATATCTGGTGTGGGTAAATTGTCCTGAATAGAACATGGGGACAGAATTACCAGATTTGTTTAAAAAACACTACATGTACTTATTGCCCTATAACTTGTGTATTTCTAAACTCAGGACCAAAAGTAGAATCTATTCAGCAGATTTTGTCATTAGCTTTTGCAGATGAGTAAAGGATTTTTCAAATAAAAGTGTTTTTTTCAAATTTTCACCATATTTTATTATTTTTTTATACAAAATTAGATGATATGGTCAAAATATCGAATTTAAAGGAAGCCCTTCTGGCTCTAAAAAAACCCCAACAATATATAACTTGTGTGGGTATGCTAACCGAGAAAGAAGAAAAATAGCCTCAGTCACGAAGGGTACAAAAGGCAAAAAAACAGGTCCTTAAGGGGTTAAACTTCTCCATTATACTATATCACCATCAATATATTCTCACAGCCATATGCTGGGTTTACCTGCCTAAAATGTATAAGCAATTTTAAAATCGGCATCATGTGGAAGTATGTTCCGGTAGCAAAAATCCATTAGCAAATCCTTTTGAGGTATTGTAGAACAGAAGTATTACTTCCAGTGCTGAGTTTTAATAGTCATGACACATAAAGTAATTAGATATATTCTCATTATAACCAATAATAGCTGCATTGCGTTAGTAATTGGTTTCAAGAGGAAGGTGTTTGTCCATCCTTGCTAGTTTTAATGAGCTCTTCCTTTTAAAAACTAATTTGTTTTTATTATATTATAGATTTGAAATTAAACCTAAGACCTCACTGCTATTTTCCCTTAATCAAAGTCAAGAGGTAAAGTCATCAATAAACACCTATGGCTGGATTTATTCACTTGCTTACACATACGTTATTTTACAAAATGTATTTGGAAAGAAAAGATTCTTATTATGAGTCTCTACCTGCTTAATTTGTAGTCTATAGTTCAAGTCATGGACTATAAACCCTATTTGCAATATGTATATATTTTTTTTTTATATATAAACCAGTGAGGTATGATATGATGCCATATGATGACCAATCACTTTTTTATTGTGCTCCATGAGAAAATAATAATCAAAATAAAACCTGCATTTTTCCACCCATGCTGTCACATGGACTATGTGTATGTATTTACCTGCTCATTGTGGCTAAGAGGAAAAATGTGTACATTTGTAAACTAATTGGTGCTGGTAAGTGCAGTGATAATGTACAGTATGTAACAATAAACTTGAGTGCTGCTATCAGCCAATAGCTCTTCAGTTATGGTCAATTCCAGAACTCAATAACCCAGCAGAAAAAAAAAATAAAGCATAGGTAACATATTATAGAAAAAGCATAGGTAACATATTATAGTATAGTAATTAAATCAATAAATGTGGAAAATGTGGGAACAAATGTTGAGCTACACTTTATGCAGCATCAAATGCAAGGAGAATGCAATTAAACCAAACCTTGCATCCTTTGCAATAAATCAGTTTATGAATTTGCATCCCTGCTCCACTGTAAGTGATATTATTGGAAAGTGGAAGCTTTTAGGAACAGCAGCAACTCAGCCACAAAGCAAAAGACTGAGGCACACGGTGTGTAAAAGTCTCCAACGCTCTGCTGATTCCATAGATGAAGAGTTCCAAACTTCCACTGGCATTAATATCAGCTCAAAAACTGTGTGATTGGAGCTTCATGGAATGTGTTTCCATGGCTCAGCATCTGCACGCCTGCCTAACATCACCAAATACAATGCCAATGTGTGTTAAAATCTGTATAATCTGGAAATCTTTGTGTGTGTCCTGCGACATTGGTGGGAATGCCCATTATTATCTGTAGGAACACCCACCAATGTCATTGGGACAGCCTGCGATGTCAGCGGAACCACTCACTGACTTAAGCGGGTGGTGCTGTCTACGCCCCGGAAGGCTAGGTCCCTTTAACATATTGTCTTTCTTTACTTTTATTTGTGTTCCTTATTATTAGCATCAAGCCCATGCATTTCTAAACGGTGCAGAGTGGCAATAATTTGAATAAGCTTGCCCTTTACCACTGACAATGTCACTCTTGTGTGGTCAGCTCCACACATTGTAATGCGGATGGGATGGTGTAACGGAATAGGACTAGCATGCCAAATATGCATTTCAGACAGACAGGAGACATCACTGTGTTACCAAAGGAGGAATTTTGTATTTTTACACTCTCTAAGTTGTTGCTAGGCTTTTTTAGGTCTCTGCATGCAAGTAAACCATTTGGATGTGATTTATTTATGATAAAACATTAAAAAATGTTAAGCAAATATGGCCTTCATTGTGCTTTGTAATGCCAATGGTAACTGTTCTTGCAGTGCAGTCATCCATAAAAAATGTCACCCTTGGTTGACTCATTTCAAGGTTAGAAAGAGTAATTGTATAAGAAGTTACATCCTTGGTTATTTAAAACATAGAATATGCATTTACAATTTTTTAGATACTTAATCCATTACCTTTTGACTTTTTTAGTAGCTGTCAAATATTTCTTGCTTCACCAATTCCAATTCATATTATTACAGGTTTCCACACCTGTATAATTATTTATAGGTACTTGTACTCTTATCAGTAGGAGTCTCATCTCGTATTTCTACAATGTTTCTAAAACTGCAACTAAAACTTGAATGATGATAATTTTAAAATATTGCCCTTTGTCACAAATATTAAAATATCAAAGAAGACTGTTAGAATGTTCTGAAATCAACTAAATGGCAAGTTTTGGCATTAGCTACGCAATAGAAAAGACCAGCTCGGTCACTCATGTAGGATAAACTTGTGTTCTCAGGTCATTGATCAGTAGTTCCTTAATTTTTCTGTATTATGTATTATCACCGCACATTTTGCTCTACTTGCATATCCTAACTTATCTGTTGGAGACTAGCCAAATACTCCTTGTTCGCAAAAATGTATCCTGTTCATCAACACATCTACATTTTCTCTTCTTTTTATGAGTTTTAGGTATTTCTGATATTGTTTTATTAGTTCAACATTTTGTCACTAATTCATTGGCTTTGAACAGTAAACAATATCATATGGTGTTAAAAATGATTGCTCCTAATCCGTTCCAGTTTACCAGGTTCTTACAGTGTTCTGTCCTTAATAAGTAGATGATGTTAGATAAATTTGTTTCTGTGATGCATTAGCACAGTCTTAGCTTTTGGAAATAGCTTGAACACTCCACAGGAGACCTTGATACACCTTAAAGTATCCAATTCAGCTTAATTAAATTTCATTAGAGTCACTGGAGCTTAAAAAAAGTAATGAAAGCAAGTAGCATGTCAGGCAGTATTTATTTTATATTGAATTGAAATACTCCCCTTTGTATCTTAAACATTTCTTTAAATGTTTAGTACTAATAGCTTTTGAATATGTTCCTGGTAATTGCGTGAGTTTTGATGTTTTCACTATAGACCCATGAAGAAACTTTTCAACTACTACAACTGCCATTAAGTCTCTGTCGTTAATAAACACAATAATTGTGGTGAAAATGGATTGTGATGTTCTGCTAAGTTCACAACCTGTGATTGGTCTTCTTGATGATTTAACAGAGCGGGAAGTAGAAATAATGAATGGGTCATATGCATTAAACTTTTTTTTTATGACAAAGAGAACTGGATTTAAAATAGAAGCATACCGCAGAGGGTATGGCTTCCACAGGCATCATTCGTTTTTTTGAGCTCAAGGGGTTTAGAGCAATGCTTACTTGCAAGTATGTAAGGTTCAGAGATATGGCATCCATTTTGTGGGCAGTGGGGGGTCAAGCAGAATAAACCCTGAGTTTAATGCTGGGATGCAATTACTGGTAAACTCATGGGAGTGCTGTGCCGCTTCTTTTAACAAAAAGAACTGCCTTACTGTGTGAAGGAAGGTCTTACCTCCAGGCAGGGCAGCATTTCCAGTGGCTCTACAGATGATGAGTTGCGTATGATATATGTAGCTGGCACTCTAGGGGTTAAAGGAGATGTACCATTGAGAAAAAACATTATTTGAAAATAAAATACAGTGCTGTATACAGTAATGTAGGTTAGCATTGTCAAAAATCTAGTTCAATCTAATTTTGTTTCAATAAAATTCCTTTATCTGTAGACCCAGATGCTACCATTTTTGCCAGTTCTGTGATAATTTGGGTGGTTTTCCTGCACTGAATTAACTCTTTATGGTAGTGCTTATGAAATCCATTCCTGCATAGACTTGCATTAGTGTCCATCTGGGTGAGCCTATGTGAGGCAGCCAGGGTGTTTGTCTAGTACACTGGGTTGAGATAACAAGGCTAGAAAACATAGAAATGGCCAATATGCAGCTGCCTGAACACATTAGATAATGCAGAAACTAGAATGGTTTTAAAAAAAAAAAGCACAATATTGTTATATAAAATATCTTTTAAATCCAATACAAGGGGGAGGTCAGGGCTGATCCCCACAATTTTATCCCAGATAGCTGAGACACATGTAGTTAACACTGCACAATTTGTACTTAGGTGTAATATGCTGCCCCCCTTTTCAGAAAAGGGGTAAATAGTCAGGGCCGGCCCAGCAATGGAGCCGAGTGGGGCAACTGCTCCAGGCGCCCCAACCCCTTTTTTTTTTAAAGCGGAAGAGAGAGAGAGGGGCGCCGAATGGTTTTCGCTTACCAAGTTGTCAGTACCCGCTCGGCGCCTCTCTCTCTCCTCTGCGGCGAGTCTCCCTGTTCGGTCTCGGTGCCGGCTTGTAATGCTGAGCGCCGGAAGATGACGTCATTTCCGGAGCTCAGCATTACAAGCCGGCACCGAGACCAAACAGGGAGACTCTCCGCAGGAGTGCTGAAAGGTAAGTAGAGGGAGAGGAAGGCTAGATAATGGGGAGCGGCAGGGACGGAGGGAGAGGAAGGGTAGATAATGGGGGGGGCATTTTAAACTTCGCCCCAGGCGGCATTTTGTCTTGGGCCGGCCCTGTAAATAGTGCATATTCTGCACGTAGTATGATCAGATACCATTGTGATCAATGTTGTGAGATAGTTAACCATTACCTTTGTACTTTAATGTTATTATAACCTTGCATAATTTATTTCTAATGTTTAGGATTAAAACTTAAAGTTTTTCTATATATGATACTGTGTATCTGTTCATGAAAATGTATTTACGCTCAGGATGTCTTGAATTTATTTGCAGTCTTACTATATCACATTTTCTTGCATTAATATGACTTGTTTTACTGATATAGAAAATTAAATATTCTACATATTGTCATCCACAGTTAAGCTTTTCATATGTGGTTTTCTTTGTCATATTTCATTATTAAAGTAGTATATTTCAGTAAAGAAGACATGGTGATATTTGTACTTCAGCTATGTTATGTTAGCATTAAGATAAAAAGGGCAAAAGAGAAATTAGACATTATGTTGGTAAATGCCAAAGTCCTTTCTCGGCATCCTGTCAGTGTTTGCAGTAAAAGTACCATATAATATCATTGTGGCTTTACTTTGTGACATTTCTATATAAAAAATACAATAATACCTTCTATTTATGACTATGTTTCTAAGTGTTTAAATGGCTTGAGTGGCTTAATCGAACAATTAATCAGTTTTCCTGGAAATTTAGTTTTTATAATTGACAAATAATGAAAACCAAAAAAAGAAAACTTTTACCAGGTTTTATTATTTGCAGAATTAGTATTCTCCATACATCTAATAGCTAACTTGACTCAGCATATAATATATATTACAAGGAAATTGCTAAGTAACCATGTGATTCGTGGCTCGTAACCCGTGAAGGACATGAAAACACAATGAATAGTACTTATTCTAGTGCTGCAAATGTTAATTTGCATGTGTTTGATGGTCATCCATTGCCCTCTGGAACCTAAATATTTGATTTTGGTTAGATTTTATAGGTAACTTTAACTTTTTTGTCTCTTAGGATGGATGGTCACAGTATCATTTTGTAGCCTCATCATCAACTATTGAAAGAGACAGACAAAGACCGTACTCTTCTTCTCGTACACCTTCCATATCTCCAGTTCGGATGTCTCCCAATAACCGATCAGGTAATTCAAATTATATCAAGAAAGAAACATTTTATTGTTTGTTTTATAAATGGCTAGAGGCTGATGTCATGCAGATACAGGTAGATGAACGCTTAACAAAGCGTATGAATGGCCTAAACATTTTGCAAGTGGCAAATATTCACCATAAGTTCTCTGGAAATATGGTCAGTCTAGGGTACCATATAGGTTACTACCTGCCGAGGTGGCTAACTGAGTCTGCATGCCTCAGAGGAGGGACTTTGGGAAAGTGAAAGAAGCGAGATCCTTCTTCCTTTCGTCTACTCCTTCCCTTATTCTCTCCTCTTCTTTCTCTCTTTTCTTTCTACTCTGTAATTTGACTCTTGCTTTCTCTCTTTTTACACTTTTCTTTTCTCCATCCAGTGTAACTTTCCTCTCTTAACCTTTCTCCCCTCCTCTTCGCTCTGTTTTTCTCCTTTCAATTGTTTCTCTTCCATTCTCTATTCCCTCTTCTGTTCTTTTTATTTTCCCCACTGTTTCTCTTTCTTCTCACTCCACACTCTTCCCCTAACCAGTGTCACGACCGCTTACACAATAGTGCACACCGCAGGAGTTGTTCTGCCCAGAACCCAACCACCAAAGGAAACCCTTAGTGACAGGGAGCTGGGACTTAGATGATCCCAACAGTGAGGAGGCCGGGTGTAAGCGGATATTAATAGGAATGAGTTGGATGCAAGGGTATGAACAGCAGACGTAGAAGCCAGGAGCTAATACAGCAACACCAGGGAAATAACGGACAGGATGGTCAGAGAAGCCGGGTTAGCAACGGAGCGGGTAGTCCAACAAGCCGGGTCAGCAACGGAGCGGGTAGTACGACAAGCCGGGTCAGCAACAGAGCGGGTAGTCCAACAAGCCGGATCAGCAACGGAGCGGGTAGTCAGACGAGCCAAAACTGGAAACCAGGAGACACAGGATACGGTACAGAATCGTCAGGCAAAGGATCGTCAGGTAAGCAAAGGGTCAAAAATCCGGAGATACTCAGAGAACAAATAACAGGAATCAACTGCAACAAAGACCACAACAGGGTACCAGACAAAGCATATCCGGGGTATTTAAAACCGGCGCCAAATCACAGGCTCCGCCTCCCAGCCTGTGACACAGTAGCACTGGAGGATCTCCCAGAACCCCGCCTCTGAAGCAGACTGGCCGCACCCCCCCCCCTCCGTACTACCAGGAGAAATAGCACCGGACAGAGCGCGGGTAAGTACCAGATGCTGGGAGTCACTGCTTCGTCGGGCAATATGATGCCCGGCAGAAGCAAGACTCCCAGCTCCAGACCTCCGTCCCCGATGCCGGTGGTTGGACTCCCGCCCACCCACATCGGAGGGGTTAATGCATTCCCCTGGAAACTGTCGCACGCGAGCAGTCTTCTGCATGCATGCATGCGTGCGTGCGGCATCGAAGGGGTGACTGTGACAACCAGTCATTTTTTATATATTGCCTCTCCTTTATCTCTCTTCTCCCTTAGTTCTTTCCTTTCTTTTTCTTTACTCTCTTCTCTGTTTCTCTTTCTCTCCCCTCTTTTCTGTCTACTAAACCAAACATTTTAGCTGTAAAACCACACCCATGGCCACACTCCAGGTACAACATACAATATTTTGGGCATGTCTAAGACTAACACACTCACACAAAGACAGAAAGGAGGTAATTTCCTTACCAATGGATCCATAAACTATCTTGTTTGCATATGCCTGTCGTTTTAGAAAGAGAATTTGGCCACAGCATAGGGTTGGAATGCATGGGCTTGATCATTCCCCCTGTATTCCCCCTACATACAGGACTTCAACATCTGGCTCTTTAGAGTGGTAACATTATAGGTTTATGTTGGAACCAATTTTACTCTGATTAAACATAAAATATAGCAATTTTTGCCAGTGCTCACAATTCAACTCATAGCCTTAGGGGATTGCATGTCATTTTTTCGATTGTTTATATGGAAATGTTGTTAAGTTGGTTTTTGTATTTGGTTAAGCAGAGACAGAAGGCTGTTGGTATTAGCCCTTTTTTGTCCCCAAAACACGGTCATATGTTGACCTGTAGTCTGGCTTTGCTGTGACATCAGATCTGGCAAGTTGTAACTATGGTTATTGAGACATTAAGTTGCAATACAACCAAGCTTGAATAAACCATTGCACTGAAATGATAATAAATCAAGTTAAAATACCCATTTACCCTAATGAAACATATGTGATAATATACAATTAACATGATCAATGGCTACACACCATATGCAGCTGCAGGATGTATTGAAATGCGTATTAAAATATAAATTAGGTAAATTATTTTTATACCTTTTTTTTTAAAGAAAAAAAGATTATGCTGCAGAAAAATCCATAATTTATGTAAATGACAAATATGCATGCATATTTACATTCTCTTTCATTTCTCTATCGTTTGTCATTTTAAGCATTTATTCAGTCTGCTACAATTCAGTGTTTTGATTCCCCAACTCCCAGTAGCAGAAATAAACAGTAGACAAGAATTCCACTTGTTCAAGAGATATAGACTGAACATCTCCACAGAGAGTCAGACGGACAAATGGAAAGGATGATAAAAAGAAATATGCATAGTGCAACACCGTTCATGATAAAGGCGACAAACTATATTTAAAATATACACACACACTGATCAGCCATAACATTATGATCACTAAAGTGAATAACACTGATAATGTTGTTATCATGGCACCTGCCAGTGGGTGGGATATATTAGGCAGCAAGTGAACATTTCGTCCTCAAAGTTGATGTGTTAGGAGCAGGAAAAATGAGCAAGAGTAAGGATCTAAGCAACTTTGACAAGGGAATCTCCACAACTGCAGTTCTTGTGGAGTGTTCCTAGTCTGCAGTGGTCAGTATCTATCAAAAGTGGTCCAAGCAAGGAAAAGCGTTGAACTGCCAACAAGGTCATGTGAGGCCAAGGCTTATTGATGCACGTGGGGGGAGAAGGCTGGCCCGTGTGGTCAAACCGAACAGACAAGCTACTGTATCTCAAATTGCTAAAAAAGTTAAAGCTGGTTCTGATAGAAAGGTATCAGAATACACAGTGCATCGTAGTTTGTTGCATATGGGGCTGCATGGCCACAGACCAGTCAGGGTGCCCATGCTGACCATATTATGTATTCTTTATCTGTATTGTACAGCAAGTGCCCCAGCCTCCCCTCGGGAAATGATCAGCCTCAAAGAAAGGAAAGCTGACTACGAATCCACAGGATCAAATGCCACCTACAAAGGAGAACACACTTCCAGGAAAGACGCAATGACAGGTATGGTATAGAAGTGGACACAGCATCATAGACAAGTTTTTCATAGTTAAAGATAGGATTTATATAAAGTTTTGGAGTGAGTGTATATTTTTTATCTATGTATCTGCGTGTATAATTATGAAATTAGCTTACCAATGGCTGGAATGCCCATAAGTTAAGCAGGCCTCAAATTCATAACATGGAAGCCATGACTTTTTTTTCCCAAAGTCCCCGTGCTTTTGGACATTTTTTTACTTATATTTTTGCATAAAACTAGAGGGATCATTTTGTTTTGAGCATATCACTAACTATACATTTGTGGGAAGAATATTGATTTATGTGAGAAGCAATATTTAAAAACTAAGAATGTTTAATTGATATTTGTAATCCATTCATTAAACAAGTGTAGCCCACTAGCAATATATCAATGAAAGTAAATAAGTTGACTATTAGAGCTGTATAGATTCGTGGAAATCCTCCCATAGATTGTAATGAAAAATAAGACAAAACAGTGATACATTGATTGCAATTCATGGAAGGATTGCTATTCGATTACTTTAGACCATTAAGCCAATTCCTTGGTCTTAAGTATAAAAGTTTTCTTAAGAAAAACACAAAAAAAACAAATATTGAGACATTATGCCAGAATCTATAGAACAAAAGACAGATATTGACCACTTTCTCTGTGGAAAGAGCTTAACCAGTTTGAAATGCTCATACTAAGGCTTCAAAAGTAAATCTCCTATGGTAAAGGAGTATTTACAGTGTAGTTCAATACTAAGATCTATATAGCTATCATTGCTATAAGGAAAGATATGTGAAGGTCAGCGCTTAATATTTTTCACTAAATCTCAGCTTGTCAAACACTTGTTAGGGAAGCCTATAATTTACCCTGCATGATTATGGAATAGACTGCTAAGTAAGGGAAAAACGAAAAAAAAATATGTAAATAATTTGATAGCTGAATAGCCTAGGGGAAGTTATTATTATTATTATATTTTAGTTCTATAGCTCCAACAATTCACGCAATGCATATATTCCATTTATATGACAAGACTAGAATCGACTGACTAAGATCACATATTCCTAGTGCTTTTCATCGCCTGTTTTCATATTGGCACTACTAGAGAATTTTACAGTTTATGCTGGGATTATGGTGTCTTGAAATATGAACCACAGATACAGTTGTGTTATTTTATAATAATCACCTAAAGTCAGGAAGAATCTGCCATTGGTACAGACAGGGCTCTTGGCCTTTCTCAAATTATAAATAAATGTCTTCCTTTGCTTAGAATTCTAAGATGTATTAGGAATTGAAATCTAAAAATATGATCAAAAATAAATTAAGCTATTAAAATATAGTTCTTCTTTAGTTTCATATTATGTAGGAAGGGGTGGATTAACATTGGGGCAAAATGGGCATTTGCCCCAGCACCCCTGGTGGTAAGGGACCCCGATTTGCGATTTACTTGCTGCTGTGCCATTTATACATTTACTTAAACTGCACAACAGGAACACGGTGTATTCTGTACTGGGTGATGCAGAGGCTAATTTGGAGGATGGAGTACTTTTTCTGTATCGGGGTATTTGTAGAGACATGCAGAGACCTCATCTCTGGAGTATGATCATTAATGGTACAAAGGGCTTCTGTCTTACAGTCCTGCAATGATTCCCTTTATTTTTACTTGTTTCATTGTTTCATTCAAAAAATTGTTATACTTACTTTTTCTGTCTCATTTTATTTGCTTTTAGCGCAAAACTCTGGAACCTCAACTTTATATAGGAATTCCTATGGTACACCTGCAGAAGATATTAAACACAACCAGGTATAGACATGCTCGTTTTAAGCTGTTTTTTTTAATATATATGGTTATATATTATATTGCTTTATCACATGTTTGATCAGAAGGCACAACTCTCAATACGTGTTCATCCTAAATGTGATAAATGGGGTTAAGGTCAGGTCCCAGTGCAACTCGAGGCAACTCGAGTACACAGTCATGCTAGAACTGGAAAGGACCTTCTTCAAACTGGTGCCACAAAGTTAGAAGCATACAATTTTCTAAAATCTCTTTCTATGCTATACCATGAACATTACCTTTCATTAGAGTTAAAGGACCTAGCCCAAGCTTTGAAAACCAGTCTCATGCCATTATCCCTCCTAGCAGCGCGGGTTGTCTGCGTCCATCGCGCATACACCCTCCGGCTGAAAGAGCAGGGAACTCTCCTCTCTGACAGCCGGGGAAGGTCTGCGCGATGGATGCAGACAACCCCTTCTGCTAACGGAACCTCCTTCCGGCTGCAGCGTAAGTTGCGCAGGCTACACACCGGGGAGTGAGAAGCACCGGTAAGTTTGGGGGGGGGGCGGTTACCAGACAGGAGGATCCAGGTCCCCTGCAGCGCTGCGGGGGATCTGGATCTTAGTCTCATAGTGAGACCTATTTGAGGTCTGATTATAAGACGAGGGGTATAAAAAACCTTGTCTTATAATCGAGCAAATACAGTATTTGATAAATAAGTAAACATCTCATAGTGCTTAACAAACTAAAATAGGGACGTTCCGATATCACACTTAGTCCCACTCATAAAGAATGCATATTAAAGTTTATTTGTTTCCAAGCAATTAAACCTTAAGATGACAACATAAAATAACAGATCTGCAAATGTTAATTTTTCTAAGGTACTAGAGTATGCAATTAATTTTATTTTTAAGTAAAGCATTGTCTTTATTTTCCATGCTAATGATTAGGCTCAATAATTTTAACTGGATACCAGTCTACCTTTAAGTTATTCTCCTACACATACCTTTAAAACCAGTTTTGTGATGTTAGCACAATTAACTCATAGTCATTAGATCTTAAGACAATGTTTTGTTCCCAATGCATGAAATCCAACTTTCACAGGTTCAATAGCATTGACCAAAGTTCTTTCTCAGTTCTCATGTTCCAGATAAGATTATTTATTTTGCTTAGCAAAAAACAGGGTAGATTCTTTATAGTTTACCCCTTTTTTATGTTTTTATCTAATTCCTTTAATCTATTTCTGATTGGTGTATCTAGTACTCATATAAATAATGCCTGTGATTTATTTGGCTTTTTTCTTTGCTAAAGAAGACAAACTATTATAAAATGCTAACAAATAAGAAGTATCCATGTTAAGTTTTAAACTGTGTTCAAGGAACATAGAATTTTATTGGTGAAGAATGGGAACCTGGTGTTAATGAGTTGGATAGTTTAATATGATTTTTCCACCTTTCTATTCACAGGTAGCAAGTATTCTTATATCTCTACCTGAGGATAGAAACAGGGTGGGTGTTAGCGGCCCTGCAACATCTTTAACTGTGAGTTAATAACAAACAAAGCGAAAATACTGTGTATGTGTGTATATATACAAATATACATACATTAAGCACATGTAAACATCCGTGAATTTGCTTGCAAAGTGCGAAATCAATTTTATTTAAAATTCTCTTATAGACTGCACTATACTTTACGATACCCTGTTTTATTTCGTTTAATACTTTTGAAACACTGCATGAACTGAGTTCCTTTCAGGCAGTAAAATACTGTAATTTTACCAGTGCAGAATAGTATATTGATATAATTGTTCTCTGTCCCTAAGGACATACATATCTATTATTATTATTTCATATCATAAAAACAATCATATAGGTTAAACATTAGGATATCATGATTCTCCTAAATAACATCTAGTGATATATTGGAGCTCATACATTTTAGCTGACTGTGTACGTACATCCTATCAAAGTTGACCAAAATCTAACTTACCTTAAAATAATATCAGCTGTGGTATAAGAAAGTGATTCTTTAAAGGTTTTTGTATGAAATGTTAGTCACCTAATTTCATCCACATAAACACTTTAGCTTCCAATCCTTTTCTATTTTTTCTGTTTAAACAATTATAAAAATGAACAGTTAAATAGACAATACTTTTTAATAATTTCATGTACCTTTATATTAATTTTAACAACGTTGCTGATATTTGTCTCTTCTAGATTTCTACACAGCCTGTTCCCCAAGAATCCGCTAGAAAAGACTATGACAACTACCAACCGTTTCAGAATTCAACACGAAATTATGATGACTCCTTCTTTGAGGATCAGGTGCACCATCGTCCTCCAGCCAGCGAGTACAATATGCATTTGGGACTAAAGTCAACTGGCAATTATGTTGACTTCTATTCTGCTGCTCGTCCCTATAGTGAACTGAATTATGAAACAAGCCACTACCCTGCGTCTCCAGACTCCTGGGTGTAAGACTTGATCGTGAAACAAAGATCCAGCCTCTCCAGACTACTGGATTTGAGACTTGATCATGACGCAAAGATCCAGGAAACTGTGCATGTGCATGCATATCACAAGACATCTTTCCTTGCAAATTTAGTTTGTCAAGCCTGTTCCTTAGAAAGGCCCTTATTACTATTGTGGAAAAATGATTATGGTGTTTTAGAAGGCTGGTGTTGTGGAAACTAATATTTTGTAAAAAAAATAATAATAATAATAATAATTACTAAGCGTTTTCCCAAGTGAAAATTTCTGATTGGAGGGGAATATCAAAATTATACTAAAGTAGGGTCATTTAATAAAGCATAATAGCAATGTTGTGTCACATGAATGGCGAAACAGTGGTAGCATGTTTGTGCTTTAGTAATTGACCTCAGCGTCTGCAGAAATATAGTGTAAAATGACTGTGTTTTGAGGGTGGCGGGAGAATGTCCGTAAAGGGGTGTGTGATACGATTTTATGTTAAGCACAAGAATCTAGTTTACACTATTTAAGGGGAACAGCTTCTCACATTTTGTTTACTACTCTCATCCATTGTGAATCTAGGCTTCAAGTTGCATTTGAGGTTTCCTCTGTACAGCAAGATGTTTCTTGCTTTTTGTTAATGCTTTGTTGTAAAGTATTTGATGTACATTACAGATAAAAAGTGCATTGTGTATATTACACCAATGCCACAGTGTTTCTTCTTCATCAGTGATTCTAAATATTGCTTCGATTTCAACATTTTGAAAAAATGTTCAAATTTCAATATTTTGTTCTTCCCCTACCCCAAGTACATTTTGACAATTCTGAAGACAAAACAAGTGAGAAAAATGACTATAATAATATTTAGCAGTATTGTTTGTTCTGATATGTGAACTTGTTTGTGGCAACTAAAAGCATTCAGCAATTTCTGACATTTAACATACATCATTCCACACTTGTCAACAAAGTGCTTTTTCACTGCCTAAAATTTTACATGTAGATATTTGAAATAGATTTTTTTTTCATTTTTACCAGTTTTCTTTATGATGATACAGTGTTAACAGAAAATAAATTACAATTGATCTGTCATCCATATTTGCTAAACATGTGTATTTGCGGAAAAACTGAAAGAAAAAAACCAAGAAACATAAAACATCCAGTATTTGTGTGTGGATGTTTCCCTGTATGTAAAATAATAATTCCTTGGTGTGCATGTTTTGCCTGTGCAGTGGGTGATTTTACCTTCAAATCTTAAAGATGCCATATATCTGTGAACCAGATTTGCAAGGAAAAGCTTCCGGCATCGAAGTACTGACATAAAAAGTGTTGAAAAACAAATTATCTGTCAACTCTGTTAGTACAGCACATTAATCAGATTCTTAAGACGCTCAAGGCTGATCTCTCTATTCTGTAGTCTCTGAGTTTCTGTATTCCCGCTTCTAGTCTGTTGCCATGTGCCTTAGAGGTGTAAGTTTGCCAAACTTATGATCATGTTTAGTTTTCTATTCATTTAGGTAACGAAACATAAAATAAAAGAGGCAGACATTGTATAATGCGTTTCTCGGATGTGAGAAAGCGTTTGTGACAAAGCTGGCCATACATCAATTAAGTTCATGCAGACTTTTCGTTACAGAGATGTTTTTATCCACATGTCAGATGATAAATTCATATACGCTTTTCATTACAGAGAACATAAATCGAATTATTTTCTATGGGCTAAGTAAATAAAATAACTATTATATAATGTTATAAATATGTAATATAATGTTTTAAAATAATATTATTGGATTCACCAAGTAAAAGCTGATATTTTTTTCCATACCTAACTACAATTTTTTTCTTCAGGGAAAACAAATTCTAGTTTTTATTATGGTAATTGCTTCAAAGGATAGAAATTCAGGTCTGTTGAAAATACACTGTTAGGTTGGAGGAGTTTCTAAGAAATCCTTGCAATAGTTCTAGAATGAGAAATATGGAATTCCCCTTTCAAGATGAAAAGGTGGTATTTTCCTATGTAGTTCCTCAATGTTTGCAATCAAATATATCAATATAACTAATTTAGAATTGAAAGCTTAATAGAAATCCTGAATACCTTACATGAAAAATATTTTTTAGAGATATTTTTACAGGTTGGTTTATGAAATAAGGTCCTTGTAAATTGGTTTAAAATAGGTCAAGAATGCTTAATAAGACAGGAATAAAAAAGCAGGAACAATACAAGCAGAGTGGCTTTTATTGTTATTACTTTGTTTTATTTATATAGCACCAACAATTTATGTAGCATTTATTGCAGTACATACATTTAAATGGTATGACAACACTAGAATTGACAAACTAACACAAACTGATACATTAGGCAAAGAGGGTGCAGCTTACAATCTAGCGGCTTTCCATAAAATGTAAGCAATACCGGTTTACTAGTATGATAATCGTTGTCACATAAATATCCAGAGAGTATAGCTTCACCTATTGGATTTCAAGTTCAAGTTAACCTGGTGCGTTTTCATTCCAATGTAAACAGCAGGTTGTTGAAACTAGAAATAACTTGGAGTAAAACATCTTAATTTGCTGTTCTTAGGTCTTTTCAACTCAATAAACATAAAAAATTGTAAGGTTATAACAGCAACATTTAGACAATTATAGATTTTGTTTCATGTAATTGACTAAAATCTTACATAGATCATAGACATTAATTTTTTTACACAACATGAACAACTCAGATTAGTATCTTGATTTAAAAGTATCCAAAGCAGGAGAAAGCATACATACACAGAATTATACAGTTTACTATAGGTTGTATAATGTTGAAGAACTCGCATTAAGTCAGGGTACTATACTGAACACTTACAAGTACTTACATTTAACTACCCTTACATTATGTAATAAACTAACCATATTTACTATTGTAAAAATTAGGCTAGCAAATTCCAGGACAGGATAAAATAAGAGTATTGAAATGATACTTACAAACCAGTACACTTAATAACCTTGTCTGTAGACTATCAATGTCGAAGGAGTGTAGAAAGTGACGGTTGTTGTGGAGATTGTATAACAGCTTAGTACCTGCTATTGTAAAAATATAGTTGGGATAAAGGGTCTTTTTGCAAGGACGGGTTTAAGGGAGTATTTGAAAAAGGTAAATAAAGCTGTGAGTTGGCGTTTTATGATTACTCAAGAAAGACATACCAAGTCCTGTTGTGATTTATGTGCATATATATTTTAATTCATCATTTTTTTTCCTGTTTTATTTAACTATAGGCAAATATTTAACATAATTGAATTGTAAAAACTGGCTGGTTTCAAAATCTGAGATAAATCCATCAAAATAAACTGAACAACAATCTTCCTGTAGACTGCCATATGAAAATATGGGCTAAAAAGAAGAAATATTGTAAACTAAATAACTGATCTAAAAGGTATCACTGTTTTATGTATGTTTTTCTCTTGTAGTGTATGGGAGGATTGCAGTTAAATAAACTGTGATTTATCTCCTTAATCCATCCTAGTGTTTGTATAAAGAAGGAATTTTATGGTGCCTTTACAAAAAGCATTGCCAAATGTTTTCAGGTTATCAACCAGTGGCCCATATTAATGGAATTAAGTTTTGTGTGGTATCCAAATTTTGTTCTTTTTAAATATGAAAAGGGTTAACACGTTTTCTTAACAAAAATGTAACATTTGTTTAACAGTATAGAATAAAATAATATATGTAGATACAAAATATACTGTACAGTCTACCCTAAATTACAGCTATTTTTATATATGTTCATTAGTCAATCCAAACTAGAACAGGCCCAGGCTGGCCAATTCAAAAACTGGTTTGATGGGCTGGTGGCCAAATGAGCCGCACATTACATTTACTGTCACTCCCGCAGCAGAGTGGGACTTTTATTGCGTGTATCTTGCCACCAGCTGTATGTACATTATTTAGAGACTGTCGGCTTTAAAGTGCCAGTAATTATTTTCTTCTCCAATATGGCCCTGTTCTACACATTGTATGGACCTTCTGGTCCGCACTGTTAGAGTGATCAAAAAAACATTAAGCAGATTCCTCTGTAATTGTTACATATTTGTGATGGGTCTCTATCTCTAAAAACACCCATAATCTTTAATAGACTTGTGCACAAGGACGAAAATCATTTTGGACCAATTTTTATGTTTAGTAACGGACAACAAATTTCATTATCTGCCCTTTTGGTTCGGCCGTAATTTGGGGGGCTTTTTTTATTCAGGAAACTAAATTTGTTGCCTAAAAATAAGCCTCTTTCTGTGTGTGTGTGTCTTCCAGTCCTGTCTGTGCCCCCTGCGCTCTTCTTCTGCCATGTATCTGCCCCCCCCCTTGCCCACTTACCTTCTCCAGCCATTTTCTGGTGTCCTCTGATCTCTCTGCAGATGCAGAGCCCATGCTCACAGCAAGGGAGCAAGAGACGGGAGGTGTCCTGCTGCAGAAAAAAAAACTTCAGGAGGAAGGAGAGGGGCGTGTAGTTTACACACACAGTGCCTGCAATCGAAGCTACCATAAATTATAATATAATTATTGCTTGTTTGTAGAGGTAAATGAATGCACAGCTTTCCTTATAGGCACTAAATGGTTAATTGTTAAATATGCTCCTCTGACAGCTTTATTTAACATAAAGCTCTACTTAATGTAAGGAGGACTTACTTTAATGAGGGGGTGGTGGATATGTGAAATAACCATCAAGCAGAAGTAGTTTGATGTCCACAGAACCCCTGATATTTTTTATTTTCTTTTGCACCTATACATCTCATTATAAGTTGCTGTTTTGGTTGTTTTATTTTTATATGTTTTATATAAAACATATTATAAAAAGTTTAGTTTTAGCGTGATCTATGGTAGGATTTTTGTTGTATACAGATATCCGGCATTGCAATGGTTAAGTATAGCCTTTTTCTTTTGCTGCATGTAACCTTTCCTTGATTGTTTCCTTGGGGGATTTGCATTTGCTAATACTTAATAAGCAGAAGGTGTTAATTTTATTGAACTCTGAATGTACCCACTTTGAACCTTAACCACATTTTCTGGGAATACCGCCACAAAATGGTAATCATAGTTCCAGAAAATGTGTGCTAGGGAGAGACAAACGAACAAAACTTTATGAAATTTGGGAGGTTTTTGCTATTAATTTTTGTGTGTTTCATTGGGGCATTACCCGTTATTGAACATTTGTATGAATGCGCAAAACAGGCAATTGTTACTAAAAAAAAAAAGTTTGTATGAATCTGAATGAATAAGTCTATTTCTTAACAATTTTTTCAAAAAACAAATCATTGATTTTCAAACTTAGTTACTTAGTTAAACCTTCTGCTGCCCTTTATTAAAAATATATGTGTGTTTTGTATGTGTATTAATGTTATACCTTATTCGTTTCTGTGTACTTACCATCCTGGTTCTTATTAAGCATAATATACAGGAAGTACTTCCCTTTCATGTCACAGTAAAACCTGTAATGCAATGGCGATTTTCTAAATTAATGGTAGACAGCAGATAGTAATTTAGCTGTTTTAGAACTACACGTTCCATTATACTAAGCTTGTTAAAAACACACATTCTTAATATTCTTGGTGCTTTTTCAGCACCATGTGAATTGTAGTTAAACATCAGCCCAGTAGTTACCAACTGGCTCATCATGCTCAAATACAGTACATTGAGTCAATATTGTACAAATATTTTGTTTTAAAATTGTTTTTATTCAAGATTCTTACAGCCAGGTTTAAGACGCCAAAATTGATGGGTCCCGTATTTGTGTAGTGTGATATTGTTGACCTGTAATAGACTACAAGTTCCATTGTGTAGCTCTTTGTACTGGACACTATTGTAACAAAGTGTTAAAGTTCCATAAATAAAAAGGTAGTTTATACCATAGCAATAATAGCATTGCTCTTATATAAGCAATATACATACATATAGTGTGAACGTAAAATGCTTTGTGGTAGAATTCAAGGAGTGCCTACTGAAGGATTTGTGTGATCACCATCACAGTTCACATTACTGTATTAAATGTTAATAAATTGAATGAAACTTTGCCACTGAGTTATTTGGTATAAATAGCAATTGAAAAAAAGAATGAAATATACCGGTATTAAAGTTTCTGGCATTAGTTTATTTTGCCCATATTTTTCGTATGAGAGAAATGTTAATTTTATTATGTTTTCCCAGTGATATATATATTCTATGTTGCAAACTACTTGAATCTAAACATTATCTTTAAGTATATATATATATATATATATATATATATATATATATATATATATATATATATATATATATATATATATATATATATTATATATATATATATATATATATATATATATATATATATACTTATATATATATATATATATATATATATATGTGTGTGTGTGTGTGTATGTAACCTGTCCTATCTAGTTGGTTCATTATGTTGGTAAGTATTTTTTATTTAACTTAATTGACACATTAAAATTATTAGTCCAAAAATAATTATATACGTTCATATAAGGCTATATAATACTTATATGCATAGTGGAGCCGTAACTACAGCATCACTGCATGGGGCAGGGTCAGTCCCGCCTCCTCTTCTGCTATAAAAATAGGGTGCAGGGGGTTGGTGGCTGACACATGCATACATTCATATACATGTTATCAAGTATTATGTATGCACCTATCCAGGCCAAACATTAATGGCCAAACATTAATGGCTCATTCTGTAGTTCAGTAATGAGAGTACTATAACCTTTTGTTACACAATCATTTGGTATAATCAATGGTATATTGCCTGCTATTTAATTATGGCATTACTGATGAAACTGTTCACTTAACAGGCCGTTAAGTACTAACAGCAATGGTAGTAAACATATATTATGCAATGTAAAGTTCTATTTCTAGCTTATTTCATAAAGATAACAGCATCCCTTGGGCTTTATCGCAGAGTAGAATGTATACTGATTTTATAACTTTGCACATTATTATTATTATTATTATTATTATTTGATTTATATTGCTCCATCATACTCTGCTGCACTGCTCAATGGGTAAACAGGGCATATCAAGTAACGCATCCCATAACAATTTCGACTTACAGAAACAAAAACGTTAGGAGGGTCATGCTCAAATGCCACAAATATAAAAAATAAATAAAACCAACCTTGATATGTATAAATATATGTATTTAATACTAAACATGGATTTAAATATTACATAATATTAGATAAAGCAATGGTTAGATATTGTTCACCAAATGCCTATCCATCATTAATGTGTAACCATGATATTCAATAACTGCCCAATTCCCTTAACACATCAGAACCTTTGCTCTTTGCTCTGTATAGCTGTCATGCCTCTAGGCTTAATTCAAAATGGAACATATGCAAGAGTCTGGAGTTAGAGGCCAATACCAATTAATCACCTTCCTCATCGGGTTGATGCTTAAGCTGTACATATATCTGTGTTTCAGAGCGACAGTAGTTGTACAGAGTCTTAGCCAGTAACAATATTATCCAAGGTTTAGCAGCTGAATCAAGTCCAAAGTCTTAGGAAAGCTCAATGTATACTCTGGAGGCAACAGAACTGAGCGCTTATGGGTATTGGGTTAGAAAGAAAGTAGAAAGAAAAGCTGGAACATTTTAAAGAAGAACTTATCATGAAAAGTTGTTATGGAATCATGTAATTATCTCCCTCCTTAAAGCCTCCTTACAGGGGATTTAAAATGATTAGTTGCATGATATGAGAAAAAAGTCTTCTCCTCAAGTCCATAACAAGATATTTAAGTTTATCATAGCAAATACAGAAATTAAGGATGTCATCAACTTAGTATTCTTCATTACCATCTTTTAGAACTGGTCCAGGAGAAGGTTAGTATCGATTGGGAAAAGGTTTTTTGTAAAATGGTTTTAGGAAACATGTAGGACACAGTTTGGATTTTGTAGGATGGTAGGTGTTGTAGTCTGTAGGTTACTTTGCTTGTATATAACAGTGTGTCCAATAAACTTGTTGGCCAATTCCTTTGAAAGACTAGATGGCCAAATGCTAACGTGTATGTATAACATGGCTTAGTCCTTCAATGTTGATACTTTTAGTATGCCTCTTGAGCAAGTTCTTTAGTTAAATGAGAGGATAGGAATTCAAACTGGTTGGTGAAATGAGGAAGGTAAGGGAAAGTGAAGGTCAAAGGTAAGTGGATGCAAGTGGAAAAAGTGAATATCAATTATGCTGCGCAGAAGTACTACAACAGAGTATTCAAGGATTTTATTAACCCTTTTGGTTTGGGAATTACTTTGCAGCTGGGATGAGTGGTAGATATTATGGAGAATATGTAATGTGTCACAAAATGAAATTCCAAATGTTTAAGTAAACTGACTCCCTCTTTCTATAATCAATTTTGAAGGTAGTCCTTGAAGACAACCTATATATTTTAGAAATGATGTCGAAGTTTGTGAGGTGGCCTCCAATCAGGGTTGAAAAGTCAAGTAGTATATCAACCACCAGAGAAGATGAAATATGGATCTCTTTTGGCAGATAGACATTGTAGTTGGAATGAAAAGTTAGGGTTTTAGTATGGTATCTGTAGACATATTTTTGTCTGACATGATAATGCATCAGCTTTACCTTTCTTTTTTCCAGACCCGTATGTAATGTGAAAGTTTAATCTGTCAAAGAATAAAGACCACCTTACTTGTGGTGGGTTAAGTGTTGTTCCATTTTGTAAGTATTCAAGACTTGTATGTGCAGCTCTAATTGTTACGGTTAGTACAGTTCTTCCAATAGATGCCGCCACTCTTCAAATGCAGATTCTTTGTCCCTAAGTATCAAATGTTTTATGGGTCTGATCATTCCAAATAAAGACTGGTTCTTTCTTAGAAAGGGAAGTTATGGGCATTAAGACTTGAGAGAAGCTATGGATAAACCTGCGCTGGTAAAAATTGGAGAAGCCAATTACTGTAATTAATAGAGGCTTTGGGTAAATTAATGGTTCAGTCATATTTACGATGTGGTGGCAAAACTTCAGCTTCCCTCTTGCAGTATAGGTATAAAAACTTTATTGTACAGGAATGGTATGGTTCTCAGGTGTAACAGAGAGAGAGCACAAATACATTATTTGTCATCAAGCAAGAACCATAAGCAATCTGTTTTACTTTAAGATAAGGGAAAAGGTAGGGTGGAAATATTCCAGTCAATACAATGGTTATAAAGCTGTAACTAATTAATGCCCAAAATGATAGGGAATGAAGGAAATATCCAAAGAACAATCTATCATTATAAGCGATGGGGTGGTTTTCGCATATTAGTCCCTGAGAAACAGAGAAAACACATAGTGTAGAACCATATAATGAATAATGGTTGTAATTAGACTTGTGCATTCGTATTCGGGAGAATATGAAAACAAACACAAATGTTGCCTTGCCTGCAGGGGGCTCCTCTGGCATCAACAAATGAAGGGCAGGTGCTATTCATTGGTTGATGCCAGACGAGGCCCCTCCTGGCGACCAATAGAGTTGCTCGTACAGACTTTTAATTCCTGGCGCTGAAGCCCTTGGTCTCCACAAACCAACTTGTTCCAAGGTGTACCTGAGTCTCAGACAACCGCTCTAAGCAACTTGGCCTGGGAGGAGCGGGATTTGAGCCCCCCTGCCAAAAGGTAGGGCAAGGTACAACTCAGAGCAGCATGGCCTGAGGAGACCAATGGCTTTGGCACCAGGATTTTAAAGATCCATAAGAGCAAATCTATTGGTCGCCAGCAGGGAGCTCCTCTGGCACCAACCAATGAAGGGCAGCAGCATTCAGCAAGGCCATTCGCAAGTTGAACAGTGAGAAAAAAAATTTAAAAGTGGAAAACATTCAAGACAGTTGCCAATCTTCCCAGGAGTGGATGTCCCAGAAAATTCACCCCAAGGGCAGATCATGCAATGCTCAGAGAAACTGCAAAAAGCCCAAAAGTTAGATCTCAGACTCTATAGGCCTCAGTTAGCATGTTAAATGTTAAAGTTCATAACACTATAATTAGAAAAAGACTGAAGAAGTATGGTTTGTTTGGAAGGGTTGCTAGGAGAAAGCTTAGGTTTGCAGAGTTGCATCTAAACAAACCTCATGACTTCTGAAACAATATCACGTGGACAGATGAGACAAGAGATGTTTGGCCATAATGCACAGCACCACATTTGGCGAAAACCAAACACAGCATATCACCAGAAACAAATTATACCAACTGTCAAGCACAGTGGTAGAGGTTTGATGATTTGGGCTTGTTTCGCAGCCACAGGACCTGGGAACCTGACAGTCATTGAGTTAACAATGAACTCCTCTGTATACTGAAGTATTCTAGAGTCAAATGTGAGGCCATCTGCAACAGGTCAATGATCCTAAGCACACTAGCAAGTCTACAAACAGAATAGCTGAAAAAGAAAATAATCAAGGTGTGACTGAAATGCTGCGGTGGAACCTTTAGAGAGCTGTCCACAAATGCACACAAGCCTCAATAAACTGAAGCAACGTTGCAAAGAAGAGTGGACCATAATTATGATAAAGCCATACAGAAAACAATTACTTCAAGTTTTTGCTGCTAAAGGTGGTTCTACAAGCGTTTCACACATGGCTTCTCCATTTTGGCTTTATTTTTGTAGAATAAATCATGACACAACATAATATGTAATGTATTGTTTTTCATCTGAGGTTATATTTACCTATTTTTTATAGCTGCTAAGGGACAGATGATTGTTATACTTTCTTTTTCACACAACTCTATAATGCCTGCAATGTTAAATTTGTGCCCTGACTCTTTGTGTCCTGTCCCCAAAGTTCTGACTGTCACCTTAAAGTAGATGTTTAGAATATACAGTCCAGCCTCTAGGAAGAGTTTGCCTAGTAGACATCTATGTACAGGTCTTCTTGCTGTTTTGCTAGCGCTGTATTTCACTTCTTGTTAGTTTTTTATGGTTAAATGGAATGGTGAAGCTGAGCAGGCTTTCCAAAAATAAAAAAAATGTGCTTTGAGCACCCAATTTCTTAAAAGAGTTTACGGTACAGAGTGGTGCATCCAATGCTGGAACAGGGGTTGGTCCTATCACAAGCAGTTGAGTCAGAAGAACTACCTATCCTTTACATTAGCAGAAAACTAAACTCATCTCGGGTGCATACCTTCTTCTCTACAGTTGTTCACCCCTCTAGTTGGATAAGAATAAGTGATGAAATGAAAGGCAGATCTGTTAATCAAGGGAGTTTAGGACCCAGTAGACAATGTTTTACTTTAGAGCAAAGGTCCTGCATATATACATTCACTGGCCACTTTATTAGGTACACCTGTTCAATTGCTTGTTAACACAAATAGCTAATCAACCAATCACATGGCAGCAACTCAATGCATTTAGGCATGTAAACATGGACAACTTTCTGAAGCATCAGAATGGGGAAGAAAGGGGATTTAAGTAATTTTGAATGTGGCATGGTTGTTGGTATCAGATGGGCTGGTCTGAGTATTTCAGAAACTGCTGATCTACTGGGATTTTCACACACAACCATCTCTAGGGGGTTTACAGAGAATGGCCCGAAAAAGAGAAATTATCCAGTGAGCGGCAGTTGTGTTGATGAAAATGCCTTGCTGATGTCAGAGGTCCGAGGAGAATGGGCAGACTGGTTCGAGATGACAGAAAGACAACAGTAATTCAAATAACCCCTCGTTACAAACAAGGTATGCATAATACCACCCCTGAATGCACAACACGTTGAACCTTGAAGCAGAAGCACTATAGCGGCAGAAGACGACACTGGGTGCCACGCCTGACAGCAGAACAGAAAACTGAGGTTACAATTCACACAGGCTCACCAAAATTGGACAATGGAAGACTGGAAGAATGTTGCCTGGTCTCGATTCCAGCTGCGACATTCAGATGGCAGAGGCAAAGTAAACAACATGAAAGCATGGATCCATCCTGCCTTGTATCAACGGTTCAGTATGGTGGTGGTGGTGTAATGGCGTGGGTGACATTTTCCTGGCACACATTGGGCCCTTAGTACCAATTGAGGATCGTTTAAATGCGACAGCCTACCTGAGTATGGTTGCTGACCATGTCTATCCTTTTATGACCAAAGTGTACATATTTCTGATGGCTACTTCCAGCAGGATAATGCAACATGTTACAAAGCTTACATAATCTCAAACTGGTTTCTTGAACATGACAGTGAGTTTACTGTACTCCAATGGCCTCCACAGTCACCAGATCTCAATCCAATATTGCACCTTTGAGATGTGGTGGTGCAGCTGACAAATCTGCAGCAACTGCGTGATGCCATAGAGTTCATATGGACAAAAATCTCTGAGGAATGTTTCCAGCACCTTGTAGAAAGTATGCCACAAAGAATGAAAGAAAGGCAGTTCTGAAGGCAAAGGGGGGTCCAACCTGGTACTAATAAAGTGTCCAGTTAGTGTATTTAGACAAAAGTATTGGGACTGTCAGGCTCCATTCAGGCTGTGGAGGCTTCTTCTCTAGTCCCCCCCAGTCTCGCCAGAGTTCCCCCAGTCTCGCTAGAGTTCCCTTTTTGCTGTAATCCATTCTTGGATTTCCATATGCTCTGTTCTGTGCTTCTGATTCCTTGATTCCAGTTCTGCACGTTGCTTCAGCTCTGTTTTCTTTATAAGGTGTGCCCCACGCGTTTGTTATGTTTGTCTTAGTCAGCAGTCTAAAGGTACGTCCTTCTTGGTTCTGTGTTTAGGTTCAATGTTTAGTTTTAGCTTATTTGTAATTCAGTAGGCAGGGTTTAGCGTTATGACCCACCAAATATTGGAGTACTTTGGCATAGTGGTAGGCTAAGCATACTATGGCCATAAGATGTGATGCAATCTCCAATTGTTATCACATAGTCCTAGGCTAGTTCTTGTAGTCATGTTTGTCTGTCTCTTATGTGCCTTTGCCCTCTCTTCCCAGAATCATCTGAGGATTTTGGTTCCTTTCTCCTCTCCCCATGTCCCAGTTAAGATATCCTATTCTTGCTTAAAGGAGAAGCCTCTGAGGATCTCGGCTCCTCACTCCATCCCTTGTGTTCCTTGCCTTGTTCCATGTCCTTTGTTGTGTCCTGTACTATGTATGTATTGTCTGGCTATGTTTCTTGCCCGGTCTCCCTGTCCCTTGCTTGCTATGTTTCAGCTGTTACTCTGCTCAGCTTCCCTACTCCCAGCCTGCAGCATCCTGCACATTCATCTGGCGAGCTATGTCTCATGCCTGCTCCAGGGTGCCTGCAGGATATCACTGTTTTGTTCTGGACAACATCCGCTGCTATGTCAGGAACTGGGTCCATACAGACGACTGTAATCACCAGAGCGCCCGAAGATGGATTTCAGGAGTTATTGCGCAGTAGCGGAGTGGGACAGGGCCTTGTGCAGGGCAACTGCACTTTCCCGGGTGGGCATCTAGGGTTGTGGGGCCATGTACCAGGGCCCTGACATAGCACACCTTATAAAGAAAACAGAGCTGAAGCAAAGAGCCGAACTGGAATCAAGGAATCAGAAGCACAGAACATATGGAAATCCAGGAATTGATTACAGCAAAAGGGGAACTCTAGGGAGACTGGGGAAGAACTCTAGCGAGACTGGTGGGACTGGAGAGAAGCAGCTCCACTGCCTAAATGGAGCCTGACAGTGATACGCCTCTTAATTATTGAATTCAGGTGTTTCAATCAGACCCTTTGCCACAGGTGTATAAAATCAAGCACCTAAACATGCAGTCTGCATTTACAAAATTTGTAATAAAAATGGGTCAATTTGAAAAGCTCAGTACTGTGATAGGATGCCACCTTTGCAATAAGTCAGTTTGTGATATTTCATCCCTGCTAGATATGCCACAGTCAACTGTAAATTTTATTATTGAAAAATGGAAGTGTTTAGGAACAGCCGCAACTCAGCCACGGAGCCCACATAAAGTCCCAGAGCGGGGTCACCGAGTGCTGCGGTACATGGTTCTTAAAAGTCGCCAACGCTTTGCTGATTCCATTGCTAAAGGACTCCAAACTTCCACTGGCATTAATATCAGCAAAAAAACTGATGAGGTGGGAGGTTCATGGAATGGGTTTCAGGTATCCCAATACGTTTGTCCATATAGCGTGTGTCAGGGCCGGCCTTTGGGGTGTGCGACCTGTGCGACCGCACAGGGCGCCACACTCCAGGGGGCGCCGCAGCGGGGTCCGCCGCCGCCGCAGCGCGGTCCGACGCCACTGCCGCCGCGGGGTCCGCCGCAGCGCGGTCCGACGCCCCTGCCGCCGCGGGGTCCGCTGCCGCCAGTATGGGGGCACCCGGCACCCCTCCAGAGACGGACAGTAATGTCCGCCGCTGGAGGAGCAGGCTCGCAAGGGAGCAGTATCGGAGGTCTTCAACAGACCTCCGATACCGCTCCCTTGTGATCCCCGCGGCAACAGCTGCTGTGCGCCGGGGTTTGCTGTCAGATCCCGGCGCACAGCACTGAAGCCGCGCCCACCGGTCTCCGTGCCCTCTGACCCGGAAGAAGAGAAGACAGAAGAACTAAGAAGAAGAGCGAAGAGGAGGCAAAGAAACTGAAAGAGGAAAGGTAGGAAAGCATAGAGTGACAGTGAGAGTGGATTGGTGTATATGTGTGGATTAGTATATATGTGTGGTTTGGTATATATGTGTGGTTTGGTATATGTGTGGATTAGTATATATGTGTGGTTTGGTGTATATGTGTGGATTGGTGTATGTGTGGTTTGGTGTATATGTGTGGATTGGTGTATATGTGTGGATTGGTGTATATGTGTGGATTGGTATATATGTGTGGATTGGTATATATGTGTGGATTGGTGTATATGTGTGGATTGGTATATATGTGTGGATTGGTGTATATGTGTGGATTGGTGTATACGTGTGTGGATTGGTATGCGTGTGGATTGGTGTATATGTGTGGATTGGTATATATGTGTGGATTGGTGTATATGTGTGGATTGGTATATGTGTGGATTGGTGTATATGTGTGGATTGGTATGTGTGTGTGGATTGGTGTATATATGTGGATTGGTGTATATGTGTGGAGTGGATTGGTGTATATGTGTGGATTGGTGTATATGTGTGGATTGGTGTATATGTGTGGAGTGGATTGGTGTATATGTGTGGATTGGTGTATATGTGTGGATTGGTGTATGTGTGTGGATTGGTGTATATGTGTGGAGTGGATTGGTGTATATGTGTGGATTGGTGTATATGTGTGGATTGGTGTATGTGTGTGGATTGGTGTATGTGTGTGGATTGGTATATATGTGTGGATTGGTGTATATGTGTGGATTGGTGTATGTGTGTGGATTGGTAAGGGTGTGAGGTGATGGGTGTTATGCTGTACCATTTCCAATGTATTTTTCATTATATAATTATGCTCTAAAGTACATCATAACTCCCATCACTCTATACTGTTCCATACAGTGGCAGAGCTGGGAGGCAGAGGCCTTGCACCCTCACCGCAGGACTTCTGAAAGGTAAGTGAACTTCAAAGAGGGAGAGGGTAGATAGTTAGGAGGGGTAGATAGGGAGAATGGAGTGAGACGGGGTACATAGGGCAATCATACTCCTATCATGCCAAGTAGTCTACGAGTACATCCTGGAATCTGCGGGCATGATAAGAATGTGATTGCTGTTAATCATATATATATATATATATATATATATAAATATTGTTATTTAATTGTTTTGTTATGTGTTATGGTGTGGGGGGGTCATATTCGGTTTCGGCCAGGTAAATGCTGCACTTTTGGTTTCAGTCCAGAATTCGTTTCGGTGCATCCCTACTACTAAGCCAGACAACGAAGTGGTAGGCCTACACCACATCAATGTTTGGCGTAGTATATAGTGATTGGGGTTTTGTTACAAGTTTTGATTCCTTTCTTTTTTTGGGATGGGGGGGGCGCCAGACGAGTAGTCCGCACAGGGCGCCAGAACACCTAAGGCCGGCTCTGGCGTGTGTATATATATATATATATATATAACTATAAAATATAACAGACACTTGTGGCCTGTCAGACTGACCTTCACAGCTTTAAGCACATATTGATTTTTTTAAACATTAAATCTACTTAGGTTAAATCTTGGCCCTCTGTTAAATTAATATAGATTATTTTATGAGACTGTAACAGAAGAAATTATGTTTATTGATTGCTGTCTTTTATGAGATATATATTATCTTCTTACATGAACTTGTTGAGTGATTAATGTAGAAATAACAATATCCATTGCTGAAAACACTACTGAAGTTGTTGTTTCCAGATGTTTCCCAGATCTTGACTCCAGGCAAAACTCTTTTTCAAAGAGAAAGTAAGTACAGTACATTACCATCCATAAAGGTAATGCAAATATGAAGTAACAGAACAGGGACATGGTAACATTATGTTCATTCCACATTATAATTATGTACCAGAATATAGAAATAGTCCATTGTTCCTTTACTCTTTCTCATCCTTTGGGCCACGTTTCCATAACGCGTATGTATATCTAGGCAATACTTGTAATATGGGGTGAAGTGAACTGTATTTAAGATCTATTTGGATATAATGTAAATGTTACATTATAAATACATAAAGAAACGTGCCATTTAGTGAAACCATGTATCATGAACAGCGATTTCTCTTTGCCAACAGTTTAACCTCTGAAATAACAAGTACAACCGAAAACAAGAACATGATTATAGCAGAACATCTCATGTGAGGTGAAGCAGCAAAAGTTAGACAGTTGAAAAGGTGGGCGTTAGGGAGTCAGAGCAGGTCATGAGAGGAAAATTAGAAGGAAACATATTACAAGGTACTAAAAGGTTTTCACAAATGCCAACCAGGTCAGTATTATTAACCTCTTGATGACAGTTTAGAAAGAGACTAAAAATTGCTTTCTCCAGTCAGCGAGTGTTGCTGCAATGCCTCAGCATTGAGGCATTCAGCAACGTTAATACAAATGTTGGGGCTCCATGTTATTGCTCTCCGGATCCTGAATAAGGTGGCGCTCGTCTGGAGTAACAGGTTTACGAAGGAAGGCCTTATAGCATACCCTCCTATATGGCACTGTGCCCCATGATATGCCTTTTAACCCCCTATATGCCACTCTGCCTCCAGAAATACTTTATACCCATATATGCCACTCTGGCATATAGGGGGTTAAAAGGCATATCATGGGGCAGAGTGGCAAATGGGGGTTAAAAGGCATTTCTGGAGGCAGAGTGGCACAAAGGGGGTTAAAAGGCATATCATGGGGCACTCTGCCTCCAGAAAAGCCTTATGCCCCCCATATAACACCCCCCCCAACTTACCAGTGCTTCTGACTCCCTGGTGTCTAGTGGGGGCAGCAGGTGGAGGCCAGCGTTAGTTCCGGCGGTGCTTCTATGACTGAACACCAGAAGGTCATGTGACGCCGGTGCTCCGTCATAGAAGCCTTGGCGGAAGTCCCAGCATTTTCCTCTCTGGCAGTCGGGGAAGGTATGCGCGATGCGCGTAGACAACCTCCGCTGCTGCCCACGCTTTCGCCAGCGCTCTGTGATAGGAGACCCGGTGGAAGGGCTGGCAGCAGCTAAGGTTACCAGACAGGAGGATCCAGGTCCCCTGCAGTGCTGCGGGGGATCTGAATCTTAGTCTTGTACTCAGTAGGTATAGTCAGACCTCTATTTGAAATGTGTTATACCATATTTGCTCGATTATAAGACGACCCTCCAAAATTTGAATATTAATTTAGAAAAAAAAGAAAAAGCCTGAATATAAGACCACTCTATAAGAAAAAAGTTTTATTAGTAAATATTAATTCACATGTAAAAAATTTTTCATATTTAATAAAAACTATGATTGAGAAAAATGCACTTTTTGTTTTTATTTCCTTTTATTTGCCAACCTGCCACCCAGTTATGCACATCTGCCCCATGGTTTGCTACTCTGCCTTCCTTATACCCCCCTATTTACCACTCTGCCCATCTAATATGCCTTATACCCCCTATATGCCCCCCGACTTACCAATACACCCCCAGACTTGTCCCCTGTGCTCCAGACTCCCTGGTATCGAGTGGGGGCAGCCAGTGGACGTCTGCGCAATGTGCGCAAACAGCCTCTGCTGCTACCCGGGACTTCTGCCGTGGCTTCGATGACTGAGCACCGGAAGGTCACATCACACTGGTGCGCCGTCATAGAAGCCCTGCCGGAAGTGTCAGGTAGCAGTGGAGGTTTTCTGTGCACATCGCACAGACCTTCACCGGCTGCCAGGTCTCCTGCAGTGCTGCAGCGGATCTTCCTCTCTGGCAGCCAGTGAACGTCTGCGCGATGCGTGTAGACAACCACCGCTGCTGCCGGCACTTCAGCCAGGGCTTCTATGGTTGCGCACCGGAAGGTCATGTCACGCCGGCGCTCCGTCATAGAAGCCCGGGCAGCAGCGGAGGTTGTCTGCGCGCATCACACAGACGTCCATCAGCTGCCAGAGAGGAGGATCCAGGTCCCCTGCAGCGCTGCAGGGGATCTGGATCGTAGTCTTGTAGTCAGACCTCTATTTGCTCTAAAAAACCTTGTCTTATAATGGGCAAATACTGTATTTACATTATACGAGTGTCAGGATTCAACCCCAGCCCTGCAAACTGCCAAACATGGCCACCCCTTAAAGCGGACTACCTGGAGTTGAACTCATCAGGAGTTGAAGGCTCAACGGCCTTTCCAGCAACATTCTATTGTCATTAAGCTATTGCAGAAGTTATTTGCCTCTATACTTCTTGCTGTTTGGTTACCTGGTATGACTGGACCCTGCCTCCCTCACCTGAAGCCTATGTTATTAACACACCTGACCTCATCAACAGGCTTTATATCTCTGCCTCTTAGTAACGTAGGTGTGAGTTGATTATCATTATGTGGCTTTGTCTGAAGCTATAGTTCTTGCCTGACTTTGGATCCGACACTTGGATTTCCATTTTGTCTGCCTGTTACATTTTTTGTCCTGGACTGCTTCCTGGATTTCCCTTTTGCCTGTTTTTCTTTTAATATTTTACATTCTGGGGTAAATTTAGTCCTGTACAATCCTGTATATTCAGGATATTTCTGTCTGCCAGTGCCAATCATATACCATGCCCTGCCTCTGCTGCTGAATCTCCTTCCTTACTCTGGGTGATCAATTCTTGTTCCTTTTTCTAATACTGGAGGGGGATTCAGTCTTGTACCATATGGCTGAATGTGTCTGTCTGCTGCGGTGGCTCAATCTACTTCCTTACTTTGAGGAATAAATTCTTTATTTTTTTCTAATTGTGGGGGAATTTCAGTCCTGTGCCATTGGGCTGGATGTGTCTGTGTGCCAGTTGCTATCCAGTGACCTATTAACTACAGTTGTTGCTGCTACGTTGTCATCCTCCAAACTCTGAGGGATCAATTCATCTAAATGGTCACATTTTTGGAAAAATCTAACAGCATGTCACTGAATTTAAATCCATTGGTGCGTAGTGCTGCTGTTGCTGGTGGTCCTGCAATGCAAAATCAAGCCTGAATATCTTTCTAAACATTAAGATGCTGCAGCTGTAAGTGAAAGGTGGCAGGGAACTCCCCTTTTAAAATACCCCACCGAATTTCATTTCTGAACAGTCAGGAAACAAAATCTGTTGTACAAAAACAAACACAGCTAAAAGAAAAGTCTAATATTTTGTTACATTTTGTAATCTTCTATATAATTTTAGATCACCAGGAAAAGTGGGCAAACATGATTTATAGATGCTGCTACAACTTACATACTGCTGAACCAAAATATATAATGAAAAGTTATTTAAATACACTAAATTATATATATTAAGAAGTAAATTGCCCTTATTTATCTCCTTCAGCAGTGAAGCTTACTGCAAAAAAATAACAGGCCTTACATCCCAAAAGCTTTAATGACAAACTCAGTTTGTAAGTCACTGGTTTAAGGTAAACATGTCAAGTTTTCAGAGAAATGCTTTTCCTGAGGGTAGAGGAGAGAAATGACTTGTGTCACAGCAAACTATCAAAACTACTGAACACTTACAGTATAATTATATTTGTCATCATTACATCTGACACCTGTAACTGTTCTAGTGTCTACATATTTAGGGGGGTAAAGGGCTTGGAGCATGGCCTTCAGTATAAAAGAATCATTAATGCTTCACACGTGTTGTGCACTCATTCAAGTTATGCTTTATAGATTGAGAAAATGTTGTAAAGTACACTTGAAAAGGATACAGTTTAAATAAAGTTATTTGCTCTTATTTCAATACGAAATTCATAGTATTACTAGTGAATCGCAAAAGTAAAGAATGCACATAGATATTGCTTATGTAAGGGTACCTTAATTCCTTCAAGACCAGGGCTCATGCTTGCGCTAAATGACCAGAGTCATTTTTTTTTTTGGTATACCTTTATTCAACTGTAAGTGCCCAAACTCATTTAGTGCAAAATATATATTGGGGTTTTTTTCAGGACAAGTGGGGCTTTATTTTAAAACAATAATTATACATAAAAACCATCATTTAGTATGAAGAAAAAAAAATGTTGGGAAAATTAGGAAAACAGGGCAAATTTTTACGGTTTCACCTATAAAAACTATACCAGTGTAAATGAGGAAAAAAACCTCCAAAGTGTGTTTTAAGGTATTTGTCCTGTTTATTTTGGCACTTACAGGGTTAAATATGATGCATCACTGTTTCTAAACAAGAATGTTTAAACATTTGATTTGCTGGAATTTGGATCCCAATAGTGACCGGAAAAAGAAATTGGAACACATGCATTACAGTTTTGAAACATGGACTTTTTTGTTTCTCTCCTTTGCTGGGTTTGGGGGCATTTGGTAACTGTTATTTTTGGTGCTTTTTCTTCCCTAGATTTGGAGCTAATTTTTTAAATGTGTTTTAGTGTCTCAGAACCAACTATCACACAAATAACTACCATAACAGCTTAGTGAAAATACCTAGGAGTTAGGGGTTAGCAGATAGCAAAAGGGTTAACACCAGGGCCTTGTTAGTGGATAGTTATAGGTACAGTTAGATGTTAGGTTACAGTACTGTATAGTGTTAGCGACAGGGATGATCAGATTAGGTCACTGCCTATTGACTGTGGGACTAATAAAAAATAGAGAGCAAAATAAAAAGGATCGCTATCAGATCACTTGTAAGAAACAAGCTTATTTATATTTTGTGTGCATTTTTTTTTATTACCTTAGATGACCCCTCTCTCTTTCTAGGGCAGGGTCATCCAGTGGCTGTCATAATGATCAGATCACTCCTTTTAGCCAGGAGTGATCTGATCATCATCAGCCCACTTTTGAATGGTTTGTTAGCAGTTTGAACTGCAGCAGATCCTGAACTCCATGGGTAGCTGGGATGCAATTGCCAATAAACTTGAAACGGAGAGGAGACTCTATGATCAGTCCTGTAGGAGTGACCAAGAACTCATGGAGGCTTCCAGGCAGACCAGCAGCAGCATTGCCCCTGCAAAAAACAGGTATTATCCCCTAAAATGTAGCATTGAAGGGGTTAACACTGCACATTCGCTGTCATTGAGTGATTGGTCAACAGGGGAGTGTTGCCACTGGTTCGTACACCTGTGTGTGGACTGAAAAAACAATCAGTCCCCTTCCTTGAAGCTACCTTTGTCAGCCGGTAACACGATCACTGGTAAACCGGCGATTGCGTCTTGAGCCTGTATAAACGCTTGTGCAGGAGGGATCAAACGCTCGGCGGGAGCTCTGGGTGAGTGTGTTGGTCTGCCCAGACACCTGGGAATACAGCAGCAGCAGTGTCCCCGTGAACGCTGCCATTTTTTGGAAGTGGTTAATTAAAGAAATATAAAACATGTACATCATATAGTATACAAAGTAATGGGAAAAAGGTCCCACATGAGTCCCTCAATGTAGTTGTTGCGACCTGCTAACTTTATCAGGGATTGGCTCTTCCTAATATGAAAGATGGCCATGTAGTGGGACAAAATCCCTAATATTTAAGCTTCAGAAGGTTTTTTTTTAATTTAAAAATAGCATTTGAATTACATTACAGAGGTGTCCACTAATAACTTAAAATGTGTCCATTAATGACTTAAGAATGCAAGAGACTGTCAGTGGATTAAAAGGCAATGCATTCAGTTCCATAGTCATTGTAGGATCAGATAAGACTTGTGTGTTTCTGGGGTTGCGGCTTCTATTGAAATATTGATATTCAATAAACAGTGTCCATGTTTATTTTGTCTTTTGTGTAGCAGTTGCTTGAGTTTTTCATACATATCATGGTGGCATGAAAGCCAATGGATTGCTTTCAGAATCCACCTAAAAATAAAAAGAAAATGTTGTTCAAGCTGTTTAAAGGTAACTAGGTCTGGTAATACCATACCCTGATGCACACACACGTATTAATACCGTACACTAACACACACACTCTAACACTGCATGCTGACATACGCACTCACCAAAAGCACATAGTGAAAGACAAACCAGATGGTTAATATTTAATATGGTACAGTTAATTGAAAATCCACACTTTGGCTTTGAAAATTTGGACAATGCTCTCAATGTCAAAAAGCTGCAGCATCCTACAGTATTAAAAAAAACGGAGCTGACCAAATAATACAGAAATGCTGAAAAGCAAAGCATTCTTAACCAAGGAGTCAATAATCTTGCTTTAAATACATTGGACATATAGTGAACGAACATCATTATCGTCATCAACAGACTGGAGGTGGAACAGCAAGTAGAAAGCTGAAAAGAAGAATTACGATATTCTTTAGAGGTAAGGGGAAAACACAAGGGAAATGCAACAATAACTCCTACTTTACTCAGGATCCACATGTGACATCCGGCAAATGCCTAGGTATGCTCTCAGTAATAATTGCCCTGTAAGTACAGTATCAAATGTGAAGCTGCAAATACACCTGTAGAACATACAACAGCTGAAAACCACAATGCACATGAAGCAGACGTATAAGAGCACCTATAAAGCATAAGGACTAGACTTGCACATTTGGTTTCATACAAACTTCCCTTTTAATTAATTTGTGGATTCATATGAATCTCTAAAAATGAGGATGGACCAGGGGAGGGCTAGCACCTTTTGACCCAGGGGGCAGGTAAATCCAAGTGACCCCATTACTTCCAGTAACTAACACTCATGCTACACACACTCTAACACACATTCATACTTGCATACACACACACAAGCACTTATATACTCATGCTAACACGCATTTACGCATACACATCCATACTGACACACACATACACACTCATATTAATACACACTCCTTCTAACACACATACATACACACTCATGCTAAAACAGTCCCTCTAACACACATGCAAATACATTTAAATATGCATACTCATTCTAACACACATTTACACATACAATTATGTGAAAAAGAAAGTTCACCAACTTTAAATTATATGGTTTTACATATCAGGACATAATAACAATGATCTGTTCTTAGCAGGTCTACAAATTAGGTAAATGCAACCTCAGATGAACAACAACAAAACATATTACACCCTTCTTCCCCTCATCTCTTTACCTTAAAATATACTTCTTTATCGCATAGTGTGTCTGAGCAGCAGTACTTTCATTGCAGGGTCGCAAAACATTGCAGTACGTCACCCCGCAACATTCTGTATCCAAGAGTTGAACAGGCCATTTTTTTAGAATTTTTATAGTGGCCTGGGGGCAATTTGTTTTAGATATTGTTGCTATTTACGTAAAACATGGAAAAAAGAAGGGTGAACACAAGCGCCACTGTGAGAGATTTTGTCTCTCGAAAGATGGCGGCGTCCTTTAAAAAAATTAACAAGTTTGCAAAAGCTCTCTCTAGACCCTCCTGAGAACTCTGGCTCCCCTTGCGGGTTGAATACAGGTACTGCATTCAACCATGCAATGGAGCCCAGATTTCTAATCACAATGTGATTAGTAAAATATATATAAAAAAAAAAAAAAAATTAAAAATATAGAAAACATTTTAAAAAATGGTGGTAACATTTGAAAATAATTATGCAGTGATGTCGCCATCAGGGGAACCATTTCAGCAAAAATTAGCACTGTATCTTCACAAAAATCCTGATATGGAAAGAGTTAAAATACTAGAAGTGACATATACCAGGAGATGTCAGTTCACACCTGAAGTACAATTTGTGTGATAGAAAAAAACACAAAATAAAATACTACCACAAATTTTGACAAAGGGTGGTGGTAAAATTAGTGCATGAAAATGGTTAAAATACTGCCATTTGAAATACCCTGGAGTGTCTAGTTTTCAAAATGTATAGTTTGATGGGGTTAATTGGCCAGCTTCAAAGATGGCCCACTTAGGACATGGGGCAGTAGGAACAGGTGTCAAAGTTCCAAGTTAAAAAATTTGCACTTCCCAAATGTGGCAGTTTACCTCCCAAACAACCCCACAAACCCATACATGGGGGGTATCACTGTATTTGGGATATGTGGCTGAATATATATTGGGGTGTTGTTTGACAGTGACATATACCAGGAGTTGTACATTTGTACCTGAAGTACAATTTGTGTGATAAAAAACACAAAATAAATTACTACCACGAGTTTGACAAAGGGTGGTAGTAGAATTAATGAATGGAAAGGGTTAAAATACCAGTGTTTGAAATACCCTGGGGTGTCTAGTTTTCAAAAATACATGGTTTGATGGGGTAAATTGTATTGGCCTGCTTCAAAGATACCCAAAATAGCACATAGGGCAGAATGACCAGATTTGGAAAAAAATGGTTTTGAAATAGCAAAACGCTACTTGTACTTATTGCCCAATAATTTGCAGGAAAAAAACATAAAAACATTGGGAATTTTGTAAACTCAGGACAATTTATATTAGTTTTTTAGATGAGCAAAATATTTTTCAAATAAAAATGAGAGAAAGTGGGTTTTGTTTTCAAATTGTCATCATATTTCTATAGGAAAATAGATGATATGATCAAAAAGTATCTGAAGAAACCCCTTCTTGTCCTCAAAACAACAATATATAACTTGTCTGGGTTCATTAAATGGGAGAGGAGAAAATTACAGCTAAACACGAGCACCACAAAAGTGTTAAAACAGCCTTGGTCATAAAGGGTACAAAAGATAAAAAATAACCAGGGCCTTCTACAACCTCTTACCCATACACTTAAAACCCCCTTCCACCATTCAATGTAGCCTCCTTAAGGCTTCTATTGTCCCTATATGTTCATCCTTTCACATCCTATACCTACCTCCATCCACCACCTTTTGGTAACTGATACACAATCCCTCAAAATATTAATGCAAAGGAGCTGAAAATACCTGAGAAATGCATTTCCTAAAAGCACAACGGGCTTCTTTGGCTTTTGGAAAGCACTCAAGACTACTACCACTAGTCAGACATCAATTACTTATTTGTGTGCCACTCTAGTCACTCCCAGTAATAGAGTGATCACTCCCCGTTTGAATCACAGTGATTTCCTACTGAAGCCAACAGCACAAACCTGGCACACAAATAAGTCATTGATGTGTAACTGGTGGTGGGTAGTTGTGTGAAATTGTCCAATTGAACAATGCCACTTTTGTGAACATGAGGCAGCTGATGCAACAAAATATTTGCACAATAGCAAATATCAGTAGGTTTGCATTCTTAATATTGCTGTTGACAGTTGTAGTCATTTTAGGATGATACATTGACCCTCTAATTTCACTACTTATGCTTTTCATGCCCACAAGAAAGACTGGTGCCTAAACATAATAAAATAGTAGTCGTTGAAGCCCACATTAAAAGGTACTGTAGTTATTTACAACATGCAAACAGCAATCGTCTTCTGAAACTTACACCAAATGTATGGGTTATAACAGCGTGCCATTTATGTAAATAACAAATTGTTGATACAAATTGTATATTGTAATTTTATGTTGAAGCAAATATATTTGTTTAGCTAGTGTGATGTTCAGATAGTATGTGTAAAATAATCAGTTGGTTTGAGCTTTGTAGCGATGTAATGTTACATATAAAAAATCCATTATACTTTGGTACATTCTTCATGACAAGGAGTATTTTCTGATTATTATCCGCTTAACTATTTCTCATTCTCTGCAGTGGAACAATAATTGACTACGGAGCCAGTGACGGTCTCAATCTTGCCAAGATCCTTTCAGTACCAACCTGTCCAAATTCCAGACCTTTGTACCCCTCACATGAGCAGGCATTGGAGTGGTTTAAAATGTATAAAATAAAAAAAGAGGCACCCAGCTTATGGAGGGCTTTGAAGTCAATGGTGGATGCAACATGGTGAAATCCTTACTTTCTGCTGCACATTTGGAGCCATCTATCAACAAAAGTGAAGTGTCGGTATCCACTAATAATAATGCTAGATTGCGCATTCTATTTTGGTGGGTATTAATGGTGACACCAACCAGAAGGTCATACACATTGTGATGAGAGAGAGAGAGAGAGAGAGAGAGAGAGAGAGACTTCATATTCGAAGTCTTCTTATAATGAGACTTCAAACAGAGGTCTGCACCATAGAACACCCGGCAGAAGTACCGGCCAGCAACAGCGGAGGTTGTCTATGCGCATCACGTAGCTGTTCACCCGCTACCAGAGAGAAGGATCTCCCACAGCGCTGCAGGAAGCATGGATCCTGCTCTCTGGCAGCCTGTGAACGTTTGTGCAATGCGCACAGACAACCTCCACTGCTTCCCGACACTTCTGCCGGAGCTTCTATGAAAGAGCACTGGCGTGACCTTCCAGGGCTCAGTCATAGAAGCCCCGGCGGACAAGATTGCCCCAGCACTCAGATCTCCTCTCCTCTCTCTTTATCTCTCCTCTTTCTCCCCCTACTCTTTGATCCCTTCTCATTATCCCTCCTTCTCTTTATCTCTTCTTTCTGTGTCTCATCTTTCTCTCCATCTCTCATATTTCTCTTTATTTCTACTCTTTACCTCACTCTTTTTACCTGTCTCTTTCTTTTCTTTCTCTTTTATCTTTCTCCTTTATCTTATTAGATCTCCTTGTTTTCTTTATCTAATCTTTCCCATTCAATCTTTATGTATCCTCAATCTCTCTTTATCTCTCTCTTTTTCATTAACCCCTTCTCCCCATCTCTCCTCTATCTCATTATACTTTATCGCTCCCCTTATTCCACATCTCTTCTCCTTCTCATTATCTCTCTCCTTATTCATTATCTCTCCTCATTCTTGTTTTCCTTTTTTTCCATCTAATGCTCATTCTCTCCCTTTCTTCCCATCTCTCTTCTTTTTCATTATCTACCCCTTTTCTCCTCTTTCTTTCTCTTTATTATCTCACCACTAAATATTTCTTTTTATCTCTCCATTTTCTTACTGTCTCTCCCCTTTCTCTCTATATCTATTTAGTGCAAGGCTTATGTCTCATTGCTCGGTTGCGGTGTGTGCAGCTTCACTGTTGAGTCAGGTGTGGATCCAGAGCCTTACCTCGGGTGGGGGGGGGCACGCACACTAACACATAACTAGACTCACACATCCAGGTACTTATGCTAACTCACGCACTAACACCAACACAACTAGACACTGAGCACTAACATGCACACACACTAATATACTCAACCAGACACCCAGACAAATATACCAAGATACACAAACTAACACAACAAGACACACACATATTAACAAAGACACGTTCACATGCTAACATAACCAGACACACACTTACGTACCCAGGCAGACACACATGCATACCCAGACACTAACATACAGACACACACATACTAAAATACCTAGGCCGAGACACACCAAGACACTAACATGCATACCTAGACAGACACCAACATGCATACCCAGACAGACAGACACATACATGTAGTTCACTCTCCCCAGGAAGCCTCAGTCTGTCTTTTATGCCGCTCACCCTGTGGGGTTACAAATTGCTATGTGGCGTGACCCTGCCTCCTCCTGCCTCAGTCTATCTAAGGGGGAGCAATTTCCCCGTTGCACTTTTCCCCTGAGGAGTGTTGAGGGTCATTTGGAAGGCGATGCATGATCTCCCCAACCGGCCCTGGTCCTCCAGCGGATCTGCTTGGGGGCGCCTCCAATGCAGCGAACTGAAATGCCTGTCCAGTTCACCACAGAAGAGCAGTACAGTTCTTTCTTAGTCATTTTAACTTTCAAATATAGTGCTCTGAGAGTACTGTAATATGTATTTTTTCCAAAAAGAAAAAAACTACAGAACCTACCTGACACCAAAGAGACTGCCCTGCTGCAGCTCAACTACTACATTACTGTTCTTGCTGCTCATTAGCTGCTTAGAGAAGTCAATCAATGGCAGAAAAGTGCTCCATTTAAATTAATTGGATCATTTTCCATAGATCCCTGCCCGCAGCTTTCCCTAAGTCAGTGCTGAACGTAAATAGAGGTAAGTACATCACATGCATCCAAACATATCTCCTACATGACATTTGGCTAGAGGGTGTAGAAAGGGGCAAATTTATTTGCATCACATACTACTTGAAAAGGTAAAGGAACCACGCAGCTATTATATTTGCGTGTCATGGCTAGAGTGTTCCTTTATTCCACAAACTCAAACAAGAACGTACAATTATTAGCAAGATCCAAAAAAATCATTTAACTGAAATTACAAATGCACATGTCGTTAGTTAGTACACCCCAACAGATGAGTGTTTTTTCTTACAGTATGGTTTAAACACACAGCAAGCATTGACCAAACCTGTAAGACATGCCTTAAAGAAATGTACCAAGGTTTAATTCTCCCCGGCACTGGTATTGTTTAGCAGGTTTTGCTTATTGGTGGCCCCAGGGTCATGTGAGGGGGGTGGATGCTTCTGTGTCTATGATAAACACATGTATAGGTTGTGTTGCAATGATCCGTGGCTTCATTCCTCAGGTAACCTCCAACAGTGCATGTTTCTAGCTTCTCCAAAGTTGAGAATGAACGGTTATGTTTATTTATTTAAACATTAGATGCACTCTTAATGCATGCACAGCCTAAGGAAACAGTTTGCAAGTGATTATTGTCTTATCTTAAGCAGACTCCTGGTTTTCCAGCCTTCAATTACTACTCTACTATGCTAGAGGCTACAATGATTGTGTTTAGTAGTTGCAGTCACAAGGTGAAGATGTTGCTGCTTTTCCTGTGTATGCATCTCTCATTATATGCTTGAGAAAACCAGTGGAACTATGGCTCCCATCACTCCCAGCTAAAATCTCACCTGCCTAAACTAATAAATGTATAAATAATGGATATACATGAGCATTGTGAGTTCCAGAATCTGAGAATTAGATTGGTTTGTCCCTAATTGAAAGATCAAATACCAGGACACCTGTTTGATTTGTCTACCATTTTACCTGCGCAGCTGCTACATGCACCCTCCATACATGATTTGGAAGTAACAGATTTATACAGCATCGTTATTTCACCCAGCTTCTAAAATGGGCAAACTGGACATAACTATAACTAGTATAATATTATTATTTATTGTTTTATATAGCACCATCATATTCCGCAGCACTGTACACAGGGCCGGCCTTAGGGGTGTGCGACCTGTGCGGCCCCAAGGCAGCAGGGGCACCTGCCTGGGACTTAAATTAAAACATCGTTTTGTTTTTTTAAACTTTATTTAACATCCTTCATGTTAAATAAAGTTTAAAAAAAAAAAAGGATGCTTTAATTTAAGTCCCTGGCAGGGGCGCTGAGCGGTTGCTCGTGAAGTTTTCAGCAACCGCACGGCGCCCCTCACTCTCCGTGACTCTGTCGCGGTGCAGGCATTTCCGTAATATGACATCATGAAATGCCGGTACCGTGGCAGAGCGGGAAGACGGATGCCTCCCGCTACCACCGCAGGACTCCGGCAACAAGGTAAGTGAGGATAATGAGAAGTAGGGAGAGGGAGTAGATAGTTAGAAGGGGCGGGGGGGTAGTGAGAAGGGGCAGAGGGGGGGATAGTGAGAAGGGGCAGAGGGGGGGATAGTGAGAAGGGGCAGAGGGGGGGATAGTGAGAAGGGGCAGAGGGGGGGTAGTGAGAAGGGGCAGAGGGGGGGATAGTGAGAAGGGGCAGGGAGGAGATAGTGAGAAGGGGCAGGGGGGGGATAGTGAGAAGGGGCAGAGGGGGGGTAGTGAGAAGGGGCATGAGAGGAGTAGTCCGCACAGGACACCAGAACACTTAAGGCTGGCTCTGACTGTACAACGGTTCAACAGGACATGACAAGTAGTATATAACATAACAATTAGACTTACAGAAACAATAGGTAAGGAGGCGCCTGCATGAACCAGGTTACAATTACATAACAATGTGCATACCTGGGAACACTCCGGGTTTTGCCCGGAGGCTCCGGGTCAACAGCCAAATCCTCCGCGTTGCGAGGTCCTGACACGTTCCATTCCCATTTAAATGGGGGTGTTTACTGCAACATCAACAGAAACGCCCACTGATGGCGGGAATGCCCCAGACACCGGCGGGAGCGCCCCAGACACAGGCGGGAGGTCCTGGCTTGCATGTCTTGCAAGGGTAGGGTCCGGGAAGCTGGAGCCTACAAGTTCCCAGGTATGACAACGTGGGCCAAGCTCAAATACCTTAAAATAAGTCAGGGACTACAATCTGTAAAGTTCTAGGAGCAAACACAATGCCAGGTGCCGAACAATACAATACCTTTATTTGTAAAGCTTTGCCCTGGCAACAAAGGGGTTAATACACCGTTTCAACCTTCACCAATGTTAAATAAAAGCAAATAGAATTAAGCAAGGTTCGACTCTGTTGCTCTCGTCTGTAGAAGGAGCGGGTTATCTGTTCGTTTTCAATAAAGCAATAATAAAAAAAAAATTTTGCAACAGCCACGTTGACAAGCGGTGAGTGCAATGCAAGCAAGGAGGCGGGAGGGAATGATGACTGGCTTGCAGTGGAGGAGGAGGTAGCAGGAGGAATAAAGAGGAAATAGGGCGGAGATTAACGCTACTGCTGATGTGTGAGCTGTTGTGATCAAGCTGCAGTTTACTGTACTTTAACGTTTCCTTGCAGAGATCCCAACAGTTAAAAGGAAGACATGTCTTCTCCTCCCAAAGAGAAAACGGACACCAAAGCCGGTCACCTTCCTGCTGGTATTCAACTACCTTTAGATTTCATTTTGTTTATTTGCTATATTTTTTTTTTAGGACTTGAAGGAGGGGAGAATGTACGTAGGCCGGGAGGTGTCGTTAATGGTACCATATGGTGGAAAACTGGACAGATTAGAAGGGAAGTGGATTTGCTAAACACTTAGGATTGTTCTTATTTACAGTGACAGACACAAAGAGCCCCTTTATCTGCCGGGTCTATTAACCATTTTCACTGCAAGATGGACAAGAAAGGAATTAAAGTGCTTTGCAGATCTGCGGTTTATTGACGTTTTAGATGTGAGCATCTCCTTTCCAATATATGATGATGCATATAGGGCGGTTGTTTCTAAAGCTTACATTGTATGATCCAAAAAGATATGATGTAGCTGACTTCCTCCTTTTGAGTATATTTGAATCTACATGCAGGGTCCTGATGCATCAGGTGACACTTGGTCAGGGGGTGCACATCATGCTCGTATAGGTTGGAGTGTACATATGTTAACAGATTTCAAGCCTATGGACAGCCCCTATTGTTAAGGCATATGGGGTGAACACGGCAGCTATTTTGCTGGTGCTCCAGCTAATTAATGTTATGTTTATCTAGAAGGAGGAGACGAAGGCCTGTTTCAATTTATTTTATTTGACTGTAGAGGAAAATCTGTCAATCGAAGCCAAATATGTACGAATGAATTATTTCAGACGTGTCTGTTCCTTACAGTCAAATATTGACATAACTGGATATGTTTTGTTTATATATTTTTACATATGGGCTGTAAATCAAGAACATTCATTTGTTATCTAGGCACACTGTCAATAACAAAAATACGCAAGGTGGCCACTACGTTATTTCGCTTTTTTGTATGCCTATTTAAGAATCAGAAACTTGCAGTTACACATGTGTGCCCCCCACGTCATTGGCCCCCTATTAGGAAATGTAGAACAGTTTAAAAAAAAAAAAAAAGCACAAATATAAATAATTTTGTATAAATCCATTTAATTAAATAAAAAGGCATATGGGCTCTTGTGGACTGCGACTTTAATCACCCCTTAGCCAGAGTGGTAGTCCAGAGGCTCTAGTATAATGGCATTTTATACATATTTTATGTGTATCAATCCTACAGTATCTTGTCTATTGTCATCTACATTTATATAGTTGTAACTACGTACGGTATATTCAATAAATTTTGTTGTTCAGGCTTTTTTCTGAAATTTTTCATTTTTGTTATTTTATAATATTTCATTTGGCATAAAGAAGGAAAATTGTTTTTTTTGTATTTGCACCATTATATCAAGCGATGTGATACATGCTTTGCCTTAAACTAGGTGTCCATGAATAGTGTGTTCGGAAAAACAAACTATATTGTGATAATTTACCTGGCCTCCCATGGAAGTGAGTGTCACTGGCACTCAAAGGGTTGTTTCTCAAATTGCAATGATATCATGATAAAATCAAACCGAAACTGAAATGTATTAGCAAAATACAGCATAATAAATAATGTGCAAATAAGTGTTTTATCTCTAAAATAAGTTTGCCCCTAAGCCAAACCTCCCTTTATTTTAGTTAATTGAGTGCCGTGTCTCCATATGGCTGTTCTAACCTCTTTGCGTCAAAGAACTTTAGCTAAAATGTACTTGCTAACGAGACTCACTAACCAGAATCACTAAATATTACTACGTAACCTCCACAGAAAGTTACTGGTTTGATAGACCTATTTGCAGACAAGTGGGAGTCCGATGCCCGCAGAATTCTCCGTTGTAGCTCTGACTGATATTTCTCGTTTCCTGTATTATTTTTTCCAGAATACTGCCGAGGGACGAGTTATAAACTGCACACACCCTGTTGCTCAATGCCACGTTTGTTAGAAAGTGATGCAAGAGTGACATTGGTGTGGTGCCCTGGGTGATTCGTTTACTTTGTTGCTATAACACGTTAGAAAAACTTGCCCAGTGTGGTTTGGCAGAGGAAATATTACACAGACATGCAAGCATATTTTTACTTATATTGTATGTGTACAGTTCCATTACTTTTAAAAAAAAAAAAAATAATTCTTCTAATGTTGGATGGGGGCAGACTGGCACCATCCATGGCCCTTGGTCAAAAGTATTCTGTGGTTCACCCACTAGGCCCTTTCTCCATCTATTTTTTTTTTTTTTTGTGTGTTATGTTTTTTGCCTCCAGGCCTTTAACAGCTTATTGGTCCATGACTGTGCGACCAACTATTCAGTCCATTTTGATGTTAGATTAAATTCACGTTTTTAGATATAAATATTATGTCTTGTGTCTTTAACCCCTTCAATCCCAGGGGTTTTTGGTACCTCAAGTCCCGGAGCAATTTTGCCATTTTTGCGATGATTTTCTTTTCCTGTGAATAGTGTACCCATGTAAACTATATATTGTTTTTTCAAGGAGAGATAGAGCTTTCTTTTGATACCATAGTTAGATGATACGCTGAAAATCTAGAATGAGATGGCTTCTGCTGTCAGGGGGGAGTCTCTGGTTTGACAGCCTGATCTCCCGAGTAGCGGCATGAAGTACCGGTACTTCCATAGGGGACTGAAGGGGTTAAACAGAGTGTCTGTGATGGTTGTTCTGTGTAATGGGCTTGATTCCTTCTGAAACTTAACCGAAGCAAAAATAATTATTGTCCTCTTCTAATTCTCTATTCTACTGCTTACAGCATTAAATAATTGGAAAATTAATATAAAGCAGGACTGCATTCCCCACAAAATTATGGGAGACGACAGATAAGTTATTGTGAGAATCATTGATTTATGGAATCAGCTGGTGCTGTATACATAATGTAATAATATATAAGTAGATGTAGTGCCCCTAGGTTTGTTTCCTTTTTTTTAGAAGAATGGGAGAGCATGTAGTTGTGCAGTCACTGTATTGAAGTCCTGCTTGAATTGCTGGGAGATTGAGACAGTGAGGCAAAAGTATCATTTTTCACTAGGGGAAAAAAGTGCTGAGGCATACCTGCCTCCAGTAGGTGTCCTGCAATCCTTCTAACACCCATTGCTTCGTTGGGTACATTGTTGGGTACAAGTGTATCGCAGTGTTCTAGAGCCCTACAATTTCTGTGTACAGAAACCGTTTAGATGCTAAATTCTAAGCATAACGGTATTATGTCTCTTCTACTCATTTACATAAAAAAACTATCCGTCATATACCTGTAAAAGGGTTTACAAAGGAGACTTGTGGTTTCAACTCCCTTACGTCAGTATTCGTTATGAAGGTCAACAGTGGCAGGTTTGTCCAGCAAGAAGGCCTGAACTGGATTATGCATAATTAAATTATTAAACAAATTTATTGTAATAATCACAATATTTAATGTAGAGCAGTGTTCTCTTTCTGCCAATATTATACTGAACCTTTCAAACATTGGCTTTATCTTGCTATTATAAGGCAGGTATAAATCAGTAGGGTTAGTGAATATACACTATATGGACAAACGTATTGGGACACCTAACCGTTATACCAACAGGGACTCTTATGACGTTATATATATTGCATTAGAAATACATAGATATTGATACGTAGTTGGTCCCCTCCTTTGCAGCTATAACAGCTTCCACTCTCCTGGGAGGACTTTCCACAAGATTTTGGAGTGTTTCTGCAGAAATTGTTGCCCATTCATCCAGTAGAGCATATTTGAGGTCAGACACCAATGTTGTACAAGAAGGCTTGGCTCGCAATCTCTGTTCCAGTTCATCCAAAAGGTGTTCAATGTGGTTGAGGTCAGGACAGGATTCTGTGCGGGCCACAGAATCCACAGCAAACTCATCTAGCCATGCCTTCATGGACCCTGCTTTGTGCACTGGAGGACAGACATGTTGAAATAGAAAAGAGTTTTAGCAATAAGGAGGTGGTGACAGAAACCTGCTTATAAAGGGACAAGTAGCGAGTCAAAGGAAATAACTTGCAGACTGCATTTGCAACCTAAATTAATAAAGGCAGCTCTTGAATCAATAACTGGTGGGCCATATCACGTGAACCCCTCTCTTGTAACACAACTGCTGCCTCTGGAGTGCTCCGTCGCATTCAGATAACGTGACCATGAGGAGCATGTGTGTATGGCTGTGAGAGTCTAGATGTTTGTATTTACGCCAGTGTGGTTGAAACTGGTCAGTCTGGTTAATATTGGTCAGTGTGTGTCTAAGAGTGATCTCGCTAGCTGAGGATGGTGTGTGTTTGAGTGTTGGTTTGGCTAATGGTGGTGTTTGCTTGTAAGAGTATTAAGTGTGGCAGAGGGCGGTCAGTAGGTTGCATGTCAGTCTAGCTGAGTTTGTGCCTGTAGGCATAAAATGGGTCTCCCTTTGGGAACAAAATCACCCAACTTTGTATCTCCAATTAGAAAAAAAGAACACACACAGACACATACATAATGCAATAATGAAACAAAAGGTGCTTTATTTAAACAGCAACCTCAACAGTTTTTGCTTCTTGATGATGTATCATAGTTTGCACTTTTAAAATACCATAGAGATTTTATCAGGAAAGCCAATTAAATGATTTAACAGCATTTTCTAACATCAGCTGTGGGAGTGTGTGGTTTCCATCTGTTAATGGGGACATGACATCACTGCAAGAACATATGGCCTTATGAAGCTGTACTAGAAATGGACAGAAGAAGCCTTTCGCTAATGCAGTCGCATTTAAGCGTTTATTGAAAATACTTAATGGGTTGTCATTTATGAAGTTTTTTGTTTTATGTTCATAAATCTGTTCCCTACCATAGGTTGGTGGGAAACAATGTAGACTCTGCCTGTACTGACTGCCCCTTTGCAGATTAGGGTTTATACAGGACTCTTACCTGACCTTTTAAAAAAACAAAATGGTTACCTGAAGTACAGTAAATCTGTCATGCAAAACAGTTATATAAATATACTTAATAAACATGTCAGTTGTTAACATCAATGTTTTGGATACATCGATAAAAATATTTCTTGTATTAGTAGTCCTAACATTACACATAGTAAGTAGGTGGCAAAGTCTACTGTACTGGTTATTATGTGGTAGTTTTGTTGCATCAGTTATGTAATGGTAAGGAATAACAATAGGTCTCTTGGAAGGAAATATCTTTTGCAAAGCAATAGATGAAACATCTATTACATTTGGTTCTATGGAGAAAGTGTGTAGTTCTCAAACCCTCATTCAACACTTTAAAGTTTTGAAAGTCCTTTAAATTCAAGGTAATGGCTCCTGTAGATGAATTCTTAAACTTTCTGGCACCAATCTGCTCTATGGGCCTTCTCACAGGAACATGTTATTTACTTAAACAGTCCTATAATAAGGCAAATTAGAAAATGTAAAGATCAATGTAAAACTCGCCTCAGATTAGTTTAGTTCATATGTTGCAACTCTTCATAAACAGACATTATTTTTTTATTAATCTTCTAATGATTTCGATGCATGTTCCAATTTAAGGAAATAGTTTTGATGGAGACCCTAAACCTGTTTTGCTCAAATTAATTAGTGGCACACGAGTTCCGGAATGGCTCTCAAGCTTACTATTGACTAATCTTGTCATAAGTTAACATTACATTTTGCTTTGTTTCAGTTAAAGCGGGAGGAATGAGAATTGTGCAGAAGCATCCGCATACTCCTCATGTAGAAACCAAAGAGGAGAAGAACAAAGAGGAGGAGAATTGGGAAAGCGGTATTGTGTAAGTAGTCCTAAACATGGCAACTTTTATTTCATAGTTACGTTTAGTTTTCTTTTAATGGAAAGAGAATCATTCTTGGATTTTATTTTTGGTCATCTAGAGGTGAGCGTTATGTAAAGTAGAATAACAAGGCAATGACACCTAAAGTATTCAGTACCTTGATACCTGTATGGCTCCTGTGCTTACTATGTTACTACTCTTATTGTACTTGACATTTGTCATATTATAAGATGATAAGTATATCTGTAATTTCGTACAGCATAACATAGCATATAGAGTGTGTATACTATAAAAAGACACTGCAGCCATCACTTGTACTTTAATGCATACAATAGCTTCCTTTTAAATTTACTTGGTGTCCTGGATGATTCTGCTGGATCATCCTATGTGCATTTGCCCACTCCCCAACTATTTTCCATGCAGGAGATGTATTTGGCCAAACCCATCCCATTGCATTGCATTAATTGAATGCAATAGCAGCACTTTCCACAAATATGAACTGGGGCCTGAATGAGCCCCCATCCCCAGCTTCACCCTAGCCAGTGTTGGAGCTGGCTAAAGGTGAGTATATCACATGAAGGTGAGATGTGTGGCATTTAGCTGGGGTGTTGAGAGGGATGATTCTGCCGAATCCCTTTGTGCATTTGCAAAAGGACGACGTGAAAATTGAAAGGGACCACACAGCTGTCATGTGCATATGATAACTGTAGTTTCCTTTTAATATGCATTCTTCTTGGGTTAGACTGTTGTGGACATTAAACCCCCTTTAAACGATGCAAAGGCACTGAATAACTTTGTTTAAAGTAAGAATATGAATATATAAGGGCACCTTTGACAGTCCTAATTACTATTTCTCAGGGTGTTGGTTCCAGAGCCAAAGTTAAACCACTAAATGTTTAAGTGAATTTGACTTTTTCCTGCTAGAGAATCGTAGTTAGTTAGTTTGTTTAAAAAAAGAAGTAATGATATTCACATTACCAATCTACGATATGCAGATGATAATACTTTGATGGCTGAAAGCAAGGTGGAGCTGAAGAACCTTATGACGAAGGTGAAAGAAGAAAGTGTTAAAACTGGGTTGCAGTTAAACCTCATAAAACCAAGATTATGGTAACCAGCTTGATTGATAACTGGCAAATAGAGGGAGAAAACGTGAAGGCAGTGACACACTTTGTATTTCTAGGCACAAAGATTACTGCAGATGCTGATTGCAGTCTGAAAATCAGAAGACATTTGGTTCTTGGGAGGAGAGCAATGACAAATCTCGATAAAATAGTTAAGAACAGAGACATCACACTGAAGTATTCCCTGTAGTAACCTATGGCTGCGAGAGCTGGACCATAAGGAAGGTTGAGCGAAGGAAGATTTATACTTTTGAACTGTGGTGTTGGAGGAGAATTCTGAGAGTGCCTTGGATTACAAGAAGATCAAACCAGTCCATACTCTGGGAAATAAAGCCGGACTGCTCAATTGAGGGAATGATATTAAAGTCAAAACGGAAGTACTTGGCCACATAATGAGAAGACCGGATACCCTGGAGAAGATGCTGATGCTAGTGGAAGACAAAAGGAAAAGAGGTCGACCAAGGGCAAGATGGATGGGTGATATTCTGGACTCGACCATGAGGGGGATGGGGATGGCGACGACCGTCAGGAAGCTCCGGCATGGGCCATGAAGTCACAAAGAGTCGGAAGCAACTGAACAAATAAACGACGACGGTTTTCACATACGCCTTACTTGAGAGTGGTTGTATCATATATTAGTGATGCTGATTAAATAGAAATAGAGACATTTAAGGTGGATAATCATTCGGCCTCTCTAGTCTCCCTATCAGTCCTTTGTCTTGGAATCAGGAGAGCTTTATACCTATCCTACGCATATGAATGACTGGACTAAATGACAAATACAGAGAGCGTTGTGGCTTTGGTTTCTATGTTAAATACAACCTGTTTTTAATTCCAAAGAATCTGTAAAAATACATATTTAAGTTTTTACAACTGAGAAGGTGTTTTTAAGTAACGCTGACTAGCTGTTACTACGATCAGAAGTGGCCTATGATGTTGGTGAGAATTTAAAACTCTCAATGTTATGGAGTCACTGGAAAACTCTATTTTACTGGACACAAATTGCCATTAACTCCGATTTTACTATTCTTTGAGAGGGAAGCATAGCAAATGTATTTTAAGCAGTTTAAAATGTCAAACTAAATTGTTATTTCAATTTGTTAAACATTGAAATTCACCACAAAACCAAACTATTTAACACATAAAACGCATCCTTGAGGTAGAATGTAAAAGTATGTAATAAAGTTAAACATTTCACACACTGGTTAGTATTGTTAGAATTCTCAATGTCTTAATTGTCATTCATTTATATATTTACCAGTAACTGTAGTTCAGTTTATTTTCTTCCCATTTAATATTAAGACAGTGTTCAAAGAAACCATAAAAACAATTTGCAAGGACCCTTGAGAGAAGCTTACACACTTTGGCAGGCTGACACTGAATGAAATGAAAGCAAAGCATATGGGACAGCATATGTGAGGAATGCCTAACTGGTTTCCTTTCATTCAAAAGAAAAAGGGAATAGCTTCAAGCCCTCTAGCTTTCATGAGACTAGTCGGCATCGTATGGCATATTTGCAAAATATCTGTTTTTTCTCTTTTAAATGGTTTTCTGACAGCTTATAACAAAACTTTGTTGGTTAATAGTTGATATTTTGTTTGTATATTTGTATGTGTATGTGCACATTAACTGTATAATATACAATGCTGCTGGATCATACCATTACTTATTTTACATTGTTTGTGCAGCATATCTGTTGACAATGAAATGAAATCCCTCAAGTTCTTGTTATTCAATAGCGAGCTATTTCTAGAGTGCAGCACTACACAGATTAATTTCTATACACAACCATTTATTATAGATTATAGATAATGCACAGCTAATGCAAATAAATTCAAGCATATTTACTTGATATTGGAACTAGTTCATATGCCTAGAATTTTTGTCTTTCCCTGGCATTTACTGACAAATATTAGATGTGCGTCACTTTTAGTGAGATGTCTTTTAAAACTGCCCACGTAGTATAGGTTTCTGGGGGAAAAAAAATAATAATCTAGGCTACTTTGCAAGGTCACTCTGCCACATTTTATACATCCATTTCATTATAGTATTATATATATATATATATATATATATATATATATATATATATATATATATATATATATATATATATATATATATATATATATACATACACTGCTCAAAATAATAAAGGGAACACTAAGATTACCCATCCTAGATCTGAATGAATGAACTAATCGTATGACATACTTGCGTCTTTACATAGTTGAATGTGCTGACAACAAAATCACACAAAAATCCTCAATGGAAATCAAATTTATCAACCCATGGAGGTCTGGATATGGAGTCGCACTCAAAATCAAAATGGAAAACCACACTACAGGCTGATCCAACTTTGATGTAATGTCCTTAAAACAAGTCACAATGAGGCTCAGTAGTGTGTGTGGCCTCCACGTGCCCGTATGACCTCCCTACAACGCCTGGGCATGCTCCTGATGAGGTTGCGGATGGTCTCCTGAGGGATGTCCTCCCAGACCTGGACTAAAGCATCCACCAACTCCTGGACAGTCTGTGGTGCAACGTGGCGTTGGTGGATGGAGCGAAACATGATGTCCCAGATGTGCTCAATCGGATTCAGGTCTGGGGAACAGGCGGGCCAGTCCAATGCCTTCCTCTTGCAGGAACTGCTGACACACCCCAGCCACATGAGGTCTAGCATTGTCTTGCATTAGGAGGAACCCAGGGCCAACTGCACCAGCATATGGTCTCACAAGGGGTCTGAGGATCTCATCTCGGTACCTAATGGCAGTCAGGCTACCTCTGGCAAGCACATGGAGGGCTGTGCGGCCCCCCCAAAGAAATGCCACCCCACACCATTACTGTCCCACCGCCAAACCAGTCATGCTGGAGGATGTTGCAGGCAGCAGAATGTTCTCCACGGTGTCTCCAGACTCTGTCACGTCTGTCACATGTGCTCAGTGTGAACCAGCTTTCATCTGTGAAGAGCACAGGGCGCCTGTGGCGAATATGCCAATCCTGGTGTTCTCTGGCAAATGCCAAACGTCCTGCACGGTGTTGGGCTGTAAGCACAACCCCCACCTGTGGACGTCGGGCCCTCATACCACCCTCATGGAGTCTGTTTCTGACTGTTTCAGTGGACACATGCACATTTGTGGCCTGCTGGAGGTCATTTTGCAGGGCTCTGGCAGTGCTCCTCCTGCTCCTCCTTGCACAAAGGCGGAGGTAGCGGTCCTGCTGCTGGGTCTCCTGATGTACTGGCCTGTCTCCTGGTAGCGCCTCCTTGCTCTGGACACTACGCTGACAGACACAGCAAACCTTCTTGCCACAGCTCGCATTGATGTGCCATCCTGGATGAGCTGCACTACCTGAGCCACTTGCGTGGGTTGTAGACTCCGTCTCATGCTACCACTAGAGTGAAAGATATCTATATATCTCGGCTACAATGTAAAGTAGTGAGTGTACAGCCTGTATAACAGTGTAAATTTGTTGTTCCCTTAAAAATAACTGAACACACAGCCATTAATCTCTAAACCTTGGCAACAAAAGTGAGTACACCCCTAAGTGGAAATGTCCAAATTGGGCCCAAAGTGTCAATATTTTGTGTGGCCACCATTATTGTCCAGCACTGCCTTAACCCTCTTGGGCATGGAGTTCACCAGAGCTTCACAGAATGCCACTGGAGTCCTCTTCCACTCCTCTATGACGACATCACGGACCTGGTGGATGTTAGAGATTTTGTGCTCTCCCACCTTCCGTTTGAGGATGCCCCACAGATGCTCAATAGGGTTTAGGTCTGGAGACTAACTATACATTGTGTGCCTGCATTTATATACTGTTTGTGTGTATGTATACACCATATACTGTATATTGTATCCTTTTTGTTTTCAGTTTTTGTAGCATGTTCATGTGTAGATCAACTTTGTTATTCATACGTATAATGTGCTTTGTTTACAAGGTACAACTGAGTTCAAAGTACATGGTTTAGATTTGAAAAAAACAACATTTCATAATAAAAAAAATAAAACAAAAACAAATGGCATGATTAGAAAGCACACAAGGTCAAGGAAGGATAGTGGCAAGGCTTTATCTGCTAAAGATTATATTTGTTGTCTCTCTATTCTTAGAATTAGCAAATCAAAAACTAAAATTATACAACAAGAAAAAATAACCCCGTAACACAGTAACGTAGTAATTGAGGTTTTATTGAATTACCTGACCATTTGTGTCTGATGTGTCTGGGCCGTCATTGGGTGTTAAAGGGTTAGTTTTGTAGCCCTCCTTTCCACCTTCTCTAGTTCCATAATGTCCTTTTTAAGGACCAGTGCCCAGAACGGCAACGCATATTAAAGGTGAGGGCCTGTGATTGACTTGTAAAGAGGCAAGATGATATTCTCCTCCTGTGAATCCATACCCCATTTTATACATGCCGATATCTTATTGGCCTTTGCCAAGATAGACCCCTTAGGTACTCCACTTAATACCTTGGTCCAGATTGAGAAATTTCTAGGGCTGCAGCTATTATTTTTATAATTGATTAGTTGGTCGATGCTGAGCAGTGTGGACGCTATAAGGAAATGGGCTGGGGCAATCAGTGTAACTGCAGGGAAAGACTGGGAAACAGAAAGGGGCGGGGCCAATAGTCAGTGTTACTGGAGGGAGGGACTGTAAGTGACATTGAATGAACTGGATTATAAGACGAGGGGTATTTTTCAGAGCATTTGCTCTGAAAAAAACACTCTTATAATCGATAAAATCAATTCAACTAATCAATAATGAAATTCGTTGGCAACTGTTTTCATTATTGATTAGTTGTTGCAGCCCTAGAAATGTCCATTTACTATCATTCTTTGCATTCTATCTTTTAGCCAATTTCCAATCAAAGTACATACACTTGCCCCTAAGCCTGTTTCTGACAATATGTACAGTAACCTTTTGTGTGTAACTGTATGAAATGCCTTAGCAAAGTCCAAATAGATCACTTATACTGCGACTCCTAGATCTATATTTTTACTGACTTCTTCATAGAATGGTAGTAGGTTGGTTTGACAAGACCTGTTTTACACAAAACAATGCTGACTTCTACTAATTATATTCTGGCTCAAGATGTTTTTTTTCTTTATGTGCATTTAGCAACCCTTCAAATAATTTCTCCACTACAGATGTCAAGCTCACTGGCCTGTAGTTGCCTGGCTGAGATTGTGATGCCTCTTTAAATATGGGCACCACATATGTCTTACTCTAAAGATCAAAAATAATTGCCTGGCCAGAATTAAGCTTAGCTCCTTCAGTACAAGTGTATACCATATGGCCCTGGAGCCTTGTCAAGCTTACAGGAAAAAGTGCAAAAGCACTTAAACACTGATGTCAGCCAATCCCATGTTTTTTGCAAGAGTTTTCAGCCATCGGCTCTTCTTTGGTGTAAACAGAAAAAAAGACTTTGAATTATTTAATCTGCTTTCTCTTGGTCCTCACTAACCAAATTCCCTGTTTCAGTTAGCAAAGAACCAACATTTTCTGTATTTACCATTTTTATCCATTTAACTGTAAACTGTAAAAATCAGTTTCTCATTTACCAATTTAGTCAGCTTACCCACCTTTTTGCAGACATTGTTCACATCTTTCTACTCTATAAATGATGCTGCCGATCCTTTGTTTTTATAATGTTTGTATAATGTAATTTTCTTTTTTCATTCCTGTCTTGTGCCTTTTGCATTTGTTTCCTAAAGGTATTCATTGATATGTGCGATTTTGTAATGTGTGCTTAAAGGTATTCCATTCGTCTTCTGTGTTCTGCCCAGAAAACAATCCATCCCAGTTTTATGTATTTAGTAGATGCCCATATTGTGTCCACATTAGTACTAGAGTCATCATCCACACCTTCCTTAATACTGGACTTTAAGTTAGGGTTCACATCCTTCAACCTTGTAAGTTTCCTGACCGGTCATGTGCATCATCCTACCTTGTTTCTTTGATACAGATCAAATAAAACCGAGTGTATAACTGTATGACTACCTACACTAAAACAATTGGGGAGTAGACTGCACTCACCACAGGTGGAGTCTACTCCCACCCTGTACAATATAAAATGATATAAGTAGAAACAGGAAAAACAAACCGTCACCAAGGCACCTATGAATGCACAAATATACTGGTGTCAAAATCAACACACTGAATTCTTCAAAGTTCATAAATAGGGATCAATCACCAAACAATATTAAAATCCAAACTGAATAAATATATATATTTAAAAAAAAAAATAGATAAGTAAATACATGAGTTGCACCAACATTAATCACCAAGCATCATTAAAGTCCAATATAATAAGTAAATAAGTCAAATAAATGGATTTTAATGCTCAACATGAGTGATATAACTTAATGTACCAAAATATCAAAGTCAAACCTTTAGTTCCACAGATCAGTCTGAATGACAGTTGGGACAGTCTTATAAAATGCTGCAAAAACATGTTGTGCTATGTTAAATTAAGGTGGTCTGAGGAAAGAAGACTCCCTCTACCTGGTCTTCCATTCTTTATTAACAGCTCTTGTGTGGTGGTCCGGTGGGTATAATCATAGTAGGCCAGTAGGAGATGTAGGAGACAAGCTAGCATCTCAGATACACTGTATTCTTATAAAAACAATGCAGCAAAAAAATCAACAAATAATGTGCTTCACCCTCACATGAACATCCCGACAGTGGGTTCCAACAGCCCTATGCATTTCGTGGTTGACACACTGCTTCCCCAAGGAATTTGGGCCATATGATTGTTGTTACACATCAAAAACATATATTAATTTACATACATATTTCCTTATTCAGGATTTGGTTTTTATATTGTTTGGTTATTAATGCTTATTTATGAATTTTGTTCAATAAGTCCAATGTTGGTTTTGACACCAGTATATCTGTGTATTCGTAATCACCTGCTTCTTATCCCTGATCAAATCATACTGTTCCTCGCTTACCAATATCTCCACCTCGCCCATTTTTTGTTTGTCAAGCTTCTTGCATTTGCGAAAAGTCATTTAAGATTGCTCCCAATTTTTGGTTCATCCATTCACTTAAAGTTTCTGACCACAGGTTAAGTTTTAGACTGTTGTGACCTAGTGCCCTAAAAAACTTTTTAACGACCCCCTTCTCCCACCTGCCATTAACTTTGTTGTTAGTACCAATGTGTAATAAGACCGCTGGATCTTCCCCAACCCTTCCTAGCAATCTGTCTACATGGCCCACAACATGCCGAACCCCGAGCACCTGGCAAACAATTGTTTGGGGTCCTGGTGACAGATTACTCTATCTTCCTTCCAATATAGTTTAACAACAAATTGATTGTGTTTTTATCCAGGAGAGTAAAATAGCAGTATGTTCTTATGGTGGAATCGGTACAAAAAAAAATAATATTTACTATCCAGCCAAAAAAAAAAAAACCCCAAAGGTTTATATTGGTAGAACTGCAGGTGTCACAATAAACGCAAAAAGTAGCTGTGTATGGCAGTATATTTTTCTCAATGAGCTTCTGTCTGGTTTTGGCCATGGACATGCACAGATCTCCCGTTGCTTCAGCAGGCATGCATGTGTTGAGTAACTTCTATTGAATACTTTAGTGTGAGCAGCTGAGGCTGATTCGTTTTGGCCTGGAGCAAAGGGTCTTCCATCAGACTGCATGAGGCATCTAGGAAAACATAGTTATAACCGGGTAGGTACGTTCTAATTTGTTTTACATTAGCAGTTTGTTTGGCTGGGGTGTGGGGAATGTAACATGCATTTTAATACAATAGAACTAATCTGAACACAGCATTAACATAGCAAATATGTATGTGTTTCATCCCTTAGAAGTGGATGTACACAAGAACATATATATTTATATATAAACATATATAATCCCAGTCAGAAACACAAATAATAAATGTAATGTAACAAGCAGTTCCACGACAACAACATTTAAGTGGAATGTGGCTAATATATAGTGTGTGTGTGTGTGTGTATATACACACTACCATTAAATTGTTTGGAATCACTTAGCTAATTTCATGGAAAACAAGGACATTTCTAACCGTGGTAACATAATTGCGTGGGTTTTCTAATGATCAATTAGCATTTAAAACTTAACACAGCGATAGTTACACTGGTGTTGATATTCCATCAAAGCCATTCCCAGCAGAAATAGTCTACACTGTGTTTCTGATCCGTTAAGAGTTATTTTAATGGACAAAATGTGCATTTCTTTCTAAAACAAAGACATGTCAAAACTTTTGAGCGGTAGTGTATATTTTTTTTTTCATGAAGACAATCCAATAAAGCTAGCTCTAGAGATCCTGGTTTGCACGAGATCCAGTTGGCTAAACGTACACTGTACTTGCCACCATCGAGCGTGAATGCTGGCTGTGTGGAAAGTGCTACTGATGATTTCAGTGGAGACGTGGTTGGCAGCTTCAAGCAGCCAGGCTGGTGTGAACATTAAAGTATAGTACATTATCAGTTGGTAGGGGCTATATGTCTCTTAAACTGATCTCAGGTCTACTGAGTTCATTAATCTATATAAGCTGATAGCCTCCCTTGTGTTATCTTTCTGCACTCTTTTACCCTTTCTCATGGGTATAGAAAATATAAAGTGCTCATTGTTTACACATCAATTTTGCTCTTTTGTTATTGCATGCTGTACTCTTAACAATAACCTCCTTGTATGTATAATTGCATGCTAGTTAGAATATAGTGGATAGTTTGTGGCATAAACATGATTTATGGGCATTATTATTGTTCATGGAATCCAAATAGTCCATGTTGTTTTCCCACAATGTGAAACCTATTTGTGAAATGCAGTACAATTTATTTAAAACACATTTAACCCCTTAACAACCAATGATGTGCCTGGCACGTCATGGTATTAAGCTTAGAAAGTGATCTAAGCTGCACCCTTTAAAAAAAAAAAAAAACGTTTCCAAGTGGGTCTCTGCAGACCCTCCTGAGAACTTTTGGCTTCCCCTGCAGGTTGAATACAGGTACCTAACTTTCTAATCACAATGTGATTAGTAAAATATAAAAAAAAAAAAATGGAAAACATAGTTTAAAAAAAAATAAAATTGGTAATTCTCACACTCTGTGTTTTTGTGTCCCTGTCTCCTTTTCTGCAGCTCTCTCTTGTTCTTCTGTCTTTTTCTTTGTCCCCTTCTCCCTGTGTATTCTTCCAGTAATTCTTCCTCCTCTTAGTAACTCACATACACGCTGGCACACATTTTTACACACACTCACATTTGCACAGACTTACATGTTCATGCCAACACACTGGCACACGCACGTACACCGTAATCAAACATACACACACTTCAATGCTTGCTCATGCGCACTTACACATTCATGCTCACACACAGACACTTACACATAAATATCCATGCGCATACACATACAAATCCATCCTGACACGTTTACCCATGCACATATCCATGCATGCACCCTTACTCACCCCCTTAACTTAACCACAGCTTTACTTCTGTCTGTCAGCATCCTCACGTTATATAACCCTGCTACATTCCTGTCTCCCTGATCACCCCCCCCCCGAAGTATGCCAATAGGCTAGGTAGATTGATTAACAAAGATAGAGAGGTCTAGAAACGCTTCTCCTTCTCCACAAATCTATTTAGAAACAACATGTCTTGGGGCGGCAATTTGCCCCACCCACTAGGACCTCTGTACTAACCTTAAGGAAACGGGGCCAGGCAATCTGCGCATCTCTTGTAACGTTACTGTAAAGTTAATTCCTTTAAAGTTTTAGAACTGTTGGCAAATGTAATTTCCGAAGTAGCAATCTAATGCCTGCTGCCAGAAAAAAAACACTGATTTCTGACTAAATAATATGAAAATGTTTCACATTTAAAATCAAAGCAACAGGAGCAAGTATTTAATGTTTATAATCCGAACTTTATATGAATAGAGCATTTCTCCCTGTGGAACTAAGTGCTTTAAAATTACAAAACAACAAAACCTAGTAACCGTAACATAAAATGAAAGGAACTGAAAGATTTTGATAAATTAAACTGCAATAAACATATGAATGATTTTGCATGTATGCATACTAGGGCTGCAACTGACGATTGTTTTCATAAAAAAAAGAATGTAAATTTTTCATTTATTTAAAATATTTGGTAAAATGCATTTCTGGTCTTTATTTCCCAACCGCCCCCCCCCCCCCGTTATACACATTTGAGCCCAGGCTTGCCACACTGCCTCCCACATATGATACATACCCCCAGATATGCCACACTGCCTCCCACATATGCCACTCCACTCTAGCCCCAGATATGCCACTCCCGTCTTCCCCAGATATGCCACTGTGCCCCCTGATATGCCTTATACCCCCTGATACACCACTCAGTCCTCCCCTGATATGCCACACTGCCCTCCTCGCATATGCCTTATATACCCTATATGCCTTATACCCCCAGATATGTCACTCCGTCCTCCCCAGATATGCCTTATACCCCCCAAATATCTCATAGTCCCCTCATAGAGTCACAGACTCGTTCACATCACACTGACACCATACTTTTATAAATAAGTACTGGGTTAATCTTCACTGCCCCCAGGATTTAGATTCCCCTTAGCTTGCCCCCTTTACCTCTAACTGCACCTAAAGTTAACCTTATTAAATTAACCCTCAATCCTCAGCATTAAATTAACACCTAAACATATCCCATTAACCACAACTGCCCCTAAATTAACCCCCACCTCCCCTAACTTTCAGAATCCCAAATATTAATTTTATACTCAGTTAGATGAGTGTCTTAGCCATGTGGGCCTCGGAGAAAGGAAGGGGCGGGGCCAGTTGTCACAGTTACTGCAGGGAGGGACTGTAAGTAGTAACTGCTGTGAGTCACTGAAACGGATTATATAATGAGGGGTATTTTTCAACTAATCGATAATGAAATTCATTGGCAACGATTTTCATTATCGATTAGTTGTTGCAGCCCTACATTGTTGGATATATCAGTCCCAACCACCACCCCCATACCATCGCTACATGTATATAACTTTAGTTATGTGGGACACTAGAAGGCCATTTTGTTCTAATGCATTTGCCTAATTGCATGTTAACCTGTTTAACAGGATAGTGTGCCAGACAAAAGCGATCAAGGTTTTTTCCAATCCCACTTTCTAAAGGGAGAAAGCATTGTGAGCATGTGTGCAATGCTTATGCACACATGCGGTAGTGCTACCTGCCAGAGGGGGTAAACTAAGCAAGCAGCATTTCTAAGTGAAACTCCACTTGTTTAGGCAGATATTATCTTCCCTTTTAAATTTTAAAATCTGTGCTGTAAAATAATTTTTACATGTATTTTTATAATTCCATTCAACCGCCTTTGATTGTTTTTATCCTTTAAATAGCTACCCATGTCATATTGTAACCTGGAGGCAATGGTGTAAAGTATTTTCATTTATGTAATCCGTTATGAATTATTTTCGTTTAAATTGATTTAGAATTAACTCTTCCTTTTGGCAACATAGAAAAGGTTTTTTCTTCTTCTAGGTCGCTGGACGCTGATCAAAAGAAGCACGTCAAACTGTGTTGCAAATAATGCTTACTAACACTGGCTGACTGCTCATTCTGGAAGTATATTTGCATTTGTATAATAACTGAATGCCTTTAAATAACAATAATACTGTTGAACTTGACTATAGTAACCCTATAAATTTAGCCTTTAAATAATAATAAAAAAAAATCATATTACCTTCAAAAAGATCTATACATATGTATAGAGCTGTAGGAAAAACATATTATATTTACTGTGCTATGTGCTGCATCAACATCTGCAATGAGGGTCTTGCTGTTCCCGTGTTTGGCCCAACATATAGCACTGGCAATTTGTATTGTAGGAGCATCTACTGCAGATATCAAGTCACACACAGATGTGTATGATGTCCTCCAAAAGTACTGTTTAATATGAATTCATTAAAAAGGTTAAAAAAAACCCCCCAAAACTATAGGTCTACTGACTAGACCTCTTAGCTGTCATAGTGCATGTGATGGATGGGGTGTCTCTTGGATCTTTTGAAGAATCCATGTCAATTCAGCTGTGCCTTTTACATTTTTTTTTTTTACCAAATTGTTTACCCTATGTGGGACTGTTTCACGTTCTTGCCATGAATTCACTCAACCTCTCCCTTGGTTTATTGATTGTGGTATTTTTTGATCTAAAAGCACATCAAACATTAGATTCCTTTCCAGTGATTCTCCTGCTGAAACCATGCAACATGTCTTGAATCTCTTATACATGTAAGTGGGGACATGCACTGTGTATAGTATTTGAGCTGTGTGATATTTTCTGCCGGCTAGGTAGCAATGCTGCTCTGGCTTGTCCTATACGTAATTACATAGTGTCTGTGGTATTGAACCATTGCCTTTAGTTTTCCTGTTTCCCGGATGTTAAAATGTGGGGTAATAACTGACACATAACCATTTACCTTTGACTATCTTTGTGTTTGGCTGAACACATCACCATGAAACTCCAGTCAGCTTTAGAATTGGCTCAAGGAACACTGCAAGTGTGTGTGTGTGGGGGTCCCTTCAGACTGTTCACAAGCTTGGAACTCACTCCCTTTGATTCTATGGGAGGACTTTCCTTCTACTGATTGGCTGATTCAACCAGCCAATCAGTGACAAGAATAGTCAGACCACAGAGCAGGAAGCCAACTGCAGCAGCAAGACTGTAGCTCCTGTGCCTATAGAAGCTTTCTTTTTTCCCCCGTTTGCCCACATATTGGAAGAATCCACATAAAAGTACTTGCAGAGTATCTTTTAATGCATTCTTCTGGGTGGGTGGGTGGCAGGGATATGAAACTGTCCCTTTTTAACCCCTTCAAGACCAAGATGTACCTGGTACCTCCGGGTCAAAGGTCACCGGCAGACCGGGACGTACCAGGTACGTCATTGATGATGCGCGATCCAGCGTCGCTATGGACGCTGGAAGCGCGAAGGGTGGCTGCTACTGAGCGCTGGGTGTCCCCAGTGATCCGTAGCAGCCACTCCCCCTCAATTCCGTGCATGTGATCGCTTTGCAGCGAATCACGAGCACGGAATTTAAATATTTTTTTAAAAACTGCGGTCTTCAAGGGAAGATGCAGTTTGCCAACGCCGGTCCTGAAGGGGTTAAAAGTTAAATGTTGAACAGCCAAGGCTAGATAAGAATTCTCAGAATTTGTTTTATAAATGTCTTACTCTTTTATTGGCATCAATATAGCCAGGAAATAGGACTGTACATCCAAATTGTGCAGTAATGTGTGAGTAGCTCATCGTATAAACCCAAAGACCCTTTATTTGTTGGTGAATTCTGGAATTGGTTAAGGAGTACATTCATTTAGAATAAACTGCCATCTGTTCTTTTTTTTTTTTTTTTTTTTTTTTTTTTTTGGTATACAGGGGTTTTCAATTGTCAGTGTTGTATGGATACCTGTTCAAATATGGTGGGCAGAATGCCACTTAAACTCCCATCTACTGGCCTATTGCAATGAGAAGCTGTATTAATGTGTTCCGGCCCTGTTACAGCTGGCACATAAGCAGCGATAGAGATTCTATTAGGTGACCACACATACTTACCTTTAAAGCCAGACATTTAGCTTGTAATTATGCCAGGTAGTCTGATCTATTCCTTCTGCAAATTTCCTAAGTACATTCTTCTTTATGAATCTGATTTCTTCCTTTTAAAGAGGTCTTGCACCTCAATCTTTAGTTACATTTCAATTGTTGTAAGAAATATGTATGTAGTATTTGTTGCAAAAAAAAAAAGCCACATAAATAGTATCGTCGATATCTGTCTCTCCCTTTCTACTTACCCATTTTCACATGCAAAGCTGCATGCCGCAAAACTTACAAAAATAACAGGAAAGACAACACTGTCGAGTACACCAGATTTACTGCATTTAAATCTCACAAGAAAAACTGGAACTAAGTAATACTCCTGCAAAAAGTTTTCTTGCTGTTCTTCTGACCAATATTAATATGCCACATACAGGACAAAAAGTGTTGTTCTCCTTGAAAATAATATTACAGATTTTTGTAACAACTTTCTTGAGGTCATACCTGGCAGATAAATCCACAAATAGAAGACTTTTGCATTTCCCATCTTCACATGATTACTGCTTTGTATAGACAGCACAGTGCAAAGAAACTGCATAGTGCTTTGTAATATGTAAGTGCCCTGCTCTGCCTACATCTGCAAAAGAACATTGAAATCATATTTTGCACATTTTTGAAATTTGATCACTAAAAGCTATAGCTAATTTTTGCCATCTAGTCAAATTTGGGGCTTTAACTTATTGGATTTTTACCTTCACATTAATTAGGTCATTGTATGAATGCTTTATTTTGGTCTGTGTGGGGTCATAAGTGTTACATTTGAGGTAAGGGTTGTAACAAAGTATTTGACCACACAATTTGCAGTCAGGGTGGGCAGCCATAAAAGCCCCATCATTAATTGGGTTGGAGCAAATGTGAGCTTTATTGTTCCGTTGTGGGCACATGGTGTAAACTAAGCTGCTGCCAGGAGAGATTATGCAGACCGATACTTGTGTATTAGGACTCTCAAATGCCCTTTCGTCAGATTCTAATATAGTAGTGTCTTGGCCTGCCTCGCAGGAGAATCTTAAAATAAGTTTGCCCGTTATAAAGGATAGTAAATTAAGGAAGCTGGCGTGTTCCCTCGATTGTGGTCACTCAATAGGCCTAGTTTCTCGTTCAAGTATTTTGAATGTAGTCCTGCAGCAGCTGGAGGGCCACAGGTTGCATGCCCCTGCTATAGACCCTCAGAGAACACTTTAATTTTTTTCAGTATTTTGGAATTTGGGCACTTACCATTTGTGAAGCATGGATGTTGATATCCACGCTGTCCTGTATAGCAGCAATGAAATGTCCCTGTTGGTGCAACATAGCTAGGACTATTATGTCATAATAGTATGTCCTAACATTGCGAAAAGGCTCATCTTTTCTTTGCTGGGTAACATGTCCTAGTATGTGCATTATTTTTATTTAGGTTTGTTTTTTCTACACAATGATCAGTTAAAAGCAGCTATTTAATGTGTTGGGTTTTTTTAGGTTCAACACTGCCACCCAGTGGATATTCATACAAAAATAAAAAATATTTCTGCCTCCTACAAAAACATCATAGCTACAAAAAAAGTTAATAAACCGCCCTGCTTCTGTAGCATAGCGTATAACACAGTAACTTATTTGAAAAAGGGAGATAGGCCTCACTGGTCTATACTTTGCATGCCTGAATTGAACTAAATAAACTATTATAACCCTATGTGTGCCAGGGGTCAGGACACATTGTACCCTCCATGACGCCAGGCCAGTTTTGCTATAGTTACATTTGAGTTTCTATTCTACACACAGTGTATACTTTAGGGAAATCTAAACATAACTTTTCTCAGGACAAATTGTGCTATTCATAGATGCCTATTTTAGGGCAAACCATAAAATACAAAAAAAAATGTAACTAAAACTAAAAAATAACCATCAAGCTTTACTTTAATAAATGTTTGTAACATGTGGTTGTACACCAAGCTAATGTCAGTCACAGTACACGTGTGTGTGTGTGTTTTCCTCATTTACTCAAGTATATAATGAAGAGATCCCAAGATTATATAACTGCACTTTCGCTCTCATTTTTTTAATTTAAGTGAAATGCAAAAGTGTAACTTTTTTTTTTTTCATTTTTATGCAGCCCACCTAAACCACCTTTAATTATCTCTGGAGCTGTTACAAGGGTAAGAAGTTCTTTCAAACTTTTTCATCTGCTTATTTGTCTGCATTTGTCCTGTGCTAGAAGTCATGTGCAACAAACCTGCATTACCAAGAGAAATATGGCCCTAGCACCTGCTTTTAAAACTCTAAATACCTTTGTTTAGCTAAAATATCGCGACAGTGTTTGGATGCAGGAGGTCAACCATGTATCCCAGGCATTATCGCTAAAAGTTAACTCAGGAGAAAACTGTCTGTAGTAAAGTGTTGCTGCCAATTGACATTTCACTTGGAGGCCTTGTGTAAAAACAGTGCAAGGCATCAGGTGCAGGGGAGGAGAATTGTATTAATTATTCAGACTTATGAAAAAAGTAAAAAAAACAAACTCAGAATTATGCCTCTAGATGAGGATCTGTGCATGGGGTCACCAGCTTAGTGTAGCTTCTGCTTACAGAAAAAATATCTAATATACATGGTAATGTACAAACATTTTAGACTGGTGTGATACTATGATGTGAAATAAGGATGTTTTCAAAGAGATTTTTTTTTACCATTTAACAAAGTGCAAATTGAGTGAACAGAAGAAAAACATAAATCAATCTTTGGTGTGACTGCCCTTTGCCTTCAAAACGACATTCATTCTTCTAGGTACATTTGCAGGGTCTTTGTAGGCATATAGTTAGGTGTATGATTAAACAATTATAACAGGTGCATGTGTAGATTTGTAGGAGGAATAAAACAGGACGAGGAACAGCTACACTCGCTAAAAAGGTGAGGTTGCTGAAGAAGATCGTTTAATGTAAAAAGTCATACACAGTGGTAAGACTGAGCACAGCAAAAAGACAAAAGGTAATTATACTGCGTGTAAAGGCAGTCCTCCTCTTTTGAAGAAGCACAAAGAAACAGGCAAAGTTGAGGACTGTCCACACAATGGTCCTCCAAGGAAACGGTGCGGCAGATGAAAGACACATCACGCTTACTTGCCTTCACAATTGGAAGATGTCAGGCAGTGCCATCAGCTCAGCATTAGCAGAAAACATTAGGTACACCCATCTACTTTCCAGACGGTATGTGGCCAGAAGTGATCTTCATGGAAGGCTTGCGGCCAAAAAGCCATACTTTTGATGTGGATACAAAGCAAGACGACTCACCTATTCACGAAAACACAGGAACTGGGGTGCAGAAAAATGGCAGTAGGACTCTGGACTGATAAGTCAAAATTTGAAATATTTGACTGTAGCAGAAGGCAGTTTTTTCACTAAAGGGCTAGAGAGTGAAGAATGTGTTTGTAGGCAACAGTGAAGCATGATGGAGCGTCCTTCCAAGTTTTGGGGCGACATGTCTCCAGATAGAGTTGGGAATTTGGTCAGAATGAATGGTCTCCTCGTTGCTTAGAAGTAGAGGTTGATAATTACCCATCATGCAATACATCAGGGGGTCCTGGAAAAGAGATGGTATGGTCCTTACAGAGCATTGATCTCTACATCATTGAGTCTGTGTGGGATTACATGAAGTGAGAGAGAGCAATTGAGGATGCCTAAATCCACAGATTACATGAAATTAGAGAGAGCAACTGGGGATGCCTAAATCCACAGAGGAAATCTGGTTAGTTCTCGAAGATGTTTGGAACAACCTACTTGCTGAGTAGTAGTTCTTAAAATTTTAGGTTTTTCTTCTGTTCACTCACTTTGCATTTTGTTAAATACATTTTTTCACACTTGACTAAAACTCTTGCGCCGTACTATATATTTATCTCTTAAAATTAGAAAGTTAAATCTGACATTACCTCTGCCCCGCCATAGCTACATTATATTGTGTACATTTTTCTTCATTTCTCTTATGAAGAATAGTGAAGAATATCCAAGGCCAAACCAGCACATAAAACAGGTTTACCGCAGCAAAATTGCAGCTGTTGCATACAACTAAATGTAAAAATAAGAAGATGATGGTGTTCAAGAAAGGATTGGGGTGATCTGGAATGTGGAAATCCAGCTATAACTAAAAAAAAATGTTGTTAATGTTTGCAATATTTAATCCTATTCAGAAACTTTAAAGTATATTGTATTTTTTTTTTCTTTTTTATTAGGGTGACAAGGACTTTCCTCCAGCAGCTGCTCAGGTTGCTCATCAGAAGCCTCATCCTTCTGTTGAAAAGTTGCCTCCTGCCCATCATGTTAACCAGCATATTAATCAGCCCCGCAAGTGAAGAGCAAGCACGACAAAAACACAATCACCCTTTCTTGAAAGCAGGGTTTTAACAAACTTTTCTGATATATGATGGCAATTTAATAAAGTGGTTAATGTTTATCAAGAATTTTAACACAATCAAAAACAAATATAAACAGAATGTTAGACTCCCTTGTTGGGATTTATTCACTAAAGCAGGAGTTGTAAGGATAGTTTGCAAGAAATTGTGCTTTGGACACACTGACTTCATTCTGCTTTATAATGTGCTATCCCTGCCAAGCTTCTGCTACAAAGAGGGCTGACCCGGGCCTGCATAATGCAAAGTTCAAATGATGAAAAAATAGAAATCTAATCTTCCATAATTCAGGGCAAACACAATCTTCTTGCTGTATAACATGACTTGGGGGTTAGCCCTTCTTTAAGCAGAGTGAAGTAGGTGAGTTAAAACTGCAGCTCCCCTGCTTTAGTGAATAAACACTAAAATGTGTTTTTGGTTTTTTTGATCAAATAGGCGCTTAGTGATATTGTGTATGTTAATCTAAATTGTCCAGTAAGCCCTGTGATATGTTTCTCGGGCTGTTTCACACACTAATTTAGGTAAAGTAAATTTTACAATAGGTAGAAATCACTAGCTAACAAGGGGTTAGCTACATATTATTTGATACACGAACACATTTTAGAGTCAGTTTTGTGTTTTTAACATTTTCACCAAAAACTCATGCTGAATCTCAGGGAATTACAAATTTAGTTGACTTATACATTTATAAATAGTGAATGGAAGATCAGTATTAGGTGTATATCAGCAAATGTCTTCTGTATTTCCCATGCCTTTGCAATATGCCCATTAAAAATTTTTTCATCTTAAAATGTTTTTTTTTTTTTGTTTTTTTTTTCATATTTTCCTTAATAGTTAGGCTGCGAAATATCACCTGGACATTGATGTAAAAGGTTTTTTTAATTTTTCTAGTTGCTAATTGTTTTATTTTTTATTATTTTTACTTTAAGAAATGTCCATCTATATTGTTTTTCAACCAGAACTGAAATATAGACCTGAACGTCTTACATTTCATCTTATTGTTAATTAAACTGTAATTGGCATATTTAATTAAGTGTTCCAATTGGCTGTTAAAGCTTTGCACTACCATCTAATGAAAAGGTTTGCAAAAGTGACATATGGTGTTGCTGTTTACTGTAGGTGGGCAGTAGCCATGCTATTGTAAAGCTGCTGTAGTCACATGCCATGACTAGTCTAATGTGCCATAATATTGTTTTATCTTCACTATGAGAAGGTTAATTGAGTCTTAGTGGTAAATGTTTTTTTTTTGTTTTTTTTTTAATAATTCATTTTAAATTGTTGTTTTGCTTACTTGGCTGTGGATGCTATTGCCATGCAAAAAATGGCAAAACAATTTACATTTAATCTGTAAACATTTCCTTAAGGTATCCGAGGAAGGTGGTGGGAGTAAGTTTTAATTTAAAATGTTAAAATCTTTGCATTATAGACCCCAACCCCCCCAATCTAAATATTATAATACTGTAACTGCAGATTAATCTTCATACTTGTTCTGTATGATAAGGTTCATACTTAAATATTTTGTACCAACTTTCAGAGAATCCAGCTCTTAAGGCATCAAAGGTCTCTTCTCAGTTGCCCACAGATGGCCTAATACTTTGAAAATTGCAATTTAAGCATTAATGATAGCTTATCCAATCATAACAAGGTGGGTCTTAAAAGCCTATCATGTCAGAATGGGAAACTTGTTATTTAGCTTCAGCAACATTGATACCTGAACAACGTGGTTTGGCATTATATATCTTAATTGGGATGTTGAAAGTATCTCTTAAACTACCATATCAACATTTATTTTGTCAAATTCTGTAGACAAAGTTTCCTAGCAATATGTAAATGTAAAATAAAATGTGTATATGCATAAAAGAATATGTATGTGTAAAATTAATTTATATGAGTCGTTTACATAGACTATCTTGATGCACCCTGGTATGAAATGGCAAGGTCTTCTAAAACATTTGTCTTTTAGAGCTGTATGACTTTTAATAGCCAGAAAATTGTAAAAATCCTAATAAGGATAAACTTTTTTTTTACTTGTTTTCACTTATATTTTTATACTTTTCTACAATTACCAAGGTCAGATTTCAACAGAAATATGGTGAAACGACAATATGCTTGCAGAATGCAATATAAATATAAACCTTAAAAAAAACAAAAACAATTAGACTGTATTACTTTTCATGTGACCTGTGTCATTAAAAATATTTTTTATCTTTTGCAGACATGAGAGTAATTGGCTCTCATTTTTCATACGTTTCCCTATTTTAATCCAGATATTTATTATTCAATTTGTACAGAAGTAGAAATAGTCCACCGGAAAGATTCTATTGCTTACATATTGTCACAATGAAAGTTTTTCATATCCATGCCTTCGAAATCCTTTCCAAAATGTCTCTGCAATTTATCCATCTGACAAGTATATGTCTAAGTATTACCAATGGTAAGCCAGAATAGGGTGATAAATTTGGAGTCACACTATGATAGGGGATAACCCTGTAAAATATATTTTGAGACTGAAAAGTGAGGAATAAAAAACTTATTTACTATTATTAAAGAATCTTAAAAATAAATGAAAACTATTTGCCAACTACATAAGCTACCATTTCACTGTTTTTAAATACATATATATAATATACATACACACATACAGTATATACTAATTCTAGATTGTAAGCTTGCGGCGAGCAGGGTCCTCTTTTCCTTTAATGTATCAATTTTGTCAGAGACATTAACTGTAAACTGTTACAAAAAGAATCCTTTTGGATATACAAATTGCCCACTCTTGCACCTAAAGGCATTAAAGAGGGGTTTCATGACACTTTATTCTTGGAGGACTAAAACTATGGGCTGCTCAATAATTGATACATATTTATCTTCAATCACTGGTCTCTAAATGTGAGCCTTTTTGGTTGAAATATACGTGAGAAAAGTTAAAAGAAAAAAAAAATGCTGGAAATAAGGCATCTTAAGTAGAGGAGGTAAAGAAGAAGGAAATACTCTAAAAAGGGAAGGAAGAACAAAAATCTGACCCAGCGCTGCTAACCACCCCCATTCCTACCCCCAGGTACAGGCAGTGAAAACAGTCTCCGATTAAAAAAAAAAAATCCCAATGAGTATTCTCAAATTATAGTCCAAGTTGGTGTTGCCTGCTGTGGAGGTAGTTTTAGTCCTCAAAAAAACCATTAAACAGAGAAAACACAGGCACACACAGAGACAGGGCTGGTCCAAGACACTGTGCTGCCTGGGGCGAAGTGTGAAGTGCCCCCCCAGGGAAAAAAAAAGTGCTGCAAAAACAGCCCACATCCATTATGTGGCACACACACACAAAAAATTAACGTTGGCAAGAATATTTATTCACAAATTTTTTACTGTATGTCAACTGGAAAAATAGAAATCTTGAAAAATAAAGTCATTAAATTATTTAAATAAATAATATTTACTGAACAGATATGGTACAGCGTAATTCCCACCCCTATACACTGAGCCAGATACTGACGGTAGTGCAACATAACCCCTATTACTATATACTAGGCCAGACATTGATGTGGTAGGCCTCTACCCCTAAAACAGCCTAACTGTGCCACCGCTGCCCATTTAGCAGTCAGCCAGTGCCACCACTGCCCCTGAAGCAGTCTGCCTGTGCCGAGTATGCCCCTGAAACAGCCTGCCTGTGCCACCTCTGCCCCCCCAATCAACCTGCCTGTGCCGCTAAACACTGACTTACTCACTACTAACTTAATTCATTCATTTAATCACCCAGTAACTAACATTCATTCATCCACTCACCTATTCACTCTCCCGCACCCCCTTACCTCTCTTGCAGATTTCACTGGTCCTGGGGCTGGCTGAGCATCACCGCCGCAAAAATCAGGGTGTAACGCATGGACTGGAAGTGCCGCATAGATGAGAAGAGGAAAATGCAGGGAAAAGCATGGCAGAGTACCTGAGAAATAGTCCATTTGTGCACCCAAAACAGAAAACATAATCAACCAAGATATATGGAAATAAATATACAAATCAATTAGTATTAAAATGCCAAAATACACAAATAAAATATTACTGGAACAAAAATATCAAGAATAGAAATAAATAATTGGCAATTAATCCAAACCATCTCCCTTTGTCTCAATGTATCTCTAATAGTGGGTAGTATTTGTTCAAGGCCCCTAACAGTAACTGAAGAACAGTCAATATTTAAAGTTAGAAGGGGCTGTACACTTCTCTGACCCTGCTAGGAGACCCCTACAATACGCCTCAGCACTTGGTGACCCTATTCTGTAACTTTACGTGGTCTCCCGCTTTGTGGCTGAGATGCTGCTGTTACTAAATGCTTCCACTTTCCAATAATACCACTTACAATTGACCATTTTTACTTACAATATTCATCTAGCAGGGATGAGATTTCATGAACTGACTCATTGCAAAGGTGGCATCCTATCACAGTTCTATGCTTGAATTAACTGCTTGCTTGCTTGCTTGGAAATGTAGCTGCTGTGGCCTTACCCCAAGTGGACTCTTCATAAGTGTGCAGTTAAGAGTTACACTGGACTATCCAGACATCCATCCCTGGTCTTCATGCTTTCATCCAAGTACTCCTTTGGCAATCACTAATGTGCCACATCTCCTTCTCTTACAGGTATGAATCACATCTTTTACCTGAACCCCTCATTTCCTGCTGTTACCCCTGTTTTCCACCCGGTATGACTCACACCTTTCACCTGAACCCCTCATTTCCTGCTGTTACCCCTGCTTTCCACCTGGTATGACTCATACCTTTCATCTGAACCCCTCATTTTCTGATGTGAAACATCTGCCTCCTGTATGCAATCACCTTATCTGACCACTTGCGAGGCAGCCCTATAAATTCCTAGGCCTCACTTGGTAACAGACTTGTTTGGAAATGTAGCTGCTGTGGCCTTACCCCAACTGGACTCTTCATAAGTGGGCAGTTAAGAGTGACACTGGAGTTAAACTGGAGTGAAATGACATACCAAGTACCACTGCAGAAAGCAGGATGTCACCCGCTCCGCACCCCTCCTGTGGAATTCCCTTCCCCGTTCTGTTCAGACTTTCTGCCTCAAACGCAACTTTCAAAACCTCTTGAAAAACCCACCCGTTCAGGGAAGCGTACAACATTCCTTCCCATTACTCCCAACCATCATAATGAAGCCATCTGAAGAACAATCAACAGCTTCAACACATCATTGGAATCAGATCAACTCATCCCCATCCAAACAGTCCTCTCCTAGTGTCTCACTTCCCCCTCAACCACCGACAATATTGTAAGCTTGCAAGAACAGGGCTCTCTTCTCCTTTGCACCAGTTTGTTATTATATGTGTTTTTGTGAATTGTTCTACTGACTGTAACAGCGCTGCGGAATATGTTGGCGCTTTATAAATAAATGTAATGTAATGTAACTGAGCTCTTCAGAGTTGTTTGGAAATGCAGACTGCAGGGCTAGGTGCTTAACTTATACACCTGTAACAATGGATCTAATTGAAACACCTCAATTCGATAATTAAGAGGTGTGTCCCAATACTTTTGTCCATATAGTCTACATTAGATACTTAAATGAAAAAAAAAACTAAAACACAAACAACATATTCTGGCCTTAGTTGGCTAGGTCAATAAAACAGAAGAGAAATAACCTCCCGGAAAGTTCTTTATTCTAAATCCACATGGAGTGTATAGGCATGAAGCGTAAAAATAAGTAGAATTGCTTGACATGTTTCACAACCTTGTGCTTAAATCATAATTATTATAATTATACATCCTTTTGTTCAGGAGAAGTAGAGCCTTATTTTAAAAAATAAATATTAGTGATCAATAAAAAAAACTATAATAACAGCAAAACTATACTAAAATAGAAAAGAGTTTTGGGGAAATTTGGCTTAAAATTACTTCTACACTACAGGTGCCACAGCTGAATAATGACCCAATCTACGTTCAACAACATCTCCTGATTGCAGTCATACCCCACATATGTTTTTTCATGTATAAGATTTACTTATTTACCTATTACCCTATATCACATACTCTATATGGACAAAAAAATTGGGACACCTGACCATTACACCAACTGTGACTTTTATGAAATAGGGTTCTAATTACATAGACATTAAAATGTAGTTGGTGCCCCCTTTGCAGCTATAATAGCTTCTACTCTTCTGGGAAGGCTTTCCACAACATTCTTGACAATGCTATGCTTCCAACTTTGTGGGAACAGTTTGGGGAAGACCCTTTTCTATTCCAGCACAACTGAGGCCCAGTGCACAAAAGCAAGGTCCATAAAGACATGGTTGGATGAGTTTGGTGTGGAAGAACTTGATTTTTCAGCACAAAATCCTGACCTCATCCCCATTGAACACTTTTGGAATGAAGTGGAACAGAGACCTCAAAAATGCTCTACTGGAGGAATGGAAATTCACACAGAGAAACTCCAAAATCTTGTGGAAAGCCTTCCCAGTTATAGCTGCAAGGGGGGACCAACTACAAACCTAATGTCTATTTGAAATACAATGTCTTAAAAGTCCCTTTGGTGTAATGGTAAGGTGTCCCAATACTTTTGGCTGAAACTAACGATTATTTCATAATTGATTTGTTGGCCGATTAATTGATTAAAAAAAAAGTACATTTAAGATAATTTAATGAACAAGCTGGATGTTAAAAACAAAACAAACGGCAGAATAAAAAAAACTTTGAGAAAACGTACATTTCATGTTTTTATTTCCCAGTTGTCCCCCCAGTTATGCACATCTGAGCCCAGGCTTGCCACTCTGCCTCCCAGGTATGCCTTATACCCCCCCCCTGTATGCCTTATACCCAAAAATGTAGAGTCTGCCGAATTGTTTCTTAATTACCCTATTATACGAATTAAGCTAAACCCCTATTATAGGCCGCACCACCACTTTAAGTGGGGAGAAAAGTGCAGCCTATAATCGGGGTTTAGCGTAATTCGTAGCACCTGACGCCTGGGACATGTAGTTCCAGGAGCAGGGCAGGGTGAGGATCCAGATCCCCCGCAGCTCTGCAGGGGACCTGGATCCGTCTCTGGCAGCTGGTGCCCGTCTGTGCGATGTAGACAACCCCGGCGGATGTGACGAGCAGCAGCAGAGGTTGTCTACGCACATCACGCAGACGTACACCGGCAGCCCCCACTAGGCACCATAGAGTCTGGGGATGCATTGGTAAGTCGGTGGGGCAGAGTGGCATATCAGGGGGGGCATAAAGCATATCAGGACCTGGGAGACTTGCCATAATTCAAGGTGCCAGGAAAGCTGTTCTCTACCAGGTAATCCTGAAGCAGAATGTCTGGCCATCAGTTTGTGACCTGAAGCTCGAGCACAGTTAGGTTATGCAGCAGGACAATGATCTGAAGAACACAAGCTACTGCAGATCTGAATGGCTCACAAGAAACAAAATTAAGGTTTTAGTGTGGCCTAGTCAAAGTCCTGATTTGAATCCAAATTGAGAAGCTGTAGCATTACCTTAAAAGGGCAGTTCATGCTCGAAAACCCTCCAGTGTGGATGAATTAAAACAATTCTTCCAAGAAAAGTGGGCCAAACTTCTTCCACAGCAATGTAAAAGACTCAATGCTAGTTATTGCAAACCTTGCCTATTCTGTTTAGGCAAAAATCAGAGTGGCATTTTGGTTGGTTGCCTGGTGCCCACTCTGACCCAATCTCTCACACTCTCATTCACTCCCTCTCCCTCCCTATCTAAAAGATAGAATGGTTGTAAGTGGAAAATTCTCAAACTGGAACAAGGCATTAAGTGGAGTACCTCAGGGGTCTGTCCTGGGTCTTCTTCCTTTTATTTTTTTATTAATGATCTCCCAAATTATATTTGCTGATGACACAAAATTAGGTAGAAAATGTAAACTACCCCTTCATTAAGGCAACAGGAAGGAAAAAAATAGTGATCCAAGAGATGTAATCCAAAAACAAGCCGGAGTCAGTAACCAAAGGGGAATACCCATCCACGACCTATTTTCAATGCCATGGCTGTGGAAGATTTGACGGCCCCATCCATCATCCCTTTGATGCGGTGAAGTGGTCCTGTCCCCTTAGCAGAAAAACACCCCCAAAGCATAATGTTTCCACCATGTTTGATGGAGGGGATGGTGTTCTTGGGGTCATAGGCAGCATTCACACACGGCGAGTAGAATTGATGCCAAATAGCTCGATTTTGGTCTCATCTGACCACAACACTTTCACTCACTTCTCCTCTGTTCATTGGCAAACCTCAGACTGGCCTGTACATGTGCTTTCTTGAGCAGGGAGAGCTTTTTTTTTTTTGATGCAATCTGAAATATCATATTGTATGGAGTTGTAGCATATTTGCCATATCGTTTTCGTCACTTTGCATTTGATTTTATACACATAGTTGTTTAAACTTAATCACTCTTATAATTAGTATAATCTATACACAAAAACATATCCACATTAACTTAATTACAAACAAGCAACTATTTTACGGTGTGAAGAGGCAAAGGGAAAGAATTATGGCTTAAACCTAGAGATCAGGCTTATTGTGCATTATTTGGCCTCTTTATAGATGGCTTGCTATTTTGTTATACAAGGCAAAATGGGTACTTAATGTGTTTATTACTTTCTCCATTTCTATGTGATGTTTAAGTTGTTTTTTGAGTGCAGGCCATGTAGGACAGATGTGTGATTTCCAATTTCTTGCAATTGAGATCTTGGCTGCCAGAAAGGTATGAACTATTAAAGAATATTCTTCTTTTTTGTATCTGGACCAGTCTAGCAGAGTAAGAAGCGTAGCTTCTGGTGTTCGGATTATGAATATTTTAAATTGCCTGTCCAGCCAGTCAAACATAGTTTTCCATAATTCTTTTAGTTCCGCGCATCCCCACCATATGTGGAGATAGATACCATTCCTCAAGGGTTATTATTATTCCCAAATATTTTTCCCATGAAGTCTTTGCAGGGAAATCTTTTGGTTGTTTAGATGACCTCAGTAGTTTTGGTTATGAGGAATTTTTGGGGATTGTTGTTGAATATTTTGGCTAATAAACAAAACATTTTTGGGTTCTCTTTCCATAAATATTTGTCTAAATATGATTCAATCCTAAGGAATGTAAAGTGTTTGTTATTTGTGAGATTGAATTCACTTTTCAAGTCTTCAAATCCCTCCAGGGATCGCAGGGTAATTAGATGTGCAATAGTATTGATGCCTTTTTGTTTCCGGTTATTCAGATTTAGATCATGGATATTTAATTCCAGAGTATCTATATTGGCAAAGGGTGGAATCTTGTTCTCCAGGCCTATTTCTTTTCTTATTTTTTTCCATGAATATACCAGGTGGGATAGGATTAGGCGTTGCGGGGATTTGTTATTTTTGAGAGGCACCGTGGACCATGATAGTTTTTCCAGAGATGTTAATCCCATGTACTCCAATTCTAGTCTATAGCAGAGCAGGGTGATCTTGTGGGCGCTGCAGGATTTCAGTCCTTTACGGCGTAGTATGTTACCAATCCTTTTCTTGGTGATTATGGTCCCAGCTACCTTGAGATCATTGACAAGATCCGCCCATGTAGTTCTGTCTTGATTCCTCGCCGTTCTCATGATCATTGAAACTCCACGAGGTGAGATCTCGCATGGAGCCCCAGACCGAGGGAGATTGACAGTTATTTTGTGTTTTTTCATTTGCAAATTACTGTTGTCCCCTTCCCACCAAGCTGCTTGGCGATGGTTTTGTAGCCCATTCCAGCCTTGTGTAGGTCTACAATCTTGTCCCTGACATCCTTGGACAGCTCTTTGGTCTTGGCCATGGTGGAGAGTTCGGAATCCGATTGATTGATTGCTTCTGTGGACAGGTGTCTTTTATACAGGTAACAAGCTAAGATTAGGAGCACTCCCTTTAACAGAGTTCTCCTAATCTCAGTTTGTTCCCTGTATAAAAGTAGCCTGGGAGCCAGACATCTTGCTGATCAAATATTTATTTCACTGAGTAAAATGGAAATCAATGTATAATCTATTTGAAATGCATTATTCTGGATTGTTTTGTTGTTATTCTGTCTATCACTGTTCAAATAAACCTACCATTAACATTATAGACTGATCATGTCTTTGTCAGTGGGCAAACGTACAAAATCAGCAGGGGATCAAATAATTGTTTCCTTCACTGTAGTGATTAAAACTGAATAGCTTCAAGGTTTCAGAAACAGTTAGACATACAGCGCAAGTACGTGATACCCCCACATTGTCACTGGTATTTATTATTTTTTACAATAAATATGTATTGTGCTGCATAGTATATTTTTGGTAAAATTTTGTTTTGGATTTTTTGTACGCTCATTCAATGATACAGTTTCCATTCTCTTGCATATTCAAGCTTCATTGACTTCTCTCCGATCACTGTAGCATATCATCTCACTGGCAAGCACTCTGTTATTTGTATCTAATTTTTTATACTTGTCTATAAAACTATACGAAAGCTGATATATACTTAAAATTGTAAAAGAACGAATTGAAAAAAAAACTGAATCACTTTTAGTTTTATCTTTTTTTTTATTTATTTAAAATAAGCATTAGTTGCTGTTTCATATTCAGAAAATAAAGTCACAGATCAACTATTAAAAAGACTTTAAAATATATTTCAAGTTACATGCTTCCACCATCTAATCACCATCACTCAGCAGTTGTCATATACCTTGCGATAAAACTAGGAATTCAAGTATTAGTGCTAATGCTTCTACTGTATGGTTTTGTAAACATAATAACAACATAAAGCAGAAAAAACCCCAAAAAGCATTACATTGCAAAGATCAACCTTAGCAGTGTAAATGTAAAGGTTTCATTTTTCATATTCTCGTTACAGCGATACATATGGGCATAAGAACAGTACATGCTTTATTTGGAAACAAGACTCCTCAAAAAAGTATGCTTTGGCTCTCAGTCTTTAGTATAGCTTTTATGTGTGTGGTCTTGGTTCAAAGCCAATGATTGCAAGTTTCTCTCCATTGTGTAGCTAGGTTTTAAAGATTACCGTAAGAGAATAATCTTGTTTATGTTAGCATTTATTAGAATGGGTGTTGGATACAACCTTAACTCTAGGTTAAAAGAAAAAGGTTACTGCTTAGCAGCAGAAATGAGAATGTAAAGAGGACTTTGGGCATTAAAATAGCATATATATTGTTTTTTCTGGTTGTGGCTAAGACATTGTAAGTTTAATCAGATCATTGTAAGACTATATTCAATTAAAAATAACATTCAGCAAAATAGATGAAAATTATTAATCTGCACAATTCTAAATTACAGAATAAAGAAATAAATTTAAAAATATTAACTAATATACTAAAATTGTAGCAATACAGGGTATATTCTAGAAAAATGTCTAAATTAGAAACCACGCTTGACTACAGTCTTATGGTAACTGGAAGGATTTGTGTTACCAGTTGCATGGTGTTTTACAGCTTGAAGAGTAGATTGTGAATATAGATAGGAAGTGCCTGGCTAAAATTACCAACTGTTAAGACCAGATTGATAAATATAATGTGGTATATCTCTTAGCGTGTTTATAAAATATGAGCAAAGTGACAAAACTAACGTGAGCCGAGTGGGGCAAATGCTCCAGGCGGCACTTTTAAAGGGGTGGCACTTTTTTTATTAAAGCGGAAGAGAGAGAGGGGCGCAGAGTGGTTTTACCAAGTGGTTTTACAACGCTTACCAAGTTGTCAGAACCCGGTCGGCGCACCTCTCTCTCTCCTCTGCGGCGAGTCTCCCTGTACGTTCTCGGTGCCGGATTGTAATGCTGAGCGCCGGAAGATGACATCATTTCTGGCACTCAGCATTACAAGCCGGCACCGAGACCGAACAGGGAGACTCGTTGCAGGACTGCTGAAAGGTAAGTACAGGGGGGGTAGGGTAGATAATAGGGAGGGAGAGTAAGGGTAGATAATGGGGGGGCGGCAGGGACGGAGGGAGAGGAAGGGTAGATAATGGGGGGGGCAGCATTTTAAACTTCGCCCCAGGCGGCATTTTGTCTTGGGCCGGCCCTGCCTCTCCTGCAATACTTATACTAGTGTGGCTTGTCACAATGGCACTTGTGTAATACACCATAACTCCCTCTAGTTTGTAAGCTTGTTTTAGCAGGGCCATCCTCAGCTTTTGTTCTGTAAATCAGATTGTTATGTTATATACTACTTGTAATGTCCTGTCTACCCATTGTGCAGCTCTATGGAATATGATGGCGTTATATGAAACAATAAATAATATTGATAACGCTGTAAAATGTAAATGCGGGCCATTTTTACAACTGTCCTTACCACCTTGTTTATTGAAAACATGATTATAGGGTATACAAGGATCCCTCTATATTAACAGCAAGAACCATATTATTACTGAATTTAGATACATTTTACAAAATTATATTTTGCAAAGATGCTGTAATTTTTATGTAGTTTCATAGCATATTGTACCCTTTTTTTTTTTATCTGTTAGCTTCTTGAACGGACATATTGCAGATCTGATGGCACTAATCCACGTAATGCTAATGCTTGTATCAAGTAAAAGTCCTTTTTTTCATTCTAGATCTTTGTAATTGTCTCTGCTTTTCAAGTTCTTCAGCTTTGCGTAGCTCTTCTTCCTCTGCTTTCTTCCTTTGTTCCTTCAGTTCCTTGTACCTCCATTTTGGAATCTCTAAGAAAATGTTGCTTCGATTGTTGCTTTTCCGTACCTTTTCAGGATAATATGTAGGTGTGGAAGCTTTAGTAATACGGACTTTAGGAATAACATATCCTGGCCTTACACTACTTCTTCTTAGCAGATTTAGAGGAAGAAGGCTTGTTCTCCTTGTGTCTGTTATAATAGCTCTGTTTGATAAGTTAGTTTGAAGGCTAGCTTTTCTGTCTTTTTTCTTTGGTACCACAGTAACTCTAGAATTCTGGAAAAGTTTTTCATAACTTTTCGTATGGTTTTGGTCTAAAGCTTTTGTTTCATGGGCTCTTTGTTTTTTGAGGATTTCCTGTACAGAGTATCGACGCTTCTCCACACATGGTGGACTTCTTGGACATACAGTCTGACAAGTTACAGCAACAAATGGGCTATGCATACTTGTGGTTATTTTTACCATATGATCAATGACTCCATCCTCTTGAGGCTCATTGAAATAATTAAAAGTAAATGCTGACTTCATACAATCTGACATGCGTTGCACACATGACTTGGGTTCTGCAGCTTTGGCTAAAAGCTCCTTCATCTTAGGCCATTCCATATTAAACCCCTCAATGAATTGCTCTGGAGACGGTTTGCATAGTAATTTGTGCATAAGGTACGTGGTGTCATATCGTCCTGTAAACCTTGCCCATTCTCTTGCAGTGTAACCCCGATTTGGATCCACTGCATGGATATCTGCCCCTGAAAAAAGAAAGCATGGTTACCTTTTATGAGTTGTAGAACGTTGTTGCATAAATTCTTGTACAAGATAAACATCAAACACCCAACCTCTTTAAAACCTCACCTTAAAATCTATTTTATGTAATATGCCAAAATAAAGTGCCAAAATAAATGAAAATTCCAGGCATATGAGGTGTTTCCAAAAACAGGACAAATACCTAATATTTTGTTCCAATTGTGTAAAGTGCAATACAACTCTGAGTTTTGGCAGAGTAGTTGGATGCCATGGTATGTCTTAATGGGATAGGTTTAAACAATAATAAACTCTCTACAGCTTACAGACAACTGTGGGCAAGAGTACAGTACCATTCCTCCCAACCTTCCCATTTTCCCCAGGACAGTTCTGATTTTCTTTGCAAGCTGGCCCATTTGCAGACAATGGCAATCATGGGACACCTGGGGAGATCCTGTGATCGGTGGATATACTCAAATAAAGAAATTATTGGTTTTATTTTGTGGAGAAATAAAGATGTACTTTTAATCTAGTCTCCATGTAGCTAGAGGAAGCAGACTATATCATTTATCTGATTTCTTGGCTAGCCTACACTATTATTGTTTAGAACTTAAAATAAAAATACACTTTTACATATAATTTTTCTAATATCACTCATTGTGTTATGCTCTAAACCTTGAAATACAAGCTAGAAAACATCTATCATTTAGAAAGCCATGCCTAACATAATAGATAAGTCAATCTGAAGCCTCTATGATCCAATTCTTTATCTTTCGCATGCTAAAGAAATTTTCATGGATTTTTAGGCCTAAAAGAGATCTATTTTTATATCATCTGGGAAACATTCTCTTTACCAGTAGAGCATAATGCTGCATTTATCATTTTGCAGACAAACCCACTTACCTGCTAGCATTAAAGCTCTGACACATTCTGTTCTGCCCTGAATCGCTGCTTTCATTAATGCTGTAAAGCCATGGACATTTCTCCTTTCAAGGTCCAGACCAGCATAGTAATTCAACAAATAGTTTGTGATAGTAATATGTCCTAACACACAGAAACAAAGTAAAACACTTAAAATACTTAAAAAAAAACTGGATGTTCAACATTTGCAACACCTGAGATACGTCTACTAAACTCTAATTATGTATGAATGCTCGTCATTTCATAAAAACATAGAAAAAAGTAGTACGATTGTTTTTGTTATACTATATGTAGACACACTGGATGCCGTAAGCACCAGTCTGTTCTGTTAACTATTCAAATGGCCATCTAGTCCTGTCTACAGATCTTCCAATTATGGATTCCCACCTGTGTTTTCCCTTTTTTATTGAGTGCCTGTCACTGTAGCAGACACTTGGCATGCGCCCCCTGCAAGTGTAGCTTGTGGAGGCATATGGTTGGACTTCTCGACGTCCTATAAGCCCACATCTCCAAATAGACTTTTCTATTCGTATAATATATCCATGTGTTTTCCTTTTCTTCTCCCAGTCCTTTTTCGCTTCTATTGTGTTTTATTCTTGTCATTCTACTGTATTTTTTATTCTGAGAAATTTTGTCTGTATGAGTAGACGTTGATGTGTGGTAGCTTAAGCTTTTTACTGAGTAGGACACTTGAGCGAATATAGTAAGAAGTGTCATTCAAATATGTAACCTTGAAGATAAATAATATTTACCTGCTTGTGCTGCTGTTATTAGAGCAGTGTTTCCTTCATTATCCTGCCAATTCACATCAATGTGAGGGCACTGAGATAAGGCGACAACTATGTCCACATAACCTTGATAGCATGCAACAAGAAGGCCAGTCTGAAAAGAAAAAGCTAAATAATTACATTTAGCGTTCTGATCTGGCAAAAAGCTCCAATTATAAAAGTTAAGCATACACTGAACAATTGTATTGTGTACAAAGATAACAATAAACTTCTTTATTATGAAGCAGGGAATATTTTTCATTTTTTCCCAATTGTAAAATCAATACAATCACATAGGCAATGTTGAAAACAGGCCAAATAATGTAAGCAACATAGCAAAACAAAAGGCAAAAAGTCAGAGGCATACTAAGATTTCCAATGTCCCAAACTGAGGCATGTGTACCTGTTATATGTGGGAATTATCGTGTCCAAATTCTTCACCCAATTTTTGATGGGCAGAGTTGTGAAGTCAATAGGTATTCCTTGTATGTGAAAAATACCCTACAGAACAGAACACTTATACCTGATCTACTTGTGTACTTATTATTTTGATAAACTAGTGGTCGTGGCTGACCCCCCTGTTTAATTACCTGTCTCTTACATCTACACCAACAAACATGCCATGTTCAAAGTTACGTAAATACCCTTTATTCCCCATTCTGATGATTGGTTTGAACTTCAGCAAGTTGTCTTGACCACGTCTACATGCCTAAATGCATTAAGTTGCTGAGATGCGATTGGCTGATTAGCTATTTGTGTTAACAAGCAATTGAACAGGTGTACCTAATAAAGTGGTCAGTGAGTGTATGTGTATATATATATTGTGGCATTAAAAAGTGTGTATTCAGCACCAAGAATAATACATAGTTTTTACCCTGCAGGGTGAGAAATCACAGCCCCAAGGATATTTAAGGTTCTTGTATCTTGTAATCATCAAGTCCCTTCCCCTGAGGCGTTCCCGCTGACATCAGTGGGAGTTCCCACTGACATCAGTGGGCGTTATATATTATATAATATAATGCATGTTGATTAGGTCAAGTACCTACAGTAAACCAGTAAACCAAACAGCAAGCTGTGGAAAAGAGTTCAACTTAATGCAGACCTCTTAAAGGGGCGGCCACGCCTGGCAGTTTGCAGGGCTGGGGCCAAATCATGACAAGAGGCCCAAAAACTGAGCCCTGAGACACACCAACAGACAACAAGTACCAGAAAAGGAGACAGTAAATGCACAGTCAGAAAAGTATGTTGCCCCTGCAACAAAGTGAGGTCATACTGGTATGTCTTAAGGGCAATCTTGCCACAGCATTTGTGGACATATCTGTATGTCTATGGGGTAATTAAGGGGTTACTTTGTTAATATGATTATTTGGTGGATCATTAGCTAATAAGTAAGTTCCAGTTTCCGGTAAGTTAATACATGTGAAATTTTATTACATTAACATAATTTTTTATAATATTTGGTGTCACGCCCCATCCAGGCTGCGGAGCTGCATATCTCTGGTTTCCCCTGTTTCGCTACAGTTCCCCTGTCTCGCTATACTCCATTCCTGGATTCCCCCATGCTCTATCCTGATTTCTGATTCTTTTATTCCAGTACCGCTCTTAGCTTCAGCTTCTGTTTCCTTTATAAGTTGTGCCCCACCCCTTCTTTTTGTTTCAGTCTGCAGTCTTTCTCTGATATGTGTTTAGATTAAATGTTTAGTTTGTTTATTAGTAATTCAGTAGGCATGGTTTAGTGTTAGTACCCACTGATATATTGGAGTACTTTGGCGTAGTGGTGGGCTAAGCATGCTATGGCCATAATACGTCACGGAATCTCCAATCTTATCTTAGAAAGCACCAGAATATATATGTTGTCACTTTGTGGAATAGGGGGTCATTCCACGTGTGTTTTTTGAGCTGCTATCTTCTAAACCTTGCACCACCATCACTACTGTTTGCTTTCTTTCTATATTTAATTGTGATTACATTTACCATAAAGTAAATATTTTAAACTGACACATTATTTTTCACTCAAATACTCATTTTTTCCTTTAGGAAATGATATAAATATCTCAATGATGTGACTGGCAGAAAAGGCACTGATTTGATTTAAAAGGATTAGGTTAGCCTAATATACAGCTCTGTGTGTAAATCACACGGCAAATAAATGGCTTTAAGCGAGGTACACCAGCCATGTGAAGACTGTATTGATTTGTATCTTAAAACAGAATCTATAATAGTTTACAATGTAAAATTCAGTTCCAAAATGTAACATTTTAAGTGGCATTAAAACACTATAGATATAGCGATGAGTGATCCTGTTTTTTGGAATGGTTGGCAGCAATTACAAGATGGGGTCATACAGGCTTAAAACAAGCCCTAAAAATCTAACAGGTGTTGCTTAATAAGTATTGGCAAATACAAACTCCTGAGGAAACAATCAAGGATCCTTACTTAGCCAATTTTTCCTGCTTCTAACACATCAACATGACATGTTCACTTGCTGCCTAATATCTCCCACCCACTGACAGGTGCCATGATAACATGATTATAGGTTTTATTCACTTTGCCTGTCAGTGGTCATAATGTCATGGCTGATCGGTGTACATTGTTTAGATATTAAATGTATTAAAATATAAACACTTAAACAGGGGCTCCATAAGAAAATGGCTGGGGTACCACCTTCAATGTTTGCCTCAGTATATAATGATAACAGTTATGCTGTACCACTGTCAATGTTTGCTTCAGTATATAATGATAGCAGTTATGCAGTACCACCGTCAATGTTTGCCTCAGTATATAATGATAACAGTTATGCTGTACCACCGTTAATGTTTGCCTCAGTATATAATGATAGCAGTTATGCTGTACCATCGTCAATGTCTACCTCAGTATATAGTAAAAGGTGTCTTGTAACAAACAACTAGTTTTAATTAAGGATTATTTATGTGCAAGTGCAAACAAGTACAATAATATATATAACTGGAAACACTGTTAACAATAATACACATTACCATGAAAAAACAGCTAATCTTTGTAACACATTTTTTTTTAAATATTCAAAAAATTGGAGCCTAGAAAGCATTTCCTTGGGCCCCGCTCCACGCTCCCTAGCACACAATCACTCCCTCCACTCCCGCATCATTTTTTTTGTTTTGCTGGCATAGATCAATTGAAAATGACATGTTAACTCAGCATTGAGGGTATAGATCAAATAAACAGAATCAGACATACAAATCCTGAATGTGCAGGTATACAATAATAATGTATGGAAACATAGGATATCAGATACAGATCAACAGAATAACACAAAAACCCAGCTTTGCAAGTATAAATCAATTGGAAATCACATATAAACATTATATATCACATTATAATCACATATCACATTAAAGGTATATATATAAAAAACCCAAATTAAAGACATAGATCACAGGTTGCACACTCCAAAAGCCAGTCCTGGTGTCTACATAGAACTTGACCAGCACCCAGATTACACTCAAAAATGACAGCCCAGCCTGAGCCAAAACAGCCCAGCGTAAAACATCTTTGTCCGCAAACATTTTTGTCCCATAAACACCCTGCATGTGCCATCTTTGCTCTTCCCCAAATCACTTAAACATCCATGATACACACACACTTATACAGGCTACCTACTCTGCCCACTTTCTCGCTATCTACTCCCACTTCTCACTATGTACCCCCCTCCCCACTTCTCACTATCTACTCCCCCTTATAGTTCACTTACCTTGATGAAGTCTTGTGGTGGGAGCGCATGGCCTCTGTCTTGCTGCTCTGCTGCAGCTTCACTGCTGAGCGCCGGGATTTGTTGTCAGTCAGGGCAGCGGCGAGACAGGTGGCGGTAGGGAGCGGAGGCGATAGAGGGGCGCCGAGTTGTTGCTGAAAACTTTTTCATGAGTGACCGCTCGGTGCCCCTCTCTCGCCTCCGCTCCCTGCTTGCCTGGGTGCACACCATGCATCCGCCTCAGCACGGCCCTGGCTTTGGTGATAGGATGGCGCCTGATGCCTAACGTGACCACATTTTACTTCTGCCATTCAGGGACACACTATGAAGCACATGAGATTACACACAAAGGTGTGTAGATATATATATATATATATATATATATCTATATATATATATATATAGATATATATATAGATATATATATATATATATCTATATATATATATATATATATATATATATATATGCATTAGACATGCATTTTTAACTACATAATATGTACTTATCTCTTTGAAGTAAAGACCGTGATTGAAATATGATTTCAAAATAACAGCTGAACTGGCAGTTTCATTAATATTAGCCCCTGCTGCCAATATATATTAATATTAGCCCGTGCTGACGATATATATTAATATTAGCCCCTGCTGACGATATATAAATATATTAGACCCTGCTGCCAAAATATATATTTATATATATATATATAAATATTAGCCCCTCCTACCGATATATATAAATATTAGCCCCTCTGCCGGTATATATAAATATTAGACCCTGCTGCCGATATATATATAAATATTAGACCCTGCTCTCACTCCTTCACACAAATCATCCACACACTAATTAATTCATTCTCTCACTAATTCTCACTCTATTTATTTTAATATTCTTACTACCCTCTTTCTCACTATCTACCCCCCCTTTCTGAATATCTACCCCCTCTCCCCCTTTTTGACTATCTACTCCCTCTCCCCCTTTCTGACTATCTGACCCCTCTCCCCCCATTTTGTAGTTCATTTACCTTCCAGAAGTCATGTGGTGGGATTGCGAGGCCTTTGTCTTCCTGCTCTGCCACGGTGCGCTCTGCTTCACTGCTGAGCACCGGAATATGACATCATATTCCGGCGCTCAGCATGACATGCCGGCACCGCAACCGAGCTAGGAGAGGAGGCGGAGGAAAACGGAGGGGCGCCAAGCGTTTCCTGAAAACTTCATGAGCGAAAACCACTCGGTGCCCCTCTCTGTCCTCCGCGTCAATAAGCCTGCGCGGAACCCAGGCAATCCGGAACATGCAGTCACCTAGTGGCGCCCCTGCTGCCATGGTGCCCTGTGCTGCAGCACATTGCGCACACCTCAAAGGCCGGCCCTGAATACCACAAATATTCCATTTCTTATTAGAATCCTTTGAAAGCAAAGTGGCAATTCAATGAATTAAATATATATATATAATAATTATATGGTATAGCGTTTATATGTTATGTTACAACAACTACATCCCTTTTATGTGTATAAACTACTATTAAGTAAAGTCCAAGTCATTAGTTAATTAACTATTCATCTATAAAGTGGCTGAGATTTGATAAATGTCAAGCGAGCAAAGAACGGTTCAGTTCAACATATTAAGAAAAATAGATTGAAAGCCCAAAGCTGGGTTAAGAAAGGGTCATAATATTAATTTAAAATGTCTAAAATTGGACTTGAGGCATTTTGTGAAGTAATAGGATTAATAAAGACTCAAGACTCATTCATTATCCTCACATGTTGCTGTACCTATTAATAGAATCTCCTTAGCTTGCATGCTTAAGCTAAGTGAACTATAGAATAGTAACAGAGTTGCAAAACAAAGAATCATACGCATAATACAAGACTCAATTGTGCAACCACCTCCGCATCGCTAATATAAATGTAGTTGAGAATGCAGGGCCAATCCCAGGCCAAATGACACTCAAAACAAAGAGTATCTTTTGAGCCCCCACCCATCATAATATACTACCGGGATTTACAGTACCATGCAGCCTCACCAAAAAAATTTCACTACTTTCTTGGAGAGTATGGTACATGTACACAGTGACAAGCAGAAGCGTTTGACCAAACGCATCTCCTATAAGCCAAGAAACTTGTGGAGAATGAGTCATATGCTTGGGGGGATTTTTTTTGAGTTTCAGTACATATACAGGCACTTACAAACCAGAACACAAAGCTAACATTTTTTGTGAACATAGTTTCTGGGGTGCACAAAAGGTTACCCAATATGGAAGCACGGTATCTATCAGGCCCAGAAGGATACTGGTGCTCTGCTTCTTGACGGGACGGTTATAAGAGATTCTCCCAACTGGCCCATTTTGCACTATGAAAGACTCTGCGTAATTGGCACCCGTCCAAAGAACTATGGTGCCACCCATACAGAAGAGGTAGGGTGCCAGGATATGATGTCATATATCAGGGCTTAAAAGTAATCAAAGGGTCAACTGGGTGTTTTGGGTCAGCGTCTAACATAAAAAATATGTCAATGGGGGCTCAATTACTATGACACTGTTCGTCATCCCCATTTTTCTGCAAGTTTCACTCCTCCTCAATCTATTTCAGTTTCCTGTTCCACTACCATCTGTATTTAATTTTGCTGGCACAGGGTTATCATAGATCAAATGACCTGTTGTGAGCCCTGTCAAATGGTATAATGTGCTACCAGACACTTATCAAAAGCTTCTGTCAACAACAGTGCATACATCTTTGCTTTGCTAATGCCACTTGCTCAACATATACCTTTGGTGTTACATGCCAGCCTGTATCTAATCTAATGAGTTAACACAGTGAACATTATGACCATGTGTGATTATTAAAGATAATGTTGTAACTTTGAAATCTTCAGGTAACTTGCCTGTAGCCTCTAAGTAGCTCACTTTAACCTGCTGTTATCTTCCTCAGGGAGGCCAATGCACTCCATAAATAAAAGGGAGATGTGTGATTATATCTGTTGTTAAATTTGTAAATGGAAAAAAGTTAAAGGTAGAGAATGTTTGTCCTTTATTATCTGAAACCGGAAACTTGGTTAGTTTGGACAGAGAGAAAGCCGACATCGTAAATAGCTTTTTTTCTTCTGTTTATGCCAAGGAAGAACCAATGATGGAGCCCCCTGTTGCTTTTTATAAGGAACCATTAGAGCAAACATGGGATTGGCTGACACAAGAAAAAGTGCTCAAGCAATTAAATGCTGTAGACAAGGCCCCTGGACCGGATGGTATACACCCAAAGATACATGAGGAGCTAAGCCTAATTCTGGCCCAACCATTATTACTGATCTTTAGGGATTCTTTCAGTTCAGGCATTGTTCCATTAGATTGGCGCAATGCGGATGTTGTGCCCAAATTTAAAAAGGGATCAAAATCTCAACCGGGCAATTACAGGCCAGTATGCTTAACATTGGTAGTGGGGAAATTATTTCAAGGGTTGCCCATTCAAGAATCCTATTAGTAGAAGTCAACATGGATTTGTGAAAGACAGGTCTTGTCAAACCAACCTACTAGCATTCTATGAAGAAGAATGCTAGTAGGTTGGTTTGACAAATGTAGATTTGAGTGTGGTTGTAGATGTGATTTATCTGAACTTTGCTAAGGCATTTGATATGGTTCCACATAAAAGGTTACTCTACAAATTAACAGAAATAGGCTTAGGGGCAAATGTCTGTATTTGGATCGGAAATTGGCTAAAAGATAGGTTATAGAGAGTTGTTGTGAATGGATGTTTCTCAGACTGTAAACACAGGTATTAAGTGGAGTGCCTTTAGTGGTCTGTCCCGGGTCCTCTTCTTTTTAATTTATTTATAACTGATCTCCCAATCTGCATTGAGAGCCATGTCACAGTTTTTGCTGATGACACAAAATTAGGAAAGGTAATTCAGACTAATTTTGATGTTTCTTCTTTGCAGGAGGATTTAGACAGAGTTGGGGACTAGGCATGCAAGTGGCAGATGAGGTTTAACATATATAATTGCAAAGATATGCATTGTGGTAAAAATAATAAAAATGCATAAACAGTGCACAATGCCAGTAAGCAGCTGCAAGGGCCAGTAAATGCCTCTTTACAGGTCAATGGTAAGACCTCACCTTGAATATGTGATATAATTCTGGGCACCGGTCCTTAAAAATGACATTATGGAACTAGAAAAAGTGCAAAAGAGGGCTACAAAATTAATAAGTGCATTGGAAGATACTAGTTATGAAGAGAGACTAAAAAAGGTAAAATTATATATACTAGAAAAAAGGCATCTAAGAGGGGATATGATAACAATATATAAATATATGCACGGCCAGTATAAAGAGCTCTTCAGTGACCTGTTTAGTAACAGAAATGTACGAAGAACAAGAGGTCACCCTCTGAGATTGGAAGAGCAGAGATTTCATAGGACAATATGAAAGGTATGGAATTCACTGCCAAGGGAGGTGGTGTTATCAAATACATTAGATACCTTCAAAAGGGGTCTGGATATTTTTTTAGAAAGGCATGACATACAGGGCTATAAATAGAATTAATATTTTAGAGCTTCTTGGTCCAAGGAGAAATCCAATTGCCTTTTGGAGTCAAGAAGGAAATTTTCCCCCTGATGGCAGAATTCAAAGTAGCTTAATTAGGGTTTTTTTCCTTCTTTTGGATCAAGAGTAGGAAGGTTAAGTAGAAGGGTTGAACTTGATGGACTTTTGGTCTTTTTTGAACCTTATGTACTTGGAAGCTAAAGACATATTCAAAAACTCAAAACTTAAATCAAGATTACATTTAAAAAGTAGAAGTAACTTTGCAAGATTTTCATTAGTCAAATATGGGTGTCATCATGAAAAGATTGGCCTAGACCAGGAATGTCAAACTCAACACCTCGAGCACCAGAACCAGTTCAGATTTTGTGGATATCCCAGCAGCTGCAGCTTAATCTTAATGGTTGGAACTAATTAACTCACTTGTATTCAGAAGAAGGGTTTACCTAATTCCTGATCTGTTTGTCACCCTTGAGTTAAACACCCCTGGACTGGGAGGGGGAATTTTGAGGCAGAATGTGTAGACACCCAGTAGCAGGCAGTCCAAAAAACAAATGTCAATAATCAGTCCAGTAAGTCAAGGGCAGTCAGTACAGGATCACAAAGGGTTAGCAAGTTTAGGTCATGGAGCAGGAGATAGTCAGGCAAACTGTGTAACAAGCAGAAGGTCAAAAGACAGGAGGTCATGCGAGATCAAGCAGGTTCAAGTAGGGTAACGAGCTGTAGTCGGGACAGGGGGTTGATAACTGCATGCAAACAGGTACAACAGCTTTACAATACTCAATCAATGAGTGAGGGGTCAACAGAGTTATATAGGGCTGCAGGTAACAGGCTCCTCCCAGTGGTTACAGGTAATTAACTCCTAGGATTAGCTAGGTATGTTCCTTCTAGTATGCTCACCAATTAAGGCCTATTCCTTCACAGTCATCAGAACTGTGAGGGGAACTGGAAGAAGCCACTTGTTAGGGGACCCACATGCTGTGCATTTACTTCAACGAGAGTGCTACCAAACATGTACAGTAAGTATACCTAAGTATTCCTCCTGGCTACATTAATTGGTTTTGATTGAAGCACTGGGAAAAGGAGTTTAATGAAACAGAAGTCTTTGTAGCTAATGGCGAAGAAGACAGAAGTAAATAAATCCCTGTCAAATGATCTTTATATAAAATAAAGAAAAAAATAGAAAAAGATAAAACTCTTTTGTAATTTTATCTATGTACAGTGTGCCATACGTTCCTTAGGTACATTAATATTGAACACTTACAACTAATAAAGCTGGTATATAACACAATTCCATTTAAAGGGAAATAGACAATCACAGCCTTTACAGTAATTAAATTGATTTGTTAAAACGATATACGGTAGTTTGTTTTGGATTTAGTGAATATGTTTTGTTTTGACAAATTTGTTCAAAAGGAAAAGGCATATCAAGAAATCTGTTGCAGAATAATTGTTGTTCTATTTTCTACCACAACCAATCATAATCCACCAAAGGGGTTGGTAAATAATTAAGAAAGAAAAAGTAACTTAATGGGGAAGAATAATCATTCAATCTTGAGAACATGGAGTTAAGATAGTTACTCGCGTGGCAGGACATATTTTCCGCAAGTTCCCAACCTGACTCATATTAGAAATAATCTGACAAGAGTCGTGCTGGAAATACTGGAATATATACATATATATACTTGTGAATCATTTAAAGATTTATATGTGCATCAAAGTGGGTGTAATGGATCTCTGTACCCTGAATGGGTATATCCATAAAAGTTGGCTTCCTTCGCTACTCCAACTGCTGAACCTCTCGCTTACTATAGGACAATGTCATAATATCGGCCGCTAACGACTTGCCCTAAAGAGACATCAGCCGAGACTAGATGCTTCAGGGTAACATCAGGAACTTTGTTTTAATGTCCACAGTCCTTAGGAGTCTCTGGTAATTGGGGAAACATGGCACTCTGTACCGGGGGGGCTAGTCCCAAGGACCCCTTGTACCCATCTCCCCAAAAACAGAATCTCTTCCAAGACCAGTGTACAGGTGTTCTGTAAACATAGGATTTGGTTAAAGAGGTAAAAGATCTATCTGCAGTTTTTCTTTCATGAAACTGAGTTAAAGCCCATAAGATATTTCACCTCACAATCTACCTATGAATGACTAAATATATACATATAGCTGTATATAGATACATGCTGTGCATTAGCGAGCCATTGGTTGCTCAATGAAGCTCAATTAATACATTGCCATTCTACAGTTCACCTATAAACAGTCACAGCACTATTCAGCCTAGGACTGGAAAACTCCAGACAGTCCAGGACTAAGATTCAACAAAAGCACAACAATGTTATGTTTGAAGATATGTACTCCAAATTCTTAGTATGGCAATGGACACCTGTTTTGTCCCTCATATATAAACATTTACACGGGATACTGGAAAGATCAGTATGGTAAATACATTGATGACCTGTTGTTCATGTGGAAGAGTAATGCAGGTCTCAGTGGTTTTGTTTGATATGTGAATGATAACGATATGAAGCTTATATTTACATACACAACACATCCAAATTTCTTTTTGGACTTGTTATTAACTTCCAATGAACAACAGGCAGCTGGCAACACTCTCCTGCATGCCTTTGCGTGCCATCCTTTCCATACTATAAGAGCGTTCCAGTGGGCAAATTTATTAGCCTAAGGCACAATTCCACAACAGGCAATTTTGTTAAAGGGAAGTCTTACTATTACTATTAACAATGCATACTATCTGGCAGGAGAACTCTGGTTCAGGATAATTATCCAACACATGGGAGCTCGGATCATGGGAATATACAACCTGTTACCTTTGTTACCTCATATAGTACTGAGTTTTAGCATATTAAGAAAAGAATCTAAAAAACCTGAATATCTTACAAACTGAAAGTGTGTAAATTCTTCAACAACGCAACCCTTTCGTTTCAAGGAGAGCCAACGCTACAGGGCAAAGGATCTCTCTCTATGCTATATGCTAGCACAGTCCGTAAAAGAATGTGGCTCAACAATATAGTTGGAATGTTTCCTTGTGGCAATTGGGTTTGCAAATGTTGTAAACACGTTATTAAATCTAGTGACTAGATCTTCAGTTACTGGCAATACATATAATATAAGACAATTTATCATTTGCACTGTACTAATGTAATCTATTTAATATACAAAATGTGTGGTTCAATACGTGGGGTGTACCACAAGACCCTAAAAATATTTTATACATGAGCATATTTTGGACATACAAAATTATAACAAGACAGTTTCCAGTTCATTAGCTGCACCAATGACAGGGAAAAACAAGAAGGTTTCTCCTATTGCTAGGCACTTTTTGCCCTAGTAGTAATTAGGACCTTTTACTTTTTAAGTCACTGAAAAGATAAGTCCACCACGGCAAGGAGGTGATACCTTCAACGTATAATGCCAGAGAGAAACCTACTGGATTTTCAATTTAAACACACAGTCCTACATTATAATTATGATGTCACACTTCTTTTAAGCCCTCGATTGGGGCTTGATTCACCCACAGGGACTTCAGACAACAGTATAAAACTTAATGTCTTTTTGGTTCTGATTAAATCTGGAATAGGATAAGAAGGCCCTAGTAACAAATACATTTATTTACAATAAATATTTGAGGATAGGCTCTTGTTATATGTACAATTTACATGATTTCAGACCACAGTAACAAATAACTATAAGAATATATTGGAATATTTATTATGGGTTTTTCTGCAAACAAGTATCCTCACATTTTATTATTATTATTTTTGCTCTCTTTGATCAACTCTAATTGCAATCTAGGCAAGGGTCATTTTAGATTATTTATACCAATGGTTTTAGGATCCAGAGTTCTATATTTTAGCATATTAATTTGAACACCCTTACTAGGCTCATTAAATATCATCCTCACATTTGTTTATACTTTGGGTCTTTTACTTTGGGTCTTTTATTCCTTATTTTAGTTTTTATACACTGTGTTATTATTACTACAAATAACTATTATATTAGTTTAATATGAATTACACATTGACCGTGTCACTGAAATATTTACTTAATTAATTTAATATATTATTATAACTATTATACTAGTCAAATATAGATTGCACAATTTAATTTCACCTATTTTATTGATTCATTTTAATATCCACTAGTTCAAGATCACTCCATACAAATAAGACCCGTCATATTACCGTATTTGCTCTATTATAAGACTTTTTTCAGAGCAAATGCTCTTATATTCAATGTTGTCTTCTAATCAGACCTCAAATAGAGGTCTGACTACAAAACTAAGATCTAGATCCCCTGCAGCGCTGCAGGGGACCTAGATCCTCCTCTCCGGCAGTGGAGGTCTGTGCGATGCACACGGGCAACCTCTGCTGCTGCTGGGTTTTTGGTCCAATCTCAGGGTCTCAGGATGAAGAGACAGCTTCTCAGGGTCATACGGGCGGGAGCTGACTCATTCATATACTACTGTGATCTGATGATATCTAAGTTGCCTGATTGATGCGTTTCTACCAAAATGTCATGGTTGATATCCCTGTTTAAATGCATGTTAAGTTAAGTGTTAAGTGCATCTTTAAACAATGAAGACAGGTATTAAGAGTCGCTTGATTAACATATTTCATAAGATGCTACATAGAATCTGCATGATGGGCCATGAAATGGGTAACATTTAAAGAGTTTCAGGTCAGCTCATTTAGAAAGTTCCCAGGTATGGTGAGTCACCGTCTGGGCTCCCACATCACCCAGCACAAGAGGTACTGTATGCATGCTATGCAATGTAGACACATTTATAAATTACACTGCAAGTAACACCAAGTGGAGGCCCTTGTCACCAGGGGTCTTAGGGCAATTGCTGCATTGTAGCAGGTTCTCCATAAGACAGGGGCATAACACAGGTCCTTGTAGCAGCAGGGGAACATCAGGTTTTGGGGCCCCCTAATGTTTTAGATAGAAAATCTACCCTTCTGGTGAAAACAAAGTAAAGATTTAATGGAAAAAGTGGAAAAATCAAGGTGTTTACTCACCCTGTTGTTCCGGTCTGTCTCTTCAACTTCATCCTTATTTAAGCCTTGTCGCATAAGGGCCTTAAGAATAATCATATTGTTACTGCTGCAGGCCTTGAACAAAGTAAGGGGTTCAGGGCTCTCAGTACTATCCCAGCTTTTAAAACTGTCATCATCAAACCCTTCACTTTCATCTTCTTCTCCATCCTCGCCATACATCCACCTCCCCTGGGTCTCCAGATCAGGTGGGTAGAAGGAATCATCCGATGCAATGCTTCTGGTATCTGGCAGTATTGAAAAATCATCATACTCTTCACATTCTTCTTCCTCAAGACTGGGTACAACTGCAAGAAGTTGCGGTAGGGGGTCAGCATAACCCCCTAACTGAAGTCTGTCCTGTTCAGGAATAATATTTCCTGCTTCTGCCCCCAGATCTGGAACATCCTTCATTGGATTGTTTTCACCTACTACATCTTCAGTAGAGTGAATATCTCCTTTCCCCTTTCCACCCCTAGATTCTCCTCCTGTATTCTTTGAACCAGAGAGAAGCACCATGATTCAGGTCTAGATCAAAACAATTAATAAAACATTACTAACCACAACACAATTTTAAGATGAAAAAAATTTGTAAAATCTATTTGGAAAAAACGTCTTAAGTGATTTGATTTGCATAACGCACCGTGATATCTTAACTTCTTGGTTTTTTTTTTTTAACCAAAACAAGAATCAATTTTTTTTGTATTTGAATTTCAATTTAGTGTGCCCAGATCCATTCACAAACAAGACAATAAAATGTTAAAGATGCATTTCTTTAAGCAGTTATTGAACATTCTGTTTTTCTTCCTTCCTTTTAAGATTTATTGCCAAGCTACATGAGCCCCCTTAACTGTGCAGTTGTTAAAAAAAGAAGTTTTTTTGTAAACTTTACCACAAATTAGAGGACAGAAATGAAGGCAATTCGTAACCAGACACCAGGCATTCTTAAAACAAACAGTCTTCATCAAGGATCAAATGAAAAAGAATAGTGTAACAGAAATTAAAAAAGCAAGTGAATCTGAAAATAATATAAAATGGTTTGGCTGGTTTTTCAATCCAGCAGTTTTGTTTTTCAAATGTCTAATGCTTTTAAATTGTATTCCAAATGGGACTTTCCTTCAGAAAAAATTCTTGAAAACCCCTTCATTTAAAAAAAAAAAAAGAAATTAACACAAATAATCTAACATACTGAATCCTTGTTTCAAGACTGGCATGTAATCCTCAGATGAGCGCAAAGGTCTTGTGTGTATATTCAAGCAAGAATTTGTAGAGTCATCTAACATTTCAAATGACTGTTTTTCCTCTTCTCGAAATAAAAAATATCAAAAAGCTGCGGAATAAAAAAATATTGATTTAGATTTAGGAAAAAAAACCAACGTTGTGCATGGAGGTAAAATAAAAAATCTGAGTACAAAAGAGGTCCTTGGCATCTGATGTGGATTGAGAGAAAGACATTTGGAAAACTCCTACTCTCTAATCCGATCATCATTTTCTAAGAAGATTGAGGAGCCAGCTTAGTGTGTTGACATCAGGGGCACATTTTAAAAAGAGCTTTAAATGGGAAATGTACAGCTGTCAATGTTAGTTCTTGCAAAACAGAGACATAATCACGCACAACTAGCAGGTGAGAATTTGCTTTCTTTTTTTGGTAAACATTGTGACATGCATTGTATTGTGAATCCAAAACAGGAGTTTGCAGAAATTAATGATGTGTTCTGTTTAAATAGGGACATAAAATGTGTATACCATGTAAGTATGCGTGGATTTACTAATTATATTTATACATTTGTTTTTTTGTCTATGGCAGTTTATTTTTTTATATAAATCTAGAAATAATGTTTTCAGTCTGCTTGTAAAGTGTGAGTTTTACTTCAGTTATCAAACATGCTCACTTGCATTTAAATTTATATGAAACTATAGAGTATCCTATGCTAAGAGTAGAATAAAGTTACAAAGGTCACTGAAGTCGTTGTCTAATTGGCAACTGAAAGATTTAATGTAATAGAGTTATGTAAAATTGTTAACTGTGCATGTTATCTGTTTCTCAAGATCGAAGGAGACAAAAAAAACCTTTAAGCATTAGTAATTCTTATTTGTTACCTATACTTCACCCCATTTTCAACACAGCCTGTACCTCTTTTTGTTAGACTCAATGTTGAATGCTTTTTTTATACCTAAAATATTCAGTTAATTATATCAATTTTGACAAAGTATGGCAGAAGTTATATTTTTAATAATATCATTTAAACAATATCATTGGTTTGTCATAAAGACTGCACACAAAAGAGAAACAGAACAGAACAGGCCAAGTCACATTAATATTTTATGTTAATTTATGTCTACATTTTTTTTATTTTTCTTCTACTTGTAATAGTGCTACAGCATTTTGTTTACGAAATAATAAAAATAACTTTTAATTATCTTTTCTTTTTGATGATGTTAGATTCTTTACTTATTTCATTGTTCGTGGAATAATACTTATTATGTAATATGAGATAGAAGAATGTATATCATGATACTTGTCTGTCTATAAAATCAAAAACTTTTTTTCAATAAAGAATTAAAAATATATATATCTTTTGTTTTTTCAGTTATTTCACAGTTTGCCGGGGTTTCCTAACCAAAGGTGTACCAAGCGTTTTAATGTAAAGGGTACTGCCAATGATTTGCTGTCGTGTTATGATAAATGCTAATGTGATAAACCTTTTTCGTCTAGACAGTACCATAAGTAGACAGAATTTGACTGGTTCTGCAGGTGCTAACAAAAAAGGGTATAGACCTGTTGAGTGTTTTCTATATATTATGACCTTGTGATCACAATCTAAGATTTGCTTTTTCCAGTAGGACAAAACTGTTCTTTCACCAAGGGGCATTTGCATCGTTGGACAAAAAATAAGAAGATACAATAGTGTAGATAGTTTTGTTACAACAGAAAAGACAGTGTATATAATTTATGCACTCACAAGTCGATAAATGAAAACAGGCTCGTCTCATGAAATTAATCCTTTACTTCCACAATATCTAAAATCACATACAGAAAGGGGAATAAAAGCCAAAACACTTACAAGAAGTATTGCACATAGCATGTAATGTGCAAACAGAAAAGTTCTATGAAACGCTAAGTCCTTATAAGGTATGTGGCGAAGTGTCCATCACTGGGGCCCCTGGAGAGGACTGAAAGGAAGTCAGCTACCCACAGATTATGGACCCTGTCTCCCTGCCATGGTGAGTGGGACTGTTGTCGACTGGGACCCAAACTCTCCAGTCTTCAAGTGCACCCCAGTACTGGTTAGTGGGACAGGTGCCTCTTGCCAGCTCCCCTGCATGCCAACTCTAGGAGCGAAGGAGCTGTGGTTGGGGGCCCAGTTCAGTCTTCTTTTTAAAGGGGAGATATGTGACAGAATGACCTGTCATACAGGGCCCCCAAGGTACTCAGAGATGACTCCAGCCTGGCTGCCAAACAAAGATACCACAGATAGGAATACCATTGTTTAACTAATCCCATTAATAAGATTTCTCCCAGGGGAATTAAATGTTGGGTTTTATACATGTATCTGTTTATCTATGTTAATGCAATTCTGTGGATAGATGAGGCTATGCTTTACAACAATAAAATGTTCATTCTTGCTGTACTCAGTTAAAGGTAGTTGTGTCTACTTATCGGGTACACATAGCAGGGTTCCAAGGTGCGCATGCTGACTGGTGCTGGAAGTGATTTTGGGGACAGCAGGAGGATACATCTGGGAGTGACTACAGCTCTCTTGGTGAACCCGTTACAAGGGGCTTTTCAGAAAAGGGCTTCTTAGAGTGCTTTAATAAAGTGCTGTAATAATCCAAGGTGCTTCACAAAAAAGTGCTGTGTGCCAAATCCAAAAATCGAATCTACCTATTGATACCTATAGCTGCAAAGGCATACCTGAATTTATGTTGTATAATATAAATAAATGCAAATAAATAAAAATATGACATTAAAACAAAAAAAATAAAAATAAATATCTTGCAATGAAAAGGTCATATGATAGTCCTCAATGTGTTTCCCCAATTGTCTGGCTTCTGCAGGAGGAAAATATATTTGAAATGAATATAGCCAAATAACAGGCAAAACTATCGTAGGGCATTTTTATTGCAAGATATTAATTCTTTTTTCTTTTTTTTATTGTCATATTTATGTGTGCAGACATAGGTGATGTAAGTATTTAGATAATGAAAATAATAAAAATAATATATAATATTTTTATTGATTGCATCATTTGTGTGCCAGTAGGACAGTGATGTTATGGGATGTGAAGAGGGCTTTGGATGGACTTTGTCCTTACTGGGGTACTAAAGTATATGTGTGTTCTTGTGACTTGTGATTTTTGGTTCTTTATTAGCACAGATAACAAAACACCTTTCAGTTACATGTTCAGAAAAGAATATAACATATATAATTCATAATTTTAGATGTGACAGAATTGCAAAATATAGTAAGCCACTAGCCTCCAGACACATGCACAGTATAGTTGGAAACAATTTTCAACCTATATAAGGAAGAATAACATTTTAGTCCTATGAAAATAGGTCCAATAAAGTTAGACATCCCTTATCAGACTCTATTCCATTATATACTGATACATTAATAAAACCATTACATAAATAAATAATAGTCCGATGGGAAACAATACACGTCTTTATCTTTTTCTCTACCTGGTGGTCTCAAACCCTTGAAGAAGAAAGGTCTCTGTATCTTATACTGTATGAACAGTCCAGGCCCATATAAAAGGAAAAGAAATACATAAATCGGTCACATATGTAACATGTTCAAACAGTCCTCCCAGATTTTAGGTTTTTTAGGTGATATAGAGTTATTTCTGCTAATTCCCAGTTCCATTCTAAGTTGAAACTCTAGTTGTTTTTCAAATTTATACCACTCAAGATCTCCAGTTTTTTTGTCCACTCTCTAGCTATTATTTTTTTAGCCGCTAGACAGCTGTGTATTGCAAATACCAATTTTGATTGGGACATAATAGGCCAAGCTTTATGCAAGAGAACTGATCCAGGGGTTCTGGGTATAGAGATATTTGCGACCCTCTTCAAAAAATCTAAAACTTTGTCCCAAAAGTTTGCCAGATTTTTACAGCTCCACCATATGTGGATATATGAACCATGACATTCTTCGCATCGCCAACAGACATTATTTGCATGTGAAAATATCCGAGCTAATATAGCGGGAACATAATACCATCTATTTATAACTTTATAGTGAGTTTCTATTATAGATAGATCGTGTACCCACTTTATGGGTTTCTCAAATAAGGTGTACCATTCTTCCTGTGATATCGAAAGATTTAGTTATTTTTCCCATTTTGCTATATTTAGATTTGTTGGTAGAGGGATATCACTTAACACACCTGGCATATGTTTTTTTGATATAGGGTTTTTTAATTTTCAAGAATTCTTTCAGTTCTCCACCAGAGGAATCCAGATGAATATTTAAACAGTTTTTTACCCTAAAATATTTAAATATGTTTGAAATAGGGAGATTATAAGACTTACATTTAAAAAGATTACTTATGATTAATAAACAATTTCAAACACCTCTAAAAAATAACATGATGGGGATTGCTTTTTATTTATTTTGTTTTTTAAATTAGTTTTTTAAAAATGTGCTTTTCTTCTATGGGTTGGTTCTGCTACAATAACTCCATACACAGTTACATCTAAGCATGAGATGAGCAGGTGGCATGAGAGCTACTCAGCTTGGGAGCTACCTGTTGGAGACCCCTGTAGTGAATGAATAAAAAAGTATTCATTATTTACTCCTTTTTTAGCGTTGACATATTTTTGATTACATTTCCTTCTCCAATGACAACTTTATTCTGTAGATATGCAATTGAAGATCATGTATAAATAAAAATAATATAGACCTTTCACAATCTGTTTGGTTTCTTAAGGCACACTTTTAGCAGAGTAAAATGAGAAAATAAACCACTTAGCCACACAAGCCATTTCAGCTGGATCCGATTATCCATCTGCTAAAGCAGACAGTTCAGGCTTCGCCAATGTCAGATTAAGGTCAAAGAACAATCACTTTATCCAAGCAATATTTTCTATTTACATTTATGTTTTTCTCTATGCATACACTAAATAGATAGATGTTTTAACATTTATTATCAGCTACTAGTTACTCTGTATGTATTCCTATATAAGAAATCATAAAATCCAGATTTCAGGACTTGAAAAATTTTCTAATTAGATAGTAGGGCTTTATGTAATTTTCTAATTAGATAGTAGGGCTTTATGCCATTCCTGGTAGCATATCGAGATCCACCTAAATCATATATATATATATATATACGGTATAGAAGAAGAAGGTAAAATTTACATACAGTACTGTGCAGTAGCGTACCTAGCGGGGGGCGGGGGGGGCGGTCCGCACCGGGTGCCGCTCATCAGGAGGGTGCCAACTTGCCGGCACCCGGCACCCCTCCAGAGACGGACAGTAATGTCCGCCGCTGGAGGAGCAGGCTCGCGAGAGAGCGGTATCGGAGGTCTTTAACAGACCTCCGGCTCCCTTGAGTGATTTTAAGCCGGTTCCCTTGAACCGGCTTAAAATCACTCAAGGGAGCCGAAGGTCTGTTAAAGACCTCCGATTCTGCTCCCTTGCGATCCGCGCGGCAGCTGCTGCTGTGCAGAGGGCACTGTGGGCGCGGCTTCAGTGCCGCCGGGATCTGACAACAAACCCCGGCGGCACTGAAGCCGCGCCCACAGTGCCCTCTGACCCGGAAGAAGACAGAAGAAGAGGAGCGAAGAGGAAGACTGCTGTAAAAAGAAAAGACTGCTGTAAGAAGAAAGGAAGTAGAAAAGAAGGTAGGAAATCATTCATTAAGACTGAGTGACAGTGAGAGTGGATTGGTATGTGTGGAATCTGTGGATTGGTATATGTGTGGAATCTGTGGATTGGTATGTGTGGAATCTGTGGATTGGTATGTGTGGTATGTGTGGTATGTGTGGATTGGTATGTGTGGAATCTGTGGATTGGTAAATGTGTGAGAGTGATGGGTGTTATGCTGTACCATTTCCAATGTCTTTTTCATTATAATTATGCTCTAAAGTACATCATAACTCCCATCACTCTATACTGTTCCGTACAGTGGCAGAGCTGGGAGACAGAGGCCTTGCACCCCCACCGCAGGGTGCTGGTCAGGCTCTATGTGGGCAATGTGGACGCTGGCTTTGGGGTGTGCAATCTGTGATCTATGCCTGTAATTTAGGGTGTTTTATCTATAACTTTAATGCTGAGTTTTTATGTGAATTCCAATTGATCAATACCTGAAAAGCTGGGTTTGTGTGTTAATGTGTTGGTCTATATCTGCTATGCTATGTTTCTATACATTATTTATGTTTACCAGCAAATACAGGATTTGTATGTCTTATTCAATTGATCAATAACTGGGGTGCTGTTTCCATGTGTTGTTTATTTGATCTATACCTTCAGTGCTGAGTGATTTCCAGTTGATCTATACCTGCAATGCTGGGTTTGTGTGTTCTGTTGATTTATACCTGCAATGCTATGTTTCCATACATTATTTATGTATACCTGTAAATACAGGATATTTATGTCTTATTCAGTTGCACGTGCTGTTTCCATGTGTTGTTTATTTGATCTATACCTGAACTACAGGGAGTAATTAAAAGAGAGTTGCGGTTTAGTGACGTAGGGGACAAATGGACTTTGGGGATGATTACGGGGAGAGGACCTCCCAATGTCACGGTGCAGTCAGAAAAAGGGAAGGCTGTACTGACTCTCACAGTCTTCCCCTGATCTGCAGTTGAGGGCAGTACAACATAATCCCTATCACTATACATCGATCTAGACATTTACAATAATGCAGCATAACCCCTACCACTATATACTAAGCCAGACACTGACGTGGTAGGCCTACACCACATCAATGGCTTTGTATATAGTGATATGGGTTATGCTGCATTATTGTAAATGTCAGGCTCAATGTATAGTGATATGGATTACGCTGCCCCACCGTCAATGTGTGCTCAGTATAAAGTGATAGGTGTTATCCTGTATCACCGGCAATGTGGGCCTCAGTATATATTAACAGTTATGTTGTACCACCGTCAGCGCGTGCCTCAGTATATAATGGAAACAGTTATGTTGTACTACTGTCAGCGCGTGTCTCAGTATATAATGATAGCAGTTGTGCTGCACAACTGTCAATGTCTGCCTCAGTGTATAATGATAGTTATGTTGTACTACTATAAGTGTCTAGCTCAGTATATAAAGATAGCGGTTATGCTGTACCACCATCAATATCTGGCTCAGTTATAGCGATAGGTGTTATGCTGTTCCACTGTAGTATCTGGCTCAGTGTATAGTGATAGGTGTTATGCTGTTCCACTGTAGTATCTGGCTCAGTGTATAGTGATAGGAGTTATGCTGTTTCACTGTAATGTTTGCCTCAATATATAATGAAATTACTTAAGCTGCACCACCGTCAATGTCTGTCTCAGTATAGAGTGATAGGCATTATGCTGTACCACCGTCACTGCCTGGCTCAGTATATAGTGATAGGTGTCATGCTATACCACTATAACAATGTTATGGTGACTCCTGATTATAATATCAGAATTTTTTTTAGTTTATAGTGTCTTTAGCTGCTTAGCCAGTACTTAATTTGTAATGTTTGTCACTCATTTGTTAGGGCTTCTTAGAAACTTGTTGTGTTTGTTGTTTTTTTGGGGGGGGTTATTAAAGAAAGCACTATTATATGTTATTTAAATATATTTATTTTACTTATAAGTTATTAATTTATTTTTTCAGATTTCTTGTTGTTTACGGTTGACATACAGTTTACAAATTGGTGCAATAAATATTCTTGCCAACATAATTTTGTAGATGTCTTTACATTTGGGGAGGGGTGCCACTTACAGGATCCGCCCCGGGTGCCAAATACTCTAGGTACGCCCCTGGTACTGTGCAAACTTTTAGGAAGGTGTGAATAATGCTGTAAATAATGCTTTCAAAATTAGACATGTTACCAGTTTATTTTTATTACCTAACAAAATGCAAAGTGGGTGAACAGAAGAACAATCTAAAACAAACCAATATTTGATGTGACCACCCTTGGTATGGTACATTCACCAATCTATTGTGTACACAGAACAAAATACTCTCTCACACTCTAACTTGCTCGCTCTCACTCTCTCACACACTCTGTCATTCTATCTCTCACACTCTCTCATGATCTCTGTCAATGTCTCCCTATCTTCTCCAGCAAACACATCGTTTTCCGCAGCTGCACTTCTCTTGCCTCTTCTTGTTCTTCAGTCTTCTTTCTTAATCGCTTCTCCCTGGTCTCACGTACATTAAACAGGCCTCCCAGAGTGCTTTTCTTCAAAAGGGCAGAACCTCCATGCAGACCCTCTTCCCTGATTGCAGGAAAAGGGAGAAGATGTCCTCCCATTTGGAGCGAATTTGGTCCTATGGCGGTGCTACATTGATGACATTATCTTTGTTTGGATGGGTTCAGAAACAGAATTGGAACTTTTTAAATCTTATCTGAACTGTAATGACAAAAACATTGCTCTCACCTTCCAGTTTCATGCCAACACTATACATTTTTTAGAGACAATGTTTTAAGGACAAAAATTACATAGAGGATGATCTCATTAAAATTGAGAACCCAGAGTTTCTGAAATCCAGAACATGGATTTTCACTTTTCTTTTTTCACTCCATGTAATATTGAGGCTTGAAAAATTAGATCTATATTGAACAAGTATTGGGGTATACTTGCAGCAGATCCCATCTTGGGACTAGGTTTACCTGATAAACCCCAAATTATTTTCAGGAGAGCTTCTAAAACCAATTACCTGATTGCCCCCAGCTTCCCATTTATTTTAGAAAAACGCCCTATGACCTGGTTGGGACCCAAACCAAAAGACTTTTATCAGTGTACCAATTGTAAGGCGTACAAAAATCTTTCACCTCTCATATCTCTGGTGGCACATTCCCGATTAAAACATTTATAAACTGTAACACCACACATGTTGTCTATACAATTTCATGTGGCTGTGGTATTCAATATATAGGAGGAACTACTAGACCATTAAAAGTAAGAAATTTGGAACATATGAATCTTATTTTAATGAAAAAAATGACCATCAAGTTCCATTACATTTTAACACCTGTTCTCAAGGAGATCTCCAAAATTTTACATTTACATGGATTGAATCTATACATTCTACGTGGAAAAGGGGTGATAGTACCAATAGACTTTTGCAAAGAGAAACATTTTGGGTCTATAAGATCAAAACCCTTCCCCATTAGCAGGGCCGGCCCAAGACATAATGCCGCCTGGGGCGAAGTTTAAAATGCCGCCCCCCCATTATTTACCCTTCCTCTGCTGCCGCTCCCTATTATCTACCCTATCACCCCCGTTGTACTTACTTTTCAGCAGTCCTGCGGCGAGTCTCCCTGCCTGGTCTCGGTGCCGGCTTGTAATGCTGAGCGCCGGAAATGAGACCAAGCTAGAGGGCTCGCAGAGGAGAGAGAGGGGTGCCGAGTGGGTACTGACAACTTGGTAAGCGAAAACCACTCGGCGCCCTCTCTCTCTTCCGCTTTAAAAAAAAAAAAAAAGGGCTTGGGGCGGTAAAGTGCCACCCCTTCAAAAGTGCCGCCTGGAGCAATTGCCCCACTCTGCTCCATGGTAGGGCCGGCCCTGCCCATTAGGTTTTAATAAAGATTTTCCGCTTAAAGCTTTTCTATAAAGAACTTTTATAAAACTTTAGAAAACATTATTTTTAGCAATTTTGTTTATTTATCCATTTATATTATTTACATACTGGGTCTTATTTAATTTATTTTTTTATTTCATTTATCTGTATTCATCATTTTTATATTTATTGTAATTAATATTATCATCATTATATTCATTTCATTATTATTATGGATTTCATATTTATCCATTTTTATTAATCATTTGTTTATCTATATATTTGTTTTTTATGTCTCATGACTCCATACTTTGTATATAAGTGCATCCTCATAGGAACCGGCACATTACCCTGATGAAGTCCGTTCTGTGACGAAACGCGTTGGTTCCATTTTGGCACTTCCCAGCTTGTGTAGCTGACTCTATTGCTGAAGACAGAGCGATTTCCACCACTCTACGGCGAATGCTTCCCCCAGCATTTTGTATCTCAGATCTATGGACTGCCGCTTTCTAATCATCTATTATTGGATCTGTTAAATTTTATACCCAAGTAAGTTCACATTATTTTACTATTAGCACATTGGTGTTTCATGGGTTTGTTGGTCATCTTTGCGTGAGGTTTATCTTTTTTTGTTTGCGTCTTTTATACATTTGTTTAACCCCTGCTGCATTGTTTGATCTTATTCTTTGGCCACCCACCTATTAATATTGTATTGATCTAACATAAATACAGACTGCCTTTTCAACTTAAACTTGCTTTTCTTTGAAAAACAAGGAAATGTATAAGTGACTGCAAACTTTTGAATGGTTGTATATACTGTATATGTGTGTGTGTGTGTGTATATATATATATATATATATATATATTTAAATTTAACTTTATACATGGTATGAATAATGTTGATATTTCTTCTATTTTTCCAGTTTGATTAATTCCTTGATAAATTCCCTATATGGGAACTTTTAACAATGCACTATTAGGGCTCATTAAATATGAATGTTCTTGGGAATGTAATCATAATTACTTTATTACCGGGGTGTTAATTGTCAGAGAAATTGATTTATATGCAATAGTCTTTATAGATATAGTTTTGATGGAAGAGGGCATATAGCTGCATAGACTGCATATTCTGCAGTTCTGTTCTATGCATGCCTAGCAAGCATCAATTTAAAAATTCATTAACATTTTAAATGAAGCAAAGAAAAATAGAAATGTCACAAAAAGTTTTATTTGGATAAATGTTTCAACTTTAATGGACTTTTAATGTACCTTGTGATATTGGAAAAAGAAGAAAAAGTAACAGTCATTTATCAAAGTCTTTCTCCAGTTCTTCACCAGGAGGGAATAACATCAAAAATGCAGAGGGAAATATTATATTCTGTTCAAGGGATTTTGTTTTTCTTGTAAATTTTGTAAACATTATCAAATGTGAATTGCTGTGTGAGATGAGAACATGTGGATACATCCTACATTTTTTTGTATTCTTATCACTTCAACAACGCTTCTACTGCAGAAAAATACTGGGCCTGATATTGTCCTGGATCTTGTCTTGTGGCCAGGGTATTATATACCTATCTATCTGGTAACACTATCCAGCCCTGTCCAAAACACTTTTTAAGAAAAATAATGATTAGAAAATGCATACATGGAGCACAGAGAAGATCCAGCTATGATGTAAATGCTCCATGTAGATCACGTGAAAAGGCTTTACATAGTGAATCTTTAATTCAAAGCAGCCCAGGGGCAAAACGCCTCCTTTTCTCCCTTGCCAGCCGTAGCCTCTGGCTGTCCCATAGTGAAAAGGCTATTCCATGTATCCACTACCTTCTCATTAACATTAAACCTTCTCATTTTGGACCTAAACTTATGACCCTCAAATTTAGTTCTTGTTCTTACTGTAAGAAATGCTACATAAAAATTGCTCAAAGGCTCCCATCTGGCCGATCTTGTCACTTGCTTCAGCCATGGTAGCTGGGAACAGGCCCCAAACTACTAGATGAGCAGTGGGTGTGTCGGGAGAAGGTAACAACATGGGGAGGTAGATATTCCAGCAACCCTAAAGCATTCTGCTGGCATTTAGACTAGTTGCATTACTTTTAAAATTCCTGTGCTTCTTGATATCAGGTGAATTTTTGGAGTATGACATATCTCTTTGTTTCTTGAAGTTCCTCTTAGAAGTTCCGGAGTGTTTTGTCTACAAGTTTTGAAAGACTTTTACAGAATTTATTTCATTCTTATATAACTGTTCTGCATTTACTTTTCTTTTCATTTTCAGTGCCTATGTTTGGGTTTGATGTACATATGGTTTCAATTTGACCAGTGGTTTAAAATCTGTGGATCGATTTCAGGGAATCTCTGAGCTGGCATCCTAACATCAAATAATATACAGTAAAACAGGATTATATAATGCAATCTACGCTGACCACCCATTATCATGCCAATGTCAGTCCAGGGATGACCTCTTTCTACATTTCTTCACCATTAACCTGAGGGAACTGGGGTAACCTAAATTTGGATTGTGTATTATGTCACACTGCACATGATATTTGGTTATTATTTATTGCATAAAACTATACAACAGAAAATAATAGACTGGGGCATTCTTGTTGTCCAAAATGAATAATATATATATGATATATATATATATATATATATATGTTTTGTTTGTTTTTTGTACTTATGGGGAGTTGACATGGATAAGGGACAGGGGAGGGCTGGCAGCCTAAGGCCTGGGGGGCAAGTCAAGTGAAGTGGCTCCGCCCCCTCGCACTCACCTTTCACCCCTCACGCTGCTCCCATCACTATGCGGCCATCAGACTGCTGGGAAACTTATCTAAACGGCCGCTGGGTGCTGATGCCACCGGCCGGAGCTACTTTAATCCTTTTTTTTATTTATTTAATATGCCGGATCGGCTTGCCATATTAAAAATAAATGAATAAAGTATTAAAGTAGCGCCGGCCGGCAGCATCAGCACCCAGCGGCCGTTTAGATTCGATTTCCAACAATCTGATGGCCGCCTAGTGATGGAGCAGCATGAGGGGTGAAAGGTGAGTGCGAGGGGGCGGAGCTTTCACCCCTCACACTGCTCCCATCACTTGGCGGCCATCGCTTACGGCCGCTGGGTGCTGATGCCGCGGGCCGGTGCTGCTTTAATACTATTTTTAAAAAAGTATTAAAGTAGCGTCGGCCGGCGGCATCAGCACCCAGCGGCCGTTTAGATTAGATTTCGGGCAGCCTGGGGGGCAATTGCCCCCCTGCCCCCCGGCCCAGCCCGTCCCTGATAAGGGATGTGTGACATCAAAATGTATTGAACAGCTTCCAGTATACAAAGGCCTTACTGGCACCCAGATAAGTCACAGACCGGTTTGCAGCATTCTTTCTTCCTCTACCAGATGTCTTGCATTTTGTTTATGCACATGAGACTTCCGTGTATAACAGGATGTCTATCCAATAGAGGGAAGCCTGCCAATCAAAAGCACTGTTACAGTCCACGGCCGCAAAGATGAGATTGTACCACCACATATCCCATATGTAGTTGGCACTTAAAGGATTGAAGGTGCTGTTCCACTTACACAGTATGTGAATTGCATTGTATGTTCAGCAGTATCTGTTTAACAGGTATGTAATTTTATTTCCTTAGGTTGAGTAACATATAAACAATATAAACAATACACAAATCTTTTAATAAGTGTTTTCAGTTTTTACATACATTACATACTGTACCTTCTATGTTTTACTACCAAAAGTTGTGAGGCAAAATTTCTCTAAATTATTTTTGGGAATGGCCCAAGCAATAGGAAAGATGTTTTATTGCTGAATTTAGTTACAAAAGTGTTACATTTAGAAGATTAGGTTGTTTATTAACATGGTGTTTAAGCATTCCATGAAAAATAAAATCAGATTAAATTATTATCTCTAATAAGCATATGGGGACATTCATTGGCATTGGTATTGATGGTTTGTTGCGGCTTAGTTGTGGAAGTGTTAAATATTAGGGATGTGTTTCTATTGGATCTTTTTATGTCAGAGTGCTGCGTAGTAATAGGCTAAAAAATTCATCAAGTTGATCAAATTCCAAATGTCAAAAACTTCACAGTACGCACAAATAATTCTCAAGGATCAATATTTCCACTTGAACATCGTACTTTAAAACTAACATGAGCAATTATTTTCCCTTACTCTCTCAAAGGACTTTATTTTATTCTATGACTTGACCAAATCCTGTATTAGTTTTAACCATATGCCAGTGGAAAAAGAACAGCCTTGATATATTTTCTTTTCATCTAACGTAGGTGCAGTTATATAATTCAAAAAGTGACATTTTTGGTACCTATTGCACAAATGCTTCAAAATCTTTGCATTGCCCTGTCAAGTCAAACTATCCCGTGTATTGTTTGTGTTCCAGATATACCCAGTACAGGCAGATATTTCTGTTATTAATTTCTGTCACTAGTCCCTGTACATATTTCCAAAGGTTATTTAACGTTTGTTTTTTTATGCCAAAGGCTAGAGTTTTGAGTATAACGTGATTAGGTAGTTGCTACAGAAACATATCCACATAAAAACTTAGATATAATGTTTTGGTTTCAATAAGCATTCAACTTGGAACACACCTTAATTTTACTATCTTGCCATCAGGTATTATTACCCGTATTTCCCCATGTATAAGACGCACCTTAATTTTGGGGCCCGAAATTTGAAAAAAAAAGTATTATCATAAAATTCATACTCATCCTCATCACTCCCATCCATTAACTGCCCCTAAATTAAACCTAAAGACCCCATCAACCATAACTGCCCCTAAATTAACCCTAAACACCCCATTAACCATAACCACCCCTTAATTAACCCCCACCTCCCCTAACTTTCAGCAGCCCAAATATTAATTTTATACTCAGATGAGTTGCTGTCTGAGCCGTGTGGATGCTATGAGGAAAGGGGTGGAGCCAGTCAGCAGTGTGTCATAAAGGGGCGGGGTCAATCGGCAGTTTGACTGCAGGGAGGTACTGGAAACTACCGTAGTAGTAACTGCAATCTACAACCACTGTATAAGACGCATCCAGTTTTTAGACCACACATTTTTTTAAAAAAGGGTGCGTCTTATACATGGGGAAATACGGTATCTTTTTGGGTAGGTGTACTTGGACAACTAGGAACATTCTTAAAGGGGAAGTCTCATGGAAAATATATTTACCACAGGCAGTATGATAAGTAATCATGGTGTTTGTCTAGTAGACTGGGCTAAGATAACAGAGCTAGAACACATGCAAATGGCTAATATGCAGCTGCCTGAAAACATTATCTTTTACAAAAGAACTAGAACTGTTTAAAAAATAGAACTGTTTAAAAAATAGAACTGTTAAAAAATAGCACAATGTTTTTGGAAAAAATATTTTTAGCAAAGGAGAAGTGTTAGAGCAAGAGGTCTAATTTTGGTGTGTTACTTGAAATAAAAGTGTGTTTTTTTGTTTTTGTTTTTTTAAGGTTGGAGTGGTTATTTTCGGTTTCGGACAACCGAATGCTGTATTTTCCGTTTCGGTCCAGAATTTTGATTTCGGTGCATCCCTATGATATACTAAGCCAGACACTGAAGTTGTAGGCCTACACCACATCAATATAGTGATAGGGGTTATGCTGCATTATTGTCAATGTCTGGCTCAATGTTTAGTGATAGGGATTATGCTGTACCACCGTCAATGTGTGCCTCTGTATATAGTGATAGGCGTTATGCTGTACCACTGTGTGTGCCTCTGTATATAGTGATAGGCGTTATGCTGTACCACTGTGTTTTGCCTCAGTATATAGTGATAGGTCTTATGCTGTACCCCGTCAATGTGTGCCTCAGCACATAGTGATAGGTGTTATGCTGTACCCCATCTATGTTTTCCTCAGTATATAGCGATATATAGCGGTGTTATGCTGTACCACCGTTGGTGCGTGCCTCAGTATATAGTGATAGGTGCTATGCTGTTCCACCGTCAGTGCGTGCCTCAGTATATAATATCAGTTATGCTGTACCACCGTCAATGTTTGCCTCAATATATAATGATAACAGTTATGCTCTACCCCGTCAATGTCTGCCTCAGTATATAATGATAACAGTTATGCTGTACCCCTGTCAATGTTTGCCTAACAATAGAACCTATGCATTTTTGTGGGGGGGTGCCACATACAGGATCCGCCCCAGGTGCCAAATACTCTAGGCACGCCCCTGGCTGGGGGTAATACACATGGCAGTGGGGGCATCACATTAACCAATACAAAAGAGGTGAGGGGATGGATACACAAGGGAGGGGTTGGCTGGGACTTCACATAAATCAATACACAAGGTTTGGGGGCATAAATGCACAAAGGGGGCAAAACACAAGGTTGTGGGAGGGACACATTAAACAATAGTAAAGGGGGCCTGTCTGGGGCATCAATAACACAAGGGGCAAAAATACAAAAGGGGTAGTTAATGACAAAGCAGTGTAGAAAATATATATTTATTTATTTTATTTTTTTTTTTTATTAGAAAAGTATAAAATATACAGACAGAAAATTCATAATATACAGCTATTTTAGAAACATTCAGAATCTAATATATAATCAGTGTACATAAAGACAGACGCAAATATAAATATATAAATATATTATTTCAAATAATCATTGGGGGAGAACCTCAGAGGAGAGAAGAGAATTGTTTCCATTATATTAATTGTTTATTTTTGTTTTTATTTTTGTCTCGCAATGTCCTGGGCTTTTTTTTAGCCAATTAAGGTAAGTCCATGTAGTTCTACCCGTTATATCGAAAGACCAACTAATGTCCTTTTCCATATTTAATTGATGGATCAACTGAGATAAGTAGTGGTCCATATGAAACAGCTCAGTAGATTTCCAATTTCTAGCTATTATTATTTTTGCAGCTGCTAGACAGTGTATCACTAGCAGTCTTTTTTCTTTTGGTATATGTGCTATATTTAAAAGGAGCAACGCAATCTTGGGGTCCCTATCGACTTTTATGTTCGTTAGTTGGTAAAACAATTCAAAGGCATATTTCCAAATTGGAGAAACTAATTTGCAAAGCCACCACATATGTAGAAAAGAGCCATCTTGATCACCACATCTCCAACAATTAGGGGCCACATGAGGATACATTTTATTTAATTTGTTGGGGGTTAAATACCATCTATATAATAATTTATATTGATTTTCTACTAAGTTTAAACAATGGACTACCTTATTTATTTGGTAGGCAGCTGTATTCCATTCTTTTAAAGGTATTTTTAAATTTAAATCATTTTCCCAGGATTTTAGACTTGTAGGTGCAAAAGTTTTGTTACTTAATCTAATTAATTCATTACATCTAATCACAAGTTTATTTAATTTTTTATGGGAAAAAATAACCTCAAGAAAATTGTTCAGAGGACTAGTAGGCAATAAGTGTTTTCTCAGGAAACTTTTAATGCGTAGATATTGAAACATATCTTTATTAGAGAGTTGTATCCTTTCAACCAAGTCTGAGAATAGACAGATCTCATTATTTGTCATTATATCAGAGAAGGTTAGAGTATTTAGAATTGAACCTTGATCCAATGTAAAGTCCTCAATAATGTAATGTAAAGTTTTTATGTGTACTGTTTTTATGACTTTATTATGTAAACCTATTCTTTTTTTATTATATTCCATTCTAATAAAGTTTGAGTTAAAATCATCGATTTTAAATTTATTAGATCGATGTTAGATTTTAGATTGTTCGTCCATAGTAAATATTCTAGGTCATTTTTAGAGATAGCATCAGATTCGATCATATACCAAGGTTCTTCTTTATTTTGTTCTATTTGTAAATAGCTTACATGGGCAATTATATTGGCTTGATATATCCAATGTATATTGGGGTAATTTAATCCACCTTGTTTGATTTTCTTAGAGGGAATCGATTTAGCTATTCTTGGTCTCTTCCCTCTCCAAATATATGTATCAAATAATGATTGGATCATATCTAACCACGGTCTTGGTATTTTGTATGGTAACATTTTGAAGAGATATGCCCATTTTGGCAATATATAATAGTTAATCGTATTAACTCTACCCCACCATGATATGTCAAGATATCTCCACTCTCTTAAGAATTTATTTGATTGTTTATATAAAGGCATAAAATTTATCTCTACTTGATTTTCCGGTTTTGCAGCTATCCGTATACCCAGATACCCGTCAGTGCGTGCCTCAGTATATAATAACAGTTATGCTGTACCACCGTCAATGTTTGCCTCAATATATAATGATAACAGTTATGCTCTACCCTGTCAATGTCTGCCTCAGTATATAATGATAACAGTTATGCTGTACCCCTGTCAATGTTTGCCTAACAATAGAACCTATGCATTTTTGTGGGGGGGTGCCACATACAGGATCCGCCCCAGGTGCCAAATACTCTAGGCACGCCCCTGGCTGGGGGTAATACACATGGCAGTGGGGGCATCACATTAACCAATACAAAAGAGGTGAGGGGATGGATACACAAGGGAGGGGGTTGGCTGGGACTTCACATAAATCAATACACAAGGTTTGGGGGCATAAATGCACAAAGGGGGGCAAAACACAAGGTTGTGGGAGGGACACATTAAACAATAGTAAAGGGGGCCTGTCTGGGGCATCAATAACACAAGGGGCAAAAATACAAAAGGGGTAGTTAATGACAAAGCAGTGTAGAAAATATATTTTTTATGCTTCAGTGTGCCAGACCCTGTCTTGATGTGTGTGTGTTTGGTGTCCGTGTGGCAGAGCCTGTCCTGATGTGTGTGTGTGTTTGGTGTCTGTGTGGCAGAGCCTGTCCTGGTATGTGTGTTTGGGGGTCGGTGTGGCAGAACCTGTCCTGGTGTGTGTGTTTGGGTGTCTGTGTGGCAGAGCCTGTCCTGGTGTGTGCGTTTGGGTGTCAATGTGGCAGAGCCTGTCCTGATGTGTGTGTATTTGGTGTCTGTGTGGCAGAGCCTGTCCTGGTGTGTGTGTGTATTTGGGGGTCGGTGTGGCAGAACCTGTCCTGGTGTGTGTGTGTTTGGGGGTCAGTGTGGCAGAACCTGTCCTGGTGTGTGTGTGTGTGTGTGTTTGGGGGTCGGTGTGGCAGAGCCTGTCTTGGGGTGTGTGTTTGGGTGTTGGTGTGGCAGAGCCTGTCCTGTTGTGTTTGTTTGGTCATCTGTTTCCTGGCACTTTACTTACTGTAGGAATAAGTAGAACCATTTATTTTTTACTTATCCAGAGATAAAATGAGCTCCTGAATTTGTAGTCACTTAAGAGGACAAAACTTTCTAGGCCCAGAAATCAGTTAGAGGAAAAGTAAAGGTTTTGTGTTATTTACTCTATTTCAATCTGCATATTTTATTGAAAAGGATTAGTGGCACTAAACTGTGGCATCAGGTGTATCATCAAATTTTTTAGTATATGGATGTGCTCCCAATCCCATCACATAAAATTCTATCTCATACATGTGCCAAGCTCTAATGTCATCTTTATCCAGTACACATAGATGCCGAGGAGTTAAGATTCTGTCCATTCCCAGGTACTTATTTGGGCTTTTAACACTTTTGGTTCCTGGGATTTTAATAATAATGTGGTATTCTGTTATCGTAAAGGAACAATTTAATATAGTTTCAAAAAGCATGATTTATAGCTATTTGTATGGTAATTAGTGTAGCTCATGTGAATGTCGGCAAGAAATCTGACGACACCAGTTCAATGAGTTGAGTAAGCAAGAGCTTCTTTATTCAAGTGCGCACAGGGAAGAGTCCAGTTCGCAGACTTCTCTCCCCCTCCTTAATTTTCTAACAATATATAGGTAAAGAAGCGCAAACAGTTATTAGCATATTGTCTAGCCATCTGTTGGTATATTTACTTTGATTTGCTGACACACACGGTTTAAAGAGGTCAAGAAAAATAGCCCCCCCCAGACATGTGAAATCTTTACTTACAGAAGGTCAAGAAAGGGACAACTTGTCCTTTGTCGTGGCGGACTCTGATTCTTTTGCAACTAGGCACTTAGAGCAAAGAAAACACACAAAAACATACCATACGTACACATTCTTCCAAGACACAAACAAGACATAAGTAAACTAAGAAATGAGGTAGACAGGTGATTGTAGTGTTATCTTATCTGCTATCAGCAGAATAAGCAATGGGGTAAAGATCATTGTACTGACATCCAGAATCAGCAAAATTCTTCAACTTCCACACTCAGATAGTGTGGCATGTGGGCACAAGAGCTCTACCACATGATACAATACATGGGGCTGGTGGCCAAATATTTCCATGGCTACTTTTCATTCCCAGTCCGGCCTTGCCGCCTGCACCTTCTTTAACGCAGGGCAAAAGGGACAGCTGCCCCTTGAGGAGTCGAGGAGTTAAGATTCCGTCTGTCCTGCCTATTTTATTTATTTCCATAAAAAGGCCCACCAAAATCCTTAGCACCAGGCCCATGATGCTCTTAATCTGGCCCTGCAGATGTGGTATCAGGCTAATGAACTGAGGGAATTTAAACATACCACTTATTCATCTAATCGACACAATCTTTTCTAAAAATATTCCAAAAAAAAAGCTTATGTCACTCTTATGTTTTATGTACACAACTGTGTAGCTTCTTTCTAGTTGGGTACTTAAATTTTAGTTATTTTGTAATAAAGGCTTTGCAGTGATGTATAAATATTTTCTTTATATTTATGCACCATTTTTAGGTCTACATTGTATAAAAATGTATCATAAATAGTCATCTTGACTAAAAATCACATACAGATTTGGATTAGTTCACTAAAGATCAAGTGCATTTATACATGGTTGCGGCCAGTTGCGGTTAAGCAAGGACAAGCTTGCACACCTGCCAAATCAGGCACCATGGACATACAAAGCAGTACATGATGTGTCCATATAAAGTAAGCACAACAACAAAACAAAACGTGATTCAAACTTTTATTACATTAGCTAGGTCTAATATACTATACATAAATATTTAAAACAAACAACTTGACAGCATTAAACATGCCAGTTGTGGAGTTTAAAATTATTTTGTACACAAAAAACATAAAAAATGCAATAGAACAAATATTTGATCGTGAGTTGCTGCTTTGTTCTAATTTTGTACAAAAAATCTGTATTCAGCTTTTTTTTCAATGTTCAACAATAACTGCTTGAAAATGTAATTCAAGAAAGTGGAGGACACATCCCACTCAAGAAGTTTCTTGGTTGGATCATTTGATTTTGCTTATTCCTGAAAAGAGAAATTAAACAATCAAAATCTAATCAAAACTAAAGCAAATTTCAGCTTATTGGGATTTCAGAAAAACAAAAAGTCATATAATAGCTAAGTATTTAAGATTTAAGGGAAATACAGAGTACCCCTCTACAGACTGTTCATAGGTTCACGGGTTCAATAAATTAACCCATTTTTGAGTGCTGGGTGTACAATAAAATAATTTTTGTCAAGTCTAAATTACACCAAAGACCAATTTTAAAGGCAACTCTATATGTGTGATATACTCACCACCAGTCAGATCAAGTTTTGGCTTGGAGAACACTGCAGGCTAACCCTTGATTGCGCAGAAAGTTCTCCCATTGATTTAAATAGGAGTGTTTTCTGCCCATTAATTGTCTGCTTCAAGCAGCCAATCAGTGGCAAGAATCATTGGTATATGGGAGAGGATGGCAGCTGCAGCAGCAGCAGGGCGGCAGGTCCTACCTTAGGTAAGAGTTAGCACTGTTATGTTAATGTTCTGAACCAATATTCTCTTAACAACACTAAGCATTTTACAAATTAAACAGCATATTATCACAAAGCTTGTTATCGAACAGTCTTACACTCAAAAACTTGTATCAGGAGCTCTAACTGGATAAAACGCATGTATTAATAAAGATTAACATCTCTTTCTGGTTTAATATTGTATGTCCAATGCAAACGTAATAATTGGTTATTGATAAATTCATTAAAATAAATAACCTTTCATCACATACTGTAGAGTTTATGCAATCTTTGTTTAATGCATGGCTGTTCATAATATGCTACTGTGCAGACAGGATTGTGAATATGTATGACCTCTCTACTGTGTGCAGTTTGTGCTGGGTATCCATAAACATGTCAAAACCAGCTATTTTGATTGGTTGTTTCCCATTGTGCTGGCCATGACTGAATTTTCTACAATGCAATTTAGGAATATTTCTAATAATCCATTCAAAGGTTGGCATGCAGTATGCATAAACATTAAACGGGAATACAGGAAAAATAAGATTACACAAAATGCATTTATCTCTAGCAGATGCTCCCAGATTGAAAATTAAAATAAGTTACTCTTTATATAAAAGAAAATAGAAACAAGATTGCCTTATGCTATACTTGGTTGTCAAAACCAGTTAGCTTCACTTATGTGCCTTGTGAACCATACAACTTCTTACTGGACTTCCTTCTTGGTATGCTTTCACTTGTTTTACTCTCCAGCAACAACACTTACTTTACTTATTTTCATAAACTTACAGTGAAGGTAAAAATATTTGATCCCCTGCTGATTTTGTACTTTTGCCCACTAACAAAGACATGATCAGTCTATAATTCTAATGGTAGGTTTATTTGAACAGTGAGAGACAAAATAACAACAACAAAAAATCCAGAATAACGCATTTCAAATAAGTTATAAATTGATTTGCATTTTACTCAGTGAAGTAAGCATTTGATCCCCTATTAATCAGCAAGATGTCTGGCTCCCAGGTGTCTTTTATACAGGTAACGAGCTGATATTAAGAGCACTCTCTTACAGGGAGTGCTCCTAATCGCAGCTTCTTACCTGTAAAAAAAACAAAAAAAAAAAACACACACCTGTCCACAGAAGCAATCAATCAGATTCCAAACGCTCCACCATGGCCAAGACCAAAGAGCTGTCCAAGGATGTCAGGGATAAGATTGTAGACCTACACAAGGCTGGAATGGGCTACAAGACCATCGCCAAGCAGCTTGGTGAGAAGGTGACAATGGTTGGTGCAATTATTTACACATGGAAGAAACACAAAATAACTGTGAAGCTCCCTCGATCTGCGGTTCCATGCAAGATCTCACCTTGTGGAGTTTCAATGATCATGAGAACAGAATCCCAGAACTACACGGGAGGATCTTGTCAATGATCTCAAGGCAGCTGGGACCATAGTCACCAAGAAAACAATTGGTAACACACTACACCGTGAAGGACTGAAATCCTGCAGTGCCCGCAAGGTCCCCCTGCACATGTACCGGCCTGTCTGAAGTTTGCCAATGAACATCTGAATTATTCAGAGGAGAACTGGGTGAAAGTGTTGTGGTCAGATGAGACCAGAATTGAGCTATTTGGCATTAACTCAACTAGCCATGTTTGGAGGAGGAGGAATGCTACCTATGACCCCAAACATGAAGGTGGAAACATTATGCTTTGGGGGGGTCCTGCTAAGAGGACAGAACAACTTTATCGCATCAAAAGGGACAATGGATGGGGCCATGTACCGTCAAATCTTGGGTGAGAACCTCCTTTCCTCAGCCAGGGCACCTTGGATGGGTAATTCAGCATGACAATGACCCAAAATCCTGGCCAAGGCAACACAGGAGTGGCTCAAGAAGAAGCACATTAAGGTCCTGGAATGGCCTAGCCAGTCTCCAGACCTTCATTCCATAGAAAATCTGTGGAGGGAGCTGATGGTTCCAGTTGTCAAATGTCAGCCTCGAAACCTTAATGAGAGGATCTGCAAAGAGGAGTGTGAAAAAATCCCTCCTGAGATGTGTGCAAACCTTGTGGTCAACTACAAAAAAACATCTGACCTCTGTGATTGCCAACAAGGGTTTTGCCACCAAGTATTAAGTCATGTTTTGCAAAGGGGTCAAATATTTCTTATTATAAGTAATAAGAAATATTTACTTATTTCACTGTGAAATGCAATAGGCGGTCCATGACATGATACTGACATGATACTAAAGGGGGGGCTGGGTGGCATAAGGTAGTAGGGGCAACAATACACACAAGAGGCAGGCTGGGGCATCATATAAATCAAGACTAGGGGGCATAAGTAAACATAGTGCTGGATGTGTTGAAAATATATTTTTTATTGTTTTAGCTTAGCCTGTCCCGATGTGGGTGGCATAGCCTGTCCTGTCGTGTGTGTTTGGGTGTTATTGTGGCAGAGCCTGTCCTAGTGTGTGTGTCTTGGTGTCAGTGTGGCAGAGCTGGTCCTGGTGTGTGTGTCGGGGTGGCAAAGCCTGTCCCGGTGTGTTTGTCTGGGTGTCACTGTGGCACAGCCTGTCCTGGTGTGTGTGTTTGGGTGTCGGTGTGGCAGAGCCTGTCCTGGTGTGTGTGTTTGGGTGCCGGTGTGGCAGAGCCTGTCCTGGTGTGTGTCTTTGGGTTTCGTTATGGCACAGCCTGTCCTGGTGTGTGTGTGCTTGGGTGTCAGTGTGACAAAGCCTGTCCTGGTGTGTGTGTTTGGGTGTCGGTGTGGCAGAGCCTGTCCTGGTGTGTGTGTTTGGGTGTCAGTGTGACAAAGTCTGTCCTGGTGTGTGTGTGTGTGTGTGTTTGGGTGTCGGTGTGGCAGAGCCTGTCCTGGTGTGTGTGTGTGTCATTGGGTGTTGGTATGGCAGATCCTGTCCTGGTGTGTGTGTTTGGGTGTCGGTGTGGCAGAGCCTGTCCTGGTGTGTGTGTGTGTGTGTGTGTGTGTGTGTTTGGGTGTCGGTGTGGCAGAGCCTGTCCTGGTGTGTGTGTGTTTGGTCATCTGTTTCCTGGCTCTTTACTTACTGTAGGAATAATTGTAACTATTTAATTTTTACTTATCCAGAGATAAAACACCCTCCTGAATTTGTAGTCTCGTCAGAGGACAAAACTTTCTTGGCCCAGAAATCAGTGAGAGGTAAAGTAAAAGTTTTGTGTTACTTACTCTATTTCAATTTCCATACTTTATTCAAAAGGATTAGTGGCACGAAATTCTGGCTTCAGGCGTCCCATGTTTTTTTTTACGTGTACAGATGACCTCCCAATCCCATCACATAAGATTATATCCTATATTATCTGCCTAGCACTGATGACTTCTTTATCCAGTACACAAGGATGCTGAGGTGTCTAATTTATTTATTTCCATAAAAAGGGGCACCCAAATTCTCAGCACCACGCACACGATGCTCTTAATCTGGCCCTGTGGAGAAGGCTTCTCATGGAGGTTTTTTTGTTTTTTTACAAAGTACTTTAATATGCATTTTTTGCATATCCAGGGATCCTGCCTAGGATGCTTGGATGTCCCATTAAGTGGACATGTCGCTTTCCCAAATCCTACATTTACAGCTCAGCATAATTTCATAAACTAACATAAAAGTTTTTACAGATTAAAAATGTCCACAAGAGTAACCATTTTTACATGTACCTTTTAAGTTATTACCCACTTTACAAACACTGCTTGTGGTGAGCTGAATTTCAGACTTAAATCCTGCCTGAAAAGCAACTGTACTGTTTGGTCTACTAAATAAAGCAATTTATTTACCAGCCTTAGTTTTTTTTTATGAAAACATTGCAGCAGAATATTAAAATATAAACCCATTTATTTGAACTTGCTATTCATGTGACTAGCAATACACTCAAACATATTATTAACATAAAATATGTGCACACAAACACTATTAAAGGCAGCCCAGTATTACATTAAATACAGGGCCGTTGGGTGCAATTATTTTAAAGAAAAGGCCAATTATCTAACTGATGTTCAATTTTATTTATTCCAGTTTTAATCATTTAAGTGAATTTTGTAACAACTAAATAATGTTTTAAAGCAAGCATAATTGCTTGTTGTCAGCATATACATCAAGCAAGCAATATCCAGCTAACAAAATCATTACCATTATTATTGAGGTTAGAGGTATATTGATTGTAAGACTGTGGAAAAATAACATTGCTGAGGCGCAGTTAAAACGCGAATGACCAAATGTAATCTCTCAGGGCCACAGACACACCAGGAAATCAGTATAACACTTGCCATTCTGTTCAGCTATACGCATTGTTGATTATACTTTAATGAGAAAAATAATAAAGTAATGGCAAGGTTGCATCCTTTGAGAAACGAGTTTGACATCCCCCGTTTTGGGTTTATTAAGTGAGTTGCAGTTTAAATAAATGAGGAAAGAAAATGATTTTTTTTTTGTCACATGTACTGTTGATGAAATACTAATTGCACTCTCTGACATGTGACCCAAATAAACCTCAGAATGTATATAATTGTATTCTATCAAATTTAATCAACATTGAAAGCTTTTTGACATTCTAAAGGAATACCCTGACAATGAGTGTTTCCAGCTATAATTACTTTTTCCACATATGGCTTCTCCATTTTGGCTTTATTTTTGTTGAATAAACAACAAATACTGTACACTGTATAATATGTCATGTGTTGTTGTTCATCTCAGGTTCAATTTACCTAAAATGTACCGTATGTATATGTGTATATATGAGAGAGGGAGAGAAAAGATTTACTACTGAACCATGAGTTCTGTTGCAAAGTGTCATATTTGTGTCAACTATCTTTCAATAAAATACTAAAGCTGTAAAGTTGAGGCACCTATTTTGCTTTACCACTTTTTTATATTTGTTTTTAACTAAATGCAATTTTAGAAAGCAGCATTGCATTAATGTTGAATGCCCAAACCCTTACCAGAAATAATTCTATAAACAAAGTAACATTTTGTTTAATGTACAATTATACCCTCACTGCTTCCCTTGATTAACTGATCATCAGAAAGTGTGACCACCTCTATAAAAGCAGACGTTTTAGCAGTTTGCTGGTCTGGAGCATTCAGGTGTGTGTTAACACAATGCCAAAGAGGGAAGACATCAGCAATGATCTTGGAGAAGCAAATTGCTGCTGCCCATCTCTCTGGGAAGGGTTATAAGGCCATTTCCAAACAATTTAAATTTCATCAGTCTACAGTGAGAGAGATTATTCAAAAGCGGAAAACATTCAAGTTGCCAATCTTCCCAGGAGTGGACTTTCCAAATTCACCCTAAGGTCAGACTGTGCAATGCTTAGAGAAATTGCAAAGAAACAAAGAGTTACATCTAAGGCTCTACAGGCCTCAGTTAGCATGTTAAATGTTAAAGTTCACGAAGGGTTGCCAGTAGAAAGCCTCCGCTTTCTAAAAAGAACATGGAAGCACAGCTTAAGTTTGCAAAGTTGCATCTGAACAAACCACAAGATAAGACCAAAGTGGAGATGTTAGACCATAATACACAGCGCCATGTTTGGTGAAAACCAAACACAGCATATCAGTACAAACACCTCATACTGTCAAGCACGGTGGTGGAGGGGTGAGGATTTGGGCTTGTTTTGCAGCCACAGGACCTGGAAACTTTGAAGTCATTGAGTCAACCATGAACTCCTCTGTATACTAAAGTACAAACAGCTAAAGTTTGGCAAAAATTGGGTCATGCAATAAGAAAATTATCCTAAGCATAACAGCAAATCTACAACAGAATGGCTGAAAAGAAAATAATCAAGGAGTTGCAATGGCCCAGTCATAGTACAAACCTCAATCAAATTGAAATGCTGTGGCGGGACCTTAAGAGAGTTTTGCATAAACAAATGCCCATAAACCTTAAGGAACTGAAGCACCATTGTAAAGAAGAGTGGGCCAAAATCCCTCCACAACGAGAGACTCAAAGTAATTCAAAAACTATTACCTAAAGTTCAAAGAAAATTAAAATAATTACAATAGCATCGTACTGTTATTCATATTTAACCAGAAACAATGACAGATGAAGTCATATAAACCTTGTAAGTTAGGGTGGCTGGTCTTATGGTATATACACATGGTGGGATTATATGTATAAAAATATATATATATATATATATATATATATATATATATATATATATATACACACACACACACACACACACACATACTTTAATTCCTTACCTTTACACAGACCTTTCAAAATGGTTAGGTGTACATATGTACTCTGTGTTTAGATATATCAAAAATGTGTTGTACTTACGCATCTGCCTGCAAAGCAAAGAGTGCATCTTCCACTTTTGTATGTGAAATATCTCCATCTATTCTGGCCAAATACTTGTATAGGAAAGTGAATGTTTGAAAAGGAATGCGAGCAGCACCACCTTCTGGATCCTCTGTCAGTATTTCACAGGCATGCTTCAGAGCAGATGATATGCTCTATATGTGAATGCAAAATGATAATTATGACACTGCATTTTCCAGAAAGTATATCATAAATGTAGTATGCATAAATTATGGTACAATTCAACAGTGGGATTTTTTTTGCTAAAATGTGTATTTAATTCCTCAAAATATAGTATTTTTGAGGGCCGTCCTTAACACCAGGCAAAAGGGGCAGCTGCCTCGGGCCCGTTGTTCCCGGGGGGGCCATAGCAGCAGCCCTTTGAGCCTGCAACAACCACGGGCTGCAGCAGTCACAACTGCACGTGCGCACAGCTTACCTCTGAGTTGCATGCATACTGTGCAAGCAACCTCTCTTGTAGCGCCAAGGTACCCTGACCGTGACCCTGCTGTGTTTCTGCTTCCCCTGGGGTAAAAGAGAAGTTGTTTGCTCAGTGTGCTTGCAACACAGAGGTAAGCTACCAGCCCATGCATAAGTCTGCGAACGTCACAGAGAAACTTGCAGTTGAGGTAAGGGGTGCGGGAGGGTGTGTGAGAGTATGTGTAAGTGGGTGGCAAAGATGGCATAGACAAACTGGAGACAAATATAGCAGAGACATGTTGTTTGGGGATAAAGATGGCAAGTCCTATTCATCCAATCTGGGTGCTAGGCAGGTCCTGTGGATGCAATCTGGGTGCTGGGACAAGTCCTATGTGCAATATGGGTGCTAGAGTTGGCCTTTGGGGTGTGTGGTCCGTGATCTATGCCTGCAGTTTAGGGTTTTCATGCATAATTTATTTGATCTATATCTTCAGTGCTGAGTTTGCTTGTGATTTTTCAGTTGCTCTTTACCTGCAATGCTATGTTTAATATGTTATTTATTTACCTATACCTGCAAATACAGGGTTTATATGTCTTACTCTGTTGATCTTTACCTGCAATGTTGTTTTTCCATGTGGTGTTTGATCTATATCTGAACAACATGAGGGAGGAAGAGAGGTGTAGTACAGTGAAGGAGGAGACAAAGGGACTCTGGGGAGGATGACAGAGGAGCGGGCACCACGGGGGTGGCCCGCATAGAGCACCTGAACACCTAAAGCCAGCACTGATCACAACTCGCACTCCGTTTAAGGACTCCTCATTAATTTGCTATGCGATCCTCATAATATTGCGCTCCTCCCCTGCATGTGTTTTTTTTTTTTGGTGTTGGAGCAGTGGGTGTGATTGCATTCCAAGGAGTGTGGGGCCCAAGCAAATGCTTGCCCAATCAATATTTTTTAGAACTTATAGCACATGACTTACTGTTTGCTTTAATAATTCATTTTGGCAAGCTAAAACAATGCAATGGAGTAAAATTTGCCATACATTGTGAAGGGGTTAAAAGGCGTATCCACATTATTGTTTTCATGTACAGAATCATAAGTATAAAATGAAGCATAAGAATGAAAATTCTATGAAGTTGTAAAGAAGATAATATTTTATGCATTACAACTGTGCCACAATCCACATCACATACGACAGAACTTTCCAAATTCATTTTTCTTTATCAAAAATGGCTTGTCTCCTGCTGACAAACTGCAAACTTCTATTGCAACAGCTAAATATAAGGATGACAGCTCTAACTGATACCAAGGGGCTCATGATATACCTCTGGAAATCTGCTTTATCATGAGCTGTCTGTAAAATTCCTTTTGACAACTTTGATCAGATAATTTAGTGACATTTCTGTTTTTGACCTTGATGAAACATTTGCCTTTATAATGAGTTCAGAGCTTCAGTGAGAGAATTGTTCAGGAGGGACACAGGATGAATCTTCGGAGACTACTACAATAATAGTAACAAAGCATTTTTGGAGTTAAATTATATTTTTCTCTTATTTGGAAATATTGAAGAAATGCTGTCATGCAGTAATATAGAACAAAATACATTCTTTAAAAAAAATTTATATATCACTGAATGCCATGTAGTTAAAACGTTATCTAGTAGGATACAATGGATTAGGATTACATGGGTTATAACTATAGGCAGACCCATGTTCCTAAATTCTGGTTAATCAGATATGGGCACATAATGCAGGTTAATACACAAATCATTTTGGTAAGCCTTATAAAATGGAACACCTACCCCTCCAAGTGTGCTACAGGCAAGAGCTAGAAATTTCATCCATTCTACTTCATTTCCAAAGTTATCCAGTGTCAGAATGCATTGCAGTTGCTCTTGAGGTAAGCAGAGATCTTTCCATTTTTCTTCAAGATCAGTTTCACTTACAATGGCCTTGGATGATAGCTACAATTAAATACATGATTATAACAATGGAAATTTTACATGCAGTAGTACACGGATTGCACTGAACACTCTGTAACATTGAGAAACATGCTTAATTAGGTGAATATACACTGTGCCTATACAAACAAATCCAGAGCCCTCATCAATTATCCCTTGTTTATGAACAACAAATGGTAAATAAACATTTTGTATTGCTGTCTAATACTTTATTTTAAAACATCGGAATTCAATTAATGTACTGTGTCACTTTATTTTGCAGCTACTCAAATGTACAATCCTACTCCATGTGGTGAGATGAGGCATAATGAAAATGGAGTCAACTGCATTGAGTATTGTGAGATTGGCAAATTCAACATTGTATACGGTAGGTGTTTAGGACCCAGTAAATACTTAAGAATAGGTAATGCAGTCCTAGAAGAAAGTTATTAAGGTGCTGTTTACCCACTAGCCTCACCTGCAGACAATAATTAGAGGCTGTGGCCTTTACAAAGAAACAGACGTCACAATAATTCTAAATTGAGAGGGTACATGCAACGCTGCTAAAGACTACAAAACGTAGTATAGGCTGGTATAATAATATTGTTTGATATTTAAATGTTGGGAAACAGGCTAGCTGCCTATTAGAACAATGTATGTGTTTAGTTAGCACATCAAGAGGGTGTTTTGTGTATGCATTTTATGTTAGTTAATAATCATATTTTAATAAAACAATTTTATTCTAGTATTCTATTATACAGAGAGAAATATTTAAATTCAAATTACACACACACACGCACATGTATATTGTATTTCCAGGTTATAATGAAAACTGCATATTTTTCATCATTTTCTGTCAGTGGAAGGAATTTCTTGCCATATATTAAATATCTTGTTAAATACCTGTTTGTGTAGAACCTTTAAAAGCCCTTGGGTTAGCCCAGTGTCTGTTTTTTGAGTTGCCACTGGTATTTCAAGCCTTTCTTTTACAGGTAAGGGCTCACCTTTTGATAAACAGGCGAAGTACCTGCAAAAAGACAAGATCTATACCTCAAAATAATACAAAATGCAATCCAATTTATGTGTCACACAATAGCCTTGACATTTTGAGGTTTTATTCTCTTCATTTCTGTTATTTTGTGTCTTATACCATTTTTTCAAAAACCCAAATCAGTCCAAGTGGTCTCACTTTAATTAGACAGGTATAAAAGCAAATTTGGTACATATAATACCTTTATTGGCTAACTGAAGTATAACAGATAGAAAGCTTTCAAAACCATCTAGGTCTCTTCTTCAGGCATATATCATGTAAGCCAATGAAGGTATCTTCTTCACATGGTAACTCTATACCTTAATTAGAAATTTTATAATGGTTAAACAGTGGCAAGAGAACACTGCAATTCTGCAGTCTACTGATCTTTTAGTTATGTGGAACCTGCTGTCTTTTCACTGAAGCTCCATTACAAGCAAAGGAGTTCAGCCATTTCATATCTCTCTAGATAGCAAGCTTGTGACCAAGTCCCTCTTATAAGTCCGTCTCAGTCTGTCTGCTCTAGTTTTGTCATACCCTTTGAATGTGCACACTGTAAGAAGCTCTGCATAGATAGTTGGAGCTATATAAAGAAAACTGAATATTAATAATTGGCGGGGTTGTTGTTCAACATTCGGCACAGATGTCTGATAAAGCCAGTTCATATGCATGAAGCGATTTCAAAATTGTGGATGCAATCAGACAGTAAGTAAGGTTCTTACTCTGTTGGTGAGGCCATATCTGCATTTTCTGCCCCATCAGCATATATACAAATTAAGAAAATATTTAAAATACTGGATTAGAATTTACAGATTCCCATTGTTAGGAATGTTTAATGAGCATTTACACACACTTTGTATGAATGTAATCTGTGGATAATCCCTGGATTACTATAATATTGCACAGGGCTCTTGGTAACTTTTATTGTTTTGTGTCTTCTATCTAAGACCGCTTGAGATGAGCACCATCCTGGCTGCTGTTACAGCTCTGTCTGACTTACGCAGCTGACCACTGGAGCACATCACAAGGCTGGGTCCTGATGGCAGCTTTTGTGAACTGTTTCAAGATATCTGGGAGCTCAGGTGGAATATTAATTTGCTGTGCACAAAACATGGTATCTGGAAGAGGCATGGCTTCAAGGCAGTCTGTAAAACAATACAGAAACTTAAAATAAAAACTGTACTCCAAATCAGATAATTAGTGCACAAAAAATTATTTTGAATATTGGTAATTTTGAAAAAGGAATTATTGAAAAATCGAAATATTACAACACAATACAGGTCGCCTCACTGCTAATCTTACATGTGACGTTTTTTTTTTACTCTAAAAAGGGTGTATTTTGGAAGATCACTAGGGGAGGCACAAGTCTTAAACAATGGTCTAGGCTAGGGGGCATGTTCCTCTAAATTTCCAGGAAATTTATTTCTATTAAGGGCTTATATTTTTCACTGCTTTAGTTTGAATGTTAGATTAGATTCCCCCCCCCCCCCTAAGGTAGCAAATACCAAATCATAGTGAAAAGTGTTTGGATGCCTCGGGTTTAATCCTCTCTTCCCAATTAAATCTCCCAGTTTCTACTTTACTTAATTCTACACCACGGGTTCCTTGTTTCCTTAAACTGTCTTTGATTGATTCTACGCAATTAAACATGGTTTTGTAGGGAGCATTACAACATACTAATTGCTGCTGCTGCCGTCTGCGGACACTCGTGTGCAGCAAATAGTCAAATTCACTTTGGATGCACATGCTTCATAGGAAAATTACCTGTGCCATGCTAAAAATAAGCATTTGTGCAGTTACCATTCACTGTGATGCCTGAGAACACACACACACACACACACGCACACACGCACACACATATATATATAATTTACTATGACCATGCACCTAATAATAATAATTAACTTATTGATATTATTATAAATATCTGTCTGCCTTGGATATCTCATAATGCAAATGGAACAGTTGCTATTCATTGTTTTTATTGATATAAAACATGACAATTCTACTACTAATACAACTTGCAAAACATCCTAATTTCATGAGTTTCATTATAGCATCAATGCAATTGCATCTTATACAAAACGAATAAATGACATCAGATAGTATAACAATTCTATCAAGTTCAACCGACAACTTTCTCTTTAATTCAGGGAAAATTACACTGCAGCCCAGCAATTTGTCCTTATTTCCCATGTGTGATCACCTTTACAGAAGTCAAACTAAACTGTCTTCTTCTCCGATCCGTAGGTTCCCGATTATGCACTGACTTCCCGTTCAGAGAGACGCATGCAGGCCGCAGGTGTTGTGCTACTAAGCGTCTCGTTTCCAAGGCAACGTTTCTATAGAAACCGAGCGTACGTCATTCGCACTACGTGGCTCTCTCGCCGCAGCCCCAATGGTTTTCACGGTGGGGAGGAGTAGCGGTGACGTAAAGCGTTGTTTGTGGCGGTTATATTTTAGTAGGGGCACAAACATTTTTGAGTAGTATTCAGCTACTGATATAAAGCTAAGTAATTTTGTTGTCTACCTAGCATTTTGTGCAGTCATGGTATTTGTTGGTGGGAAAAATTGTTTGGTTCTGCTTAAAAAGTGCTTAAAAAAACGCTAATTGTGAAGGAACAACACTATAATTTAATAGCCAAGTATTAAAATGTCCTCTAAAATTTGTGAACCTTCTATCATTTAACCCTTAAGAACCTGGCTATTTTTTTTTTATAATTTTTTTTAGCTATTTTTATTTTTTCTTTTAATTTTTTTCTTTTAATGCCTTCACTAGCAGTCCCAGTCAGGTGCTAACGACGGGCACCATGACTACCCTACCTTGATGGAGATCTGTGGACCTCCATCACCACCTACCCCGGCGATTTGCCCCTCACACTGAAGGGCATCACCGGGGCCACCCGATCATCCCGGTGACATCACGCGCAATGATGTGATGATGTCACCGCTTATTAACAACTGACAATTGTCAGTTAAAGAGGTATGGGGGCATGCTGCTTAGATGCCTGTATCTCAAGCATCTAAACAGCTACAGACCCCCCAACATATACTGTTGGAAAGGTAAACGCCTCACCTTTCCAACGATATAAGGCTTGTAAAAAAGGAATAAAAAAATATTAAGTTAAAAAAGTAAAAAAAAAATATTTGGGGGTCTCTAAAGGCAGATAAATAAAGATCAAAATTGCCTAGAGACCCCCGAATTAAATTATCTAAACATAAACTAGTTTAACTTTAAGTTAAGTATTCTAGCTAAATGATCACTGTGGTAGCCAATGTTACCAGAGTGATCATATAGCTATGAAAAGTCACATTCCCTTTTTAAAAATGGCCGATACTAAATTTTAATCCCAAATTAAATTTAGCCAATGGTAAAGGGAGGAAATTTTTGAAATCCTGATGAACTGTAAATGAACTGCAAATATTAAAATCAGCCATTTAGCCTGTGTGGTAGGTGAGTAACCATCTCATCCCTGGAGCTCCTTGCATTTTTACTGCAAAACTTATCTTTGCTGTAAAAGTGATTTTTGTTTTCTCCCTTTACCATAATTTCTTTGGGATTGTAAGGGGAAAGAATGGTGTGTGGTTCTGTGAGTGGATGTATGGAAAGTATGGTGTATGCTTCTGCGAGTGAATGGTCAGTAATTAGGGTTGAAGCCTTGACGTGGCATTACTGCTCACATACAAAGTTAAATTACGGCACAAAAAGTACACGTTTGCAAAAACTACACCCCTTGGCGCATCAAATGAGGGACTGCATGGGTTTCTAGCACAAACTTGGAGTGCGCAAGACACAAATCAACATGTCGCTATGGTTAGAAAAAACATATTTTCTAGCCAAAGCGACATATTCCATCATTATTTGTGCACTCAACTTTTGTCCTAGAAATACATGTATGCCCTCATTTGAAGCTTCAAGGGGTGTTGTTTCTTGAAATGTGTACTTTAAATACCCTAATTTAACTTCCCAGATGTCTAGACCACTTTAACTTCAGATATGGCAGATTTGAAAATCTTGTTAAAACATTTAGGGGTGATGCCTGCAATTAGACAGCTCTAGACAGCTGGGAAGTTAAATAATGGTACATAAAGTATACATTTGCAGAAACTACACCCCTTGGTGTTAACAATGTGATTGAAATCTGTTTTGCCTTATTTATTTCTGGTTTTGCTACTTGTTTATTGTAATCTCAAGAAGATCAATAAACATATAGTAACAAAAAACAAGGAATGCTCCACTTGGGGTAGGCAGGATGTCGACTGTGTGACTGCATGCAACCCAAATTTGGCCTTTTAACCTCAAACAACCTGACAAACCTATTCATGGGTGGTTTCTCTGTACTCAGGAGAAGTTGCAGAACACATTGGGGTGTTTTTTAATGACATATAGCAGAAGCTGTAAATTTATACCTCAAGTACAATGCGTGTGGGGAAGAAGAAACAAAAAAGTACAACAAATTTTGACAAAGGCTGGTGGTAGAATTAGTGCATATAAAGCGTTAAAATACTAGTATTTTGAAATACCCTGGGGTGTCTAGTTTTCAAAAATATATGGCTTGATGGGGGTAAATTGAAATGGTCAGCATTAAAGAAGTCCCAAGTAGGACATTGGTGCAGGATGACCAGGTTTGAAAAAAAAAATGGTTTTGAACTTGCAAAACGCTACTTGTACTTATTTTCCAATAACTTGCAAAAAACCCCACAAACATTGGGTATTTCTAAACTTGGGACAAATAGTGTAATCTGTTTAGCTTTCTTAGATGAGTAAAAGACTTTTCAAATAAAAAATAAAGGTTTTTTTTTATTTATTTATTTTTCACCATCTTTATTACATGGAGGAACTCTGTTCCTAGGCTTTGTCCCCTACCTGGGTTGGTTTGGGGAGCCTTGTGTGCGGTCCTAGTTCGGTCCTTGGTGATGGGGCAGGATCCTTGGGATCTCTAGAGCCTTACAGCCCTTGGGTGGGCTGATTACTTACTGCCTGCTGGACCCGTTTCCACTCTGGCCCATGTTATGGCCTCCCTACCTATGCCTTGCCAGCCTCCTGCCTGGGCTTGCAGGTCTCCTGCCTTGGCCTGCTTATTATGCCAGGCCACCTACTTGGGCTTGCCTGCCCATTTCTCCAGGCCGCTTGCCTGCGTATTTCTCCAGGCTGCCTGCCGGGGTTTGCCTGCCTATTCTGACAGGCCACCTGGTTGCCTATTCCATCAGGCCAACTGCCTGGGCTTGTTTGCTCACCTCTGCAGGCCTCCTGCCTGGCCTTGCCTTCCTATGTTATATTTTACATGGTTAGGGTTACTGTGTACAGGATTAGACCCTCCAAAAAAAATTTAAGGTTAACTTACTCACTGAAGGACATTGCACCTTGCCATCCTGTGTAAATTGTTGGATAGCCTGCATCTCTGTTTGCACTGCAGTAGTTTCCCAGAGAACACTTTTTGGCAGACTGCACATGACAGCACAGTAGAATTTTCCACTAAATTCTTTTGTTTTGCTTTTTTTCATTCCTGTTTTTTGTTGTTTGTATCTAATTCTTAAATACATTTAAACAACTTCTCTCCACACACCCTAAAATAACATTTCTAATGGATCATCCTTTTGGTACTAGGAAAGGGAGGGAGGGTCAGGTTCCAACCACCATTACCAGCAGTTCTTCTAGGACGCAGCCTTTGTGTCAGTTTAGTCGGGCAAGTACCTCTGCCGCCATGTCCAATGCACCACCTAGTCTGAGTAGCAGGCCAAGCTCTTGGATATTATTTGGGGAATTATTGCTGCAATAAGCCACATCCCGTAAAGGGAAGGCAGTAATAGCAGGCAATAGTAGTGATGCAAGGCCCACCAGCATTAGGGTTTTCTACAGAAAACAGAAACAAGAACCAGCTTTGACGTTTAAGGGTAGCACTAAGGCTGCTACTGAAAAGGCGTGGTTAAAGCACTGCAAGATGGTGTGTGCTGTGCAGTATGCACCATCCATCTTATAGTCAAGTCAGCAATGCCAGCAGCAAAATTTAGTAGATAGTTCTGTTACACTGCAGGAAGATTGCTGTGCACTTCCACCACTGTGTTAAGGCTAGCCAGCTTTTGAGGGAGGAGCAAGAGAAGGCAGGTCTTCCCATACGCTGTCTATGACAAGATGTTAGTACGTGGTGGAACTCAACTTTAGATATGCTGGAGAGGATTTTTGAGTAGCAGAGGGCGATCCATAGTCTTTCATCAGAGCACAACATTGGTATTGCATGTCCATTGAATAGGGAGGATTGGACAGTAGTGCTCAACTAGCAGCAGTTCTTAAACCATTCAGGGATGCCACTGAAAATTTAAGACCGAGCACTGCCAGTCTGATCCAGGTAATCCCATTGGTCTACCAGCTAGCCAGCAAGATGGATGCGTACCTTGAAAACCGCGATGATCTGCTTAGTTAGTCTTCGAATGGACAAATGTTCCGAAATGATGCTAGCGCATGCACCCCAACTGTCCCGATTTAGGCAGGACAGTCCCGATTTTGGGTCTCTGTCCCGCCCTCTATCCTGCTTTAGCAGGGGCAGAGGAAGGGTGAGGCCAGGGCCTGGATAGCGGTGGCCGGAAGATGCTTTCAATCCCGTTTGCAGCCGCTGAGCCACTCTGTCCCATAATATGCCTTTTAACCCCCTATATGCCAGAGCCTAATCAAGTCATGGATAAAAAAATATCAGCAGATCTGTCATTATTTTGATTTCTCCAAGCAAGGTTTTCATTCACAAATACAACTTCCCGCAACAAAGAGAAAGAATGGATTGTGTTTGATAGAGAATGCGAATATTTACGATTGGCCTGCTAGCACACTTTACCCAGAAGCTGGTGACAAGTTACCAATTACGTAGTATCTAACCAGGACCTGTTCCTATAAGCTACCAGTTCATAAAAGGAAACTGTAGGCATTCATTTAAGCAAGGTCTGACAATATTTGGTTACACAATTATTACAAACAAATATTTCAGTTTAATAATACATTTGAACTGTGCAAACTTATTCAAGTAAATTACAGATATTGTGAGCTCCATGCAAATCTTGTATCCTGAACATTTATTTTTCAAGTTGGTATTAGAACAGAGTAAAAGCCTCCAAACACTGTACCCTATGCAGTGGGTGTCCACATTGATTAAAGGACCAAAGCAAAACAAAAAATGGTCACTCTTGTTTTCTATGGTCTCTCTACCACTGCTATGTTTTAATCTTAGGCTGTTTCTACTATGGTTAGCATTTACTGTATTGTGAAGGCCTTCTCTAGCTCTGTTTCCAATTCTGTACATCGTTACTACAGAAACTGTGTTTCCTCTGCTTACATAGTAAATGCAGTTTACCAGTTTTCACAAGTGAACCAAAGAAAATGTCCATCTGTTAACGGTGTGTGATCTAGATCATCCTTTTGCATACGTAACTGTATTTACCTTTCCAGTTTAACACATTTGTTAGATAATGGCTTTTGGGGAATATCAGTAAAAGTAACTTGTAGTTGTTCATAATTAGAAATTTCACATAAACTTAACAGCAGTTGCATTTACATAATCCAATTTTGTGTATATATATATATTATACACACACACACACATCTTATACAAACCACAAAACTGCTTGTATAAACCATACTGTTTACAATTTACTTTGCAAAAGAGGACAGTCTAAATGAACACAAAGCTGCATTTTACCATCACTGGGGTTTAAGAGTAACTGCAGGTTCTCATCATTGATGTCACTTTACATTATGAAGGGCCAACCCCAGTGATAATCTCATTAAAAAAAGAAAAGGGAAAAAAAGCTTAAATCTGAGGTTTCCTGACAGTTGTCTGACTGAACCATGCATTATGCATGTCCAGCTCAGCCGTTCCTGAAGAGGAATTTGCCAGAAGTGACCCTTCATACTGCAAAGTACCCTGTCGTGTACCACTTTTGCTATTAAACTCCACTGTCTAAATACTACATTATACCAATCACTGAATTTCTGCCATTTTATTTTCCCAGAGCAAAAGTGAAAATTGCAAATTCCACTGAACATTCACACTAACATGTAAATCCCATTTTTTTTAACATCTATGTAACCTTTTATGAACAGCTGCATAGATGGTGAGAGACATTCCATATAGCTAATTCATGACACTTTGCCAAGGTCACAGAAATATTTGACTGCTTCCAACATATTCCTACTGTAGCTCTCTGAACTGGATAATTGTTCCACAATAAAAGAAAATAAAAATGAAAAAGAAACTTTGGCGTCATACAAAAAAGTACTGTACAAAATGTTCACATTTTCTCATTAGGTTGTTAGATATGCTGGTTGTGCAAGTGTTATTGTCCTCACATCAGCTACAGCATTGAGAGAAGACATTTCACAAAAAAATGAACTTTGAACCAGGGAGCCAACTCTGGTGAAATTTGGATCACCGGATATTTGTATGCAGTAATTCTTTCACGGCACTATTAACTTTCCTTGTGAACAGAAAACATCTGACAAAAATAAAAATAAAGTAACAACCAGATTTAATAAATTAATATACATTTGTTTGTTTTAAGATTTACAATTAAGATTTTCCATGACTCTGCATTAGGTGTTTTTTTGTCATTGTCCGGCACCAGGTCCCCACATGTTCATGAATACATAGACGAGACTGTGCCACCAATAGCAAATCATTTAAGTATCTGAGCTGACCAATCTCTGAAGTTATAGTGAGATAACAGACATTGTCTGTGAATTGCCCAGACAGAGGAAAAGAGAACTAGCTGTCTATGAAAAAGGGACAAGATGGTGATTAGGAGTTAATTCATGAAACATCAAGTCTATTCCATTGTTTGAGAAGGATGTGACGACGTGTTCGATTTGCCGGATTTGCGTTCATAATTTACGAGTCGTTGTCCGACAAGGTACCTGGGAGTTTAAAAGCAAAACAAAAAAATGAGAAAAACAAATATATACCACTGTTGAGCTATAGTAACACTTTGGGGCAAATGCGAGCTAAAGCACAATATACAGTTCAAATGAATGGCTCAATTTAGCTTTCTTATGTTCCCTGTGGTATGTTATAAGCAGATAAGGTTCTAAAAGCAAACTGTTGATATACGAGGGAGTTAGCACATTATCTTTTGAAGAAAATGTTGTATATACATATAGTAGATAATCTATAAAGCAATAAATAAGAAAAAAATAAGGAGCCAATATATTTTCTCACTTGTCGTTCTTGATGTGTTCATACAGGCGCTTAAATTGGCGTATCTGAAAGGAGAGGATACCCATCAAAATTACCACCATTAACAAAAATGGATAAATGCGGCGCTGCACAAGATTCTGCATTTCGGGTGTGACTCCTGTAACACAAAAAAATAATAAATATTAAAAGCAACATCAAAACAGGTGATAAAGCAGTTTTGTGTTCTTGTATAAAGAGGGCAAGCACCATAGACCTTGTAAAGGTAGACTTACCAATTAATGGTACAATGCCAGCTGCTATTATGTATGGTATACACAGTGACAGTAACAGAACAGAGATGACTGGAGCCGCCAATTTTCGAATTATAAAGTGAAGGTCAATATTGCGTATCCCATTTGCATATACCTAAAAGAAAAACGTTAACTTACTACTGACCAAGAAGATGCATCTTTAATGTTATTTTAAATATGTTACTATTGACGCAATATGATCTGGTGGGGAACGAACCAGTACTGCAGGACAATTTAGGAGGCTGAATAGAACCTGTTTACCTGATGTAAAAGTTTGCAACTGGCCAGATTCAACTTGCCCAGCACCCACTTAATCAGAATATATATATATATATATATATATATATATATATATCCCCCCCAAGTGCATATGACAGTGCCAAATCACTGATGAAATAATCTTTTCAAGCAATCCTTCTTTCAGATCCATTTACTTTCAATTTCTTTTCTGTTTCAAAGTTACTATTTGCTTTAATCCGCAGCGAAGAGGCACATTTTTAATAAAAAAAGGCACGCAAAGAAGACCATCATGTCGTAACCAAGCAAAACCGTCCCAGCATTAGAAACGCTGTTAAACTTTTCTTTTTTACGTAAACTATACAGAGCCTCTCGTAAAATTTAAATAATTTTTCCTGTTCTTGTAAAATAAAAAAAAAAAATATATATATATATATATATATATATATATATATATATATATATATATATATATATATATATAATATGGGGGGGTCATTTTCGGCCATGTTAATCATGAATTTTGGTTCAGAATTTTCATTTCGGTGCATTCCTAGGGAGGACAGCGGTTACCTTTTCCTTTTTTTACTTGCCTGTTCAATCACTGTTTTCAGCCACCACTGAGGACCCATCAGTGTTATAGCAGCAATTATTTTGGCATGTAGAACTCCAAGAGCCCAATCCTGAACAAGAAAATATTTAAAAAGTTCAAAAAGCATAAACTTTACTCAATAGTTAAGTAAACCTTTTGTTGTAGATCGCAGGAAGGCTGCACATTTAAATGAATGATTTTTTGTATATATTGAGAGGATGAATGCATAGCTCACCAGCACCACATCTTAACTCACATCTCATACTAAGCTACAAACTGAAAATTCTTTTTGAAACCGCTAAGCCTCACGGGAGTTTTATTCACGTTGGCTTCATGTTAGGTAAAATGAGTACAAGGAGCACACAAGTAAAGAATGGATACTGTTTCGGCCCATGTGGTCAACAAGTATTTTGGGCCCAGGGCCAAACGCACAAACCTGATGGATGAATTAGAATCACATTAAAAGTTTTCTAACTTGACATGGTTGATTTGCAGAAGCGGTGTTTATAAAGTTTTACAGTGTGAGAGTTATAGGTTTTTGGAGGCCCTAAACAAAACAATCAGATGGGGCCACCACATATCTAAAATTAGCAGCGAGGTTATATCTTGGACCTTCCCAGAGTAGGCTACTTGGAGCTCCCGTTCTTATAGGGGAGTAGCTTCATGCTTCCATTTGGCAGGCAGGGCTAGCCCCCCCCAGCCTGGTACATAAAAACACCCAAAGTACCAGAGATGCAGCGTTTCACTCAGAAAGCACCCAGGTATTTGTGCAGGCAGTGCTACACATACATTAAAGCGGCAGCCAAGCAGCCACTTAATCCACGTATACGACAGAGCTGGGAATGAACAGCAAAATCTCAAAACAAAAAGTATTTACCTGCCACGGATAAAACAATGGTGTTTGGTCCAGAGGGACCCGAAGAGGAGCAACGATTACCAGTTCGAACAAGAGTCCAAGCAAAAGTGGAATAACACCAGCCAAAAGAAAAGCAACAATCAATGTCTTCATTATCTAGTATGGACAGAAAAAGACATTTTATGAATATATGTGACATGAAATTCTTTCGGTGGCACAACGTTATTCATGCAGCTCAGGATCTCACAGCAAAAAACGATCACTGCAGTTTTTAACAAGCATTCAAGAAATTAGGTTTGTTTTTTACCTCCATAGGACTCACCATGAGGGACCATTCTTTCACTTTCAATAAAATAACTTGACGACCCTGTGGCATCCACGCCACCAGTACAGTTACAGCCCGAATGGTGAGCCAACATACATAAAGACCACAGGCAGCTGTGTACAGTTCGTGAATTTTTGCTGTGCCAGTCCAAAAAGACATCAACCATCGACCAGCAAACACTAAACAAGACACAAAACAAGAATTTTGTGTTGAATACAAGGAAATCTAACACACCTAAGGCATAAATATTGAGGATTCCAACACACTACTTGGCCATATAGTGTATTACCTGCCAACAATCAAGACACAAAGGAACATCACACTTAAACCTTCTTGTTCTCTGGCAATTATAGTAAACATTGAGTGATACGATAACTCAATACAAGCAAACCATAAAGTAAGACGAAAATTCTTAAGCTAGCAATTGCGGTATAAGCTTTCTTCCTAAACGTTAAAGGAAATTTACAAATCACACTTACCTGGTAATGTAAGGCAGATAAGACTCGCAATCAATAGTGTTATACACATAAGGATTATTAAGAAAAAAATCTGAAAGACAAAAATGGAATAGTGTTGCCAACACAATCTGTTAAAAGCCTAAGCCCCCCCATCTATCATGAAGTTGAAATAACTAACAAAATAAGACCACATGACTGAGGACAATATAGACAGTGTATAAGAGTTTTAAAAGTGGGTGAAATAATATGAAGATTTTGTGTCTGTCTAATAAAACTTACCCTGAGAGGAAATTTGACAGGCCTTCGGTATGGCTGAAACCCTACAGGCCCTCCTTGTTGGAGTATGGCTTGGTGGGCTGCATGAAGGCCCTCCCCAACAACTGGTGCAGCATTGTTATTCCGAGCATGTGGGTTGTTGTTGGCAGCTTGTTGGTTAGCATTGTTATCATTTTCTTCTTGATCTCCAAGAAGGTACGAATGTAAATCCCTGAAACAAGTGGAAGGAAACATTAACAGAAATAACCAATGTCTACTAATGTTACTTTAACAACTCTTTTTTCAAGATGACTGGATGTCAACTTCAAGTGTTTTCTTTCTGCTGCCTGTATATCTTATTCATATGTATGGAATGCACTCATTTTCACACCACCACTCAGCGTTACAAATAATGCTTATTCCATAATACCCATGGAGAGTTTTGCCCTAGAGGCTCCACCTGGTCACACCTGTCTTCTATTGGCAATAGATAGATCAGGAGATGGTCAGCAAAAACAGTGATATTGATATTACAAAAAGCTTACTTACAGTATGTAACCTGCTGTCACAGTCCATGCACGGACAAGACCCTTCAGCCACTGTCTTGTGTGGCCTTGTTCCAGTAAGGCAGGAAGTACTACCTGCAGCAACAGGAGCTCCAAAGACAGTTCGCTCACTGGGGCATCACTACATGGAAACAGTAACAAAATATAAGAATTATAAAGGAACACTCGAGTAAACTGAATAATGCTGAAAGTATTTCCCCACAGCAATTAAGTTTTTAACCACTATGTAGAGCAATTAGAAGTTCACTGGTGGTATATTCCCCAACTTTCTTATTTTTGGCCAGAGATATTCCTTAAGAGGCTGGCCAAATTTCACATTTTTCGAAAGGTTATATTGACAACCTTATAAACAGCTTACATTTTACATAACGAGATGCATATTTGTTGCAAGTTAAGATACTGATATACACCTAGTCCAAGGCAAACTTTGGGTAATATGATCTAAAGATGTAAATGGAACCCCCCCCCCAAAAAAAACTATAAAATGTATTTGTCCCCATAATTTGCTAGTATAACCAAGTAATGCAATCTACATTTAGATCAAATATGTTGTTTTATACATACATAGATACTACTTAAAGTGGACTTGTGTCATGTCAAAATCTGGTGTCAGCAGGGAACCAGCAAAATTGTCATTATGGAAACCAGAATTTACACCAGGAACAGACTGGGATGTAAAGTGTGCCCTACTACTTTAAAGACATAAAAGTACAAACTTGACTCACCTGTATAGCATGACATTGTATGGTAAAAAAGCTGGCAGCATATTCTTAATAATACGAATTGGAAGCCAAAGCATCAGCAGTACAATTGAACCAAAGACAATCTAAAAATAAATTAAAAAAAAGGCATTAAATAAGATTCATTATATACAAATCATTTTTTTACTTTGTTTATATAATACCTTTACACTAGTCTGATAAAAAAAAAAACAAAAAAAAAACGTTTTTTATGTAATTACCACTGATAAAATAAATCTCCTGAGATGTCGATAAATTGGCAGGTGAATCATTTCCTGAACGGGATTAAAATCTGGATCGTTCAAATTCCTCAGAAACCACAGAACCCCAGGTCTCAGGACCTGCAATAAACAATAATAATGCGTCAAACACCTGGGGTGATGACGGCAACACAAACCACAGAAAGGTGAAAATATTTAAAATGTGTCACACTAGCAATGCATCATATTACTTAATTCCCGCATCTTTTTGTTGCAGAGCTGAAATCAACCCTGCCATATGCCTCTTCCCACCCGAGCCATCACTAACAGCAACAACCTTCATATATGTTCACATTATGGCAGAGGTCACTGGGCAGCAAGCATTGTCATACCCAACTCAAGTGCTCTATGCCAGTGTGAAGTAATTTATTCTTGAAATAATGAGCAACATCTAGCTGCTACCATTTGAATATATAAGACTCTGGAAAGATGAGTGCGTAGCAATGGTACGGTGTAAGCTGAAAAACAGAACTAAAATAATCTAAAAACCGCATTTCCACTTATAAATCACATTTGGAAAGTAGCAACGTAGTTGTATAGCATCTATACAATACATAATTCCACTCTGTAATTGAAAAATGCACGACTATAAAATCGATGAAAATAGCTACTTACAGAAAAAGCCTAAAGATACTTCAAAATAGGTTTTTACTTCTGCTGTTATTTACCTCTCTTAATAGCAGTATGAAAGATGCGAAGTAAAATACATAAACCATTCCCACAAGCCAATGCAGAAACATAGTGGTGCCAGGCGCAGACTGAAAGCTTAGTTCCCTGTCTTTCAATGTGGCGTCAAACATTTCCTGAAAGAGAGAAATACATAGATCTATTAAAATACTCTGAATTGCAACAAATCTACATGTAATTATAAGTCACGTGCTACCACAGACATAGTGGACGGGATCATTGTTACACACAAAAAATCTCTTGGTAAAAAAACATTTGTAAACATTTTTACTTGAGGGTACCAAGCAACCTTGGATGAGAGTATGAAGGTTTTTCCCCCTTGACTGCATTTTCAGCTGTAGCCGTAGAAAAACTGACCTACAATCGTCCATGGACAAGTACAGGTTGAGACACATATTTCAGCCTTACTTAAAGTCTGACTGACTTTGGTTTATGCTCATTGCAAAACATAAATGTACTGGAAATTGCCTTTGTTTGAAAATGAAAGGAAAACCTGACGATACCAAATCAGCATTGTAAACATGCTATTGTACGCAACAGTGTTGATGGCCAAAGGTTCTGTATTATTAAGATCACCTGACATTTGCAACAATGGACGTTACGTACTTACAAACATTTTTTATCATATGCAGCTAAAGACGGTATAACACAGGTAAAAGCGGCTCAACCACGTAAAAGTCACTGAAGCCATTAATAAGCACTACCTTTCCAATGCGATGACTGTCACTCAGTTAACAAGTCAGAGATATATATAGATATAGATATATATGTGTATGTATGTATGTATACACACACAATCTGAAATACAATGAATATAAAATATTACGTCTTATCAAACTAATAGAGGTGGGATGACAGCAATTCTAAATGGACACTGAATTTGCATAGTCTCCATAAATATGCCCTAAGTAAATAGATTTTTATCTGCACACCGAGGGATACTTACCAATGAACAAATATCCAGCCACCATCCACAAATCAGAGGAAATACACCAATTTCTACAACCACTAATAAAGATACCTGAGAACAAACAAAGTTTGATTTAAGCATTAAAACAATTAATGGGATAAATTTTCACGTATAAAAGAGTTTTTTTTACAAGGAAGTACATGTCACTTTGAATGTCAATGGCAAATCTGCAACATGAACTAGAATGAGCTGAAACCCTCAAGAAAACAGATTAGCTTATTTTACAGAAAATTTTACCTTAACAACAATGTAGCAGATGCCCAATAAACGCCTGGAACGCTGAAATTTAACGAATGCTGCCAGACCCTGGAATATTTGTATAAGGATAATATGTATTTAATCAAAATACATTCAGAACAGAATTCAAGTCAGTTTACTAACATATAAACATAAGGTCTATACATTTTTCCATATTCTAAAAAGAAAATATTGAAATGTGGCAGTGGATCTCTTAAAACCTTAAAAAACTATATTACAATAGGAGAGCGTAACATGCAACACAATCGCTCTTTGCAGGTTTTTTTTAACATACTGGACAGGGCAATTAACGTTTTTTCGTGAACCAGCACTAAATATATCTGGTATAACAGTGATTAACCTGTTCCCCACTCTTCACTTTCAAGGTGAAACCCCCCCCCCACATAAAATGCTTAATATTCCCTGTAATATCCTTTACAGACTAGTTTACATCTCTAAGTTATACGATTTTCCAGGTAAAAGAGTAAAAAGAAAAGGATACATGGCATACAATTAAAGTGACTGCTAGTAGAACGTAACCAACTATTGTTGTTATAAGACCTTCAAAATGAGATGCTCGTACCTGCAAAAAAAAAAGTGTTTTTTTTCACAGTAAACACATGCAAATTTTAAATAAACATTCAATAAAATGCAGTTGTATAATAAAATGGTTTTTATTTCAATATTAATACAGTATAAGTATTTTATACTATTAGAAACAATCATTTATTGGAGAATAGTATGCATAAATTCTTTGATAAGATGCAGCTTCAAAAGGATTGGTACATTTTGTATTAATGTTTAGAGTGCAAGTGATGTATAGGATATGTGGCTGGCCAAATGGACACAGGAGATATATACAAGATGGCACTCTGAGGGCCCTCCTTTTTGGGCCTATCCACATCCTTCTCCTTACCCGACCTTTAGAATTCTTGTGTTTATACTTAAAAACAGAGGGTATGACTGCAAGTTAGAAGTTTTCCTGCATATTGGGAGGTTGATCAATAGATCGTCTGCCAGCATGCAGACACTTTCACACAAAAAAAAAAGAAAAAAAAAACGGCCTTCAGGGTCCACTAAACGGAAAATTGCTGTGGCACTTAAAGGGTTAAACGTATGCCACTATATCAGTGAAAGCCACAAAAATGGATCCTGAGTAAACAAATCTATTCCATGGTTAGTATTTTTATTCTATATTCTATCAAAATATATCAAAACTAACAAAGTACTTAACGGCAAAAGAGGCCTCATTCGCCACACTTATGTGATAACATACAAAAGGAAACTATATGTAAATTTTCTTTAAGAAACCGCCTATTCAACTGACTAAATATGATACTTAAATTCCTGTAAGTAATGGCGTTTAGTGTTTACCACTCACACTTACATAATCTTCAAATCCCAGACCAACAACAGAGAAGTGGCCGATGTGGTATGGACAAAACGCTGTAAAAAATAAATAATGGAATTGTTAACTAATAGGCAAAGCGGCAGTATGTGAATAAAATTATATTTGTTTATGCGAGACATCAAGCTTGTTGACATGACAATTACCAATAAAAACATAACTAGCAACCATTAATAAACCATAGTACTATTAAAAAGGTACTAAGGTACTTAAGATAGACTAAAGAATATAAGCATACAATTTTATTAAGTAAGCCACTCCATGATCATTTATGTTAAAATGCATTATCCAGGCTATGGTTTATACAGGACTTAAAACATTCCTTTTTATACCTACCAAAAACAAGAATGAACAGCGTATTTAGTGATACCACCCAGAAAACATGCTCCTAAATATAAGAAAAAATATGTTTACTGTCATTTATAATTAAACATTATTCAATGCTTATTTATGAAATTGCAACATTATATATATTATATTTAAAATGTGGTGTTTTATTGTGTTGCACAGTGTTACACCGCAAATTGGAACACATACACACACAATACAACAAACCAAGAAGAGAAGCTAAATTGCTGGTGGTAAACAGTATTTAACTGCCTAGAACTTTTCAATGGCACTTACAGAATACAATTTTGCAATTAATCACAAAGATGGATTATAATGGTAGGGCATGATATGAAAATCTTCACTCCAAAGCAGAGAAGCCTGAAGCACATGACTGTATGCAAAGACACACCAATATAGTGAGGGGTTCTTGGATAACCGAGAAAAACTATTCTTCAATAGACAAGATTATATAAATAATTGGCAGGTGAATCATTACATTAATATGAAGGGTTCACCAATTATGGTGGAAATAAGCAAATGGCGATCACCTACTCAACATCTACTTTCATGTCCTACTACTCGTTCTGCAGCCGGCTTTTTGTGTTTGTTTGGGGGGAGAGAATACAAGTGTGAATCATGTTAATAATAAAAACTATTGGGAATTGTCTACATGTCTGTTTTGTAATATATGCAACAGGATAAGCAGCACTACTTCCACTAAAAAAAATTATATATTCTGTTATAAGTTGGTCAGATGTTGCCAAGATTCTGAAATCTCAATGGGACAAATATCAGGACTTTGTCAGGGCTGCTCTAGGACATTTACATTTTCCTTAATTTACATTATCCTTCATATCGTGCCTTAGCCTTGAGCTTGGGGTCATTGCCTTCATAAAAAGTTAAGTTCCTCTCAAAATATAGTTTGCTAGCAGGATCTCCTGTAGTATTTCCCTGTATGCTGTTCCATCCATTTTAATTTCAATTAAAACTAAATGCATGTGCCCTGGTAATGGACATCATCCCCACAGCATGATGCTGCCAGCACCATACTTCACAGAAGGGATGGTATATTTTGGGAGCCATTGGTGGTGTTGCATCACACAAAGCACTTTCGTCAAGATTTTGATCAGATGTGACCTCAAAACTTTTTTTTCCTACACTGGGGCACTCTCATGCTTGCTGAAATAGGCCTGACATACAGTGCTTCTTTCATGCCAAAATACACGTGACCCTTCTTTAATGACTGGTGCACCATTAGTCCTCTCAGTCACCGACTCTACAGCTCCTTCCAAGTGATTGTTGGCCTTTCTGTAGCTTCACTCACAAGTATCCTATGTTGAGTGCTGAGTTTCGAATAAAAGCCTTTCATGGTAATTTTGAGTATAGTATTAAAATAACCATCAGTAATTAAGTAATAAGAATTGCTGGTGTGATATATATATATATATATATATATATACATACAAACCAAAGGGAGCGGCTGCACACTCAGAGAATTTATTAATATACACAGGCTTTTATTTGCCCAGGTGCTCCAAAAATAGCCAGATATATGAAACCAAAGAAAAAATGGGCACTCACGGGTCTTTGCAGTAAAGTGCATTAAGCACAATTTTATTTCAACCAGCACAGGCTGTGCTGGTTGAAATAAAATTGTGCTTAATGCACTTTACTGCAAAGACCCGTGAGTGCCCATTTTTTCTTTGGTTTCATATATATATATATATACATATATACATATATACACACACACACACACACACACACACTGACATAGCAAGGTATTCCTACCATACACATAATGGACACTTGAACTGTCCTATTTCTTGCTCTTTGCACACAATTGTAAAGGACAGAGGAATCAACTTTTCTTTGACCTCAATAATGTATATATTAATAATACAACTGTAAAGATGCATAGCATTCCACAGTTTGCCATTTGAAGTTGCACAGTACAAGAATAGCGCAGCTATTTTGCTAAAACATATAGTGGTAGATTTATACAGCAGGTAAGAGATCGAAAAGTAACACTATTAGAACAATGATTTTATACGATCAGATTATCCAGTTATGATTAATATACTGCACCATATAAAAAATAAACAGTAGTTCCCCAAGCACATGAAGAAATAAAATAAGAAATCACCACACTATAAAAGAGAGAGAGAAATGACTTACCAGAAAAACCAAAGATCCATCGAGTCCCAGCATCTATAGTAAATTAAAAACAAATATATATTTTGTTAGGAGAGATTGCTAAATATAAAATGGGGGCTTTCTGCAGTTTTTTTCTAGGCTAGAAATGTAATGCAAAATGGGAAAGGGTGAGTGAAAGCTGGGGGGGGGTTATTGCCAAATTTGGCGGAAACATGTCAAAATAGACCTAGTAAAACACCCTGGGTTGTCTTCTTTTTCAGTGATATATATATAGTAGATGAAAATCCTAGGCATACGAAGTGGTTTCCAAATCAGAGCAAGTTAATGAATATATAATTTGGGTGTTGGGTATATTTTACCATTGGCTGTGTGTACAATTTCTAAACAAGTAAAACGGTGAACATTTTTTATCATTTATTTTTTGCATACAAAATAATGTCTTACTTTCCTTGTGCTGAAAAGAAAATATAAGATTTGTGCGGGTACACTAATTGAGAAGAAAACTTACATTTGAACAGTAATTAGTAAAAAACATGAAAATTGCTCTAATCCTGTAGTGTAAAAAAGGCCTGGTCCTTAAGGGGGTAATATAAACTCACCCGTTCCCAGGTGAGTTCCTCTGCAGCTCGATCCCATTCTAATGCATTCCAATTCATATCATCTGCACGTGTAAAACGTTAGTTTGTTCATTTGAAATTTTAACAGAAATGATCTACAAGCATATCATGCAGATTATACTTAACACGTAAAAATAAAAACGTCAAAATAAAAGGGCTCTACGAATATTAGTCAGAGCTTTGTTCCCTTACTCGTACGACGCCTCATGGAAACATAGAATTTCATGGCTCATCTAGTCTGTGCATTTTGAATTACGTAAAGAAGTTACATCAGTGCACAGTTTTGGCAGGTTGCATCGTAAAATTCCCTCACTGAATTAGCCTCATCTATGGAGGGCCGTTTCACTTATCTAGCACACTCTCAGTAAATGAAAACTCATTTACATTACCTCTAAGCCTCTTAAGAGTGCAATGTGCCGCACTTGTGATTACTTAAATCATTTGGCCTGTTCCACTTCGAACGTCTACCCTGCTGCAGACCTTTATATCATCTGTAAAAAGGTATACCATACCTTTTTGCCACATCGCCAATATTAAACATGAGGTGTCCTAATACTGATCCCGAGGCACCTCACTAATAACAAGACTCTCTACTGAACATATAGCATTAACAACAACATTCTGTCTCCTGTAAACCACTTCCTTATCCAATCAACTATTTTAACATCTAACCCCAAAACAGTGGAGTTTATCTATATCCATGTATCTAGCTCTGTAAAAAACGGAACAGAAGTATTTATTAAGGAAGTCAGCTAGATCTTTATCCTCATTCATATAACTCATATTCTTTTAACAGAGGCTACTGAATGCTACAATCATTTAAGAGATCTAACTTGAACAGTACAGAAAGTAACTGGTTTTGTGAAAATAAACCCACAAGATTACATAACTTTTTTTTTTTTTTTTTTTTTTTTTTTTTTTTTAGACACTTTGCATTGACTTTCCCCTGTCCATCATTACTCTGTAGGCCTGTTCGGTAATATCATGTTTGTGTATGTGTTCGGCAAATACGTGCCAAACTTGCATACAGACAACTGTGGAAAGTAAATTATGCATTTATACATATGTCCTAAGGTGTCTAGGAAAGGAGTGCTATTTAGTTTTTTTTGTGCTGTTTTATGTTCTGGTATGTGGGGTAGGACGAACATGGCAATGGCCAAGTAAATTTGACTCACTAATGCCTATAAAAATATGATGTTTTCATTCCTATATATTGCCCAGTTGATGGTTAAAAACTTAAAAAGCAACAGAAAAAACATAAGCGTCTCTACATGACTTCTGACAACCATGATGTATTACCTTGAGCTCCATTGTTTGCATCAGCAACATCTTCCATAACTGCATCATCTTCATCATCATTTTCCTCCTCTTCTTCTTCAGCTTGCTCCTCTTGAATTTCAGGGTTTTCTCCCACAACAGCATTGTCTCCTGGGGGGTTGGCAGGTTGCTCAAGAGCCACATTTTCAGCAGCAACATTTCCAGGTCCTGGTACCTGAAAAGATTACTACTATTCACTGACTGAAAACCAGAAACTACGCATGTTCATTTGCATGTTGCCACTTCAACAAGTTTAAAGAAAACAAGCATATAAACAGAGATCAACATCTTCATGAAAGCAGGCAGAGTAAAAGCAAGCCTGGCGGGCTGTGACGGCATCGGTCACTTACTGCCACTCATGTAACACATTTAGTCTGTTGGTATTCGGGCACTAGATGGATACATGCAATGTATTGCTTTAACACTATAAATACTACATATTGTGACCGATAATAAAGCAGTCGTTGATAAGATCATTCAAATACATACAATAATATACTGCTTGCAAGCAGACAACACATGGTGTTAATTATTACTAAATATGCCTTAAATTCTACCTAAGAACTGGCTCGGGTTGATCGAGAAATTGAAGATTTACATAACTTCTGGCACTTCAAATAGCGACTATTCTTTCATTGAAACAAAACTGTTAAACTTTATTTAAAAAAAATAATCAGAAATGACTCAGTGTTGAGGATTTACTAATAATCCGACTTTTACCTCATTCTGCTGTCCTACACCATTAAGAGGTTGTGCTTGATTTTGCTCCAGCCACTGGGGTGCTCCTCCATGAACTATTTGTTCTCTTAACCACACGAGACTTATAAATGCACAGAGAGTGCACGTGACAACAAAACAGCCTTGCAAGCAGTCAGCCAATAAATTATCCCTGAAAGAAAAAAGTAAATTAGGAAGAAGTCCTCTAATTGAAATAGAACAAATGTACAATGAGGGACACAGTGCTACAGTTATATAACTTATACTTACGTAGACAGCATATCTAAGGGCAACGTCAGAAGAGAGCTCACAGAGCCAGTAAACAAGCACTTATAGATACGACCTAAAGAGAGGGGGGAAGAAAAGGGAACGTGTCTCCATTGTTCTACAGTTTAGAATTATTTTTAAAATGCTTCCCTGTACGTGAAAACAAAACACCAAGCACCTGCCAACCTCAACCATACCATATTAAACAGTGACTTGCGGTGTCTACCCTTACTTACTTCTGAATGCATTGGAAGATACAAATACAAACACAATATGATATATAAATTAGATTGTAAGCTTGCGAGCAGGGCTCTCTCCACCTAATGTATCGGTTTGTCTTAGTCTGTCAATTCTTGTCTTGTCATACCCCTTGAATTTATGTATTGTATTAAGCACTGCGTAAACTGTTGGCGCTACATATATATATATATAAAAGATATTAATAATAGAAGAATAGTCTAACATGGAAAACAGCCAAAGCATTAGTGGGATGGGATACAGTCAAAATTAAGCGACTGCCCTTTTTAGTAGTCACTAGAAAATGTACGTGGTGGGATTTAGAGTGTGACACTGAAAGTGAATAATAGTAATAAACCATTTTGTAAGTGTGGACTGATGGAGAACACAGCAAGAAAAAGGGGAGTTGTGTTATTTTTTTTTTAAATGTAACAGTGTACCTTAAAACAAAACACCAAGCACCTGCCAATACCATACTAAACAGACTTCTGTTTCTCCCAAGTACATCATTATGTTAAATTTCAGCACAATAATCAATAACAGTCCAATAATAAACATTTGCACCTCGCTGGGGTACAAAATTAACCAAAGTTAATACCAAATGGTATAAAAGATGTCTCAAAACCTGAAGCCTAATGACCGATACTTACATGCCGTAAGGGGCACAACTCCCAACCACGCAAAGGCCACAAGTGTGTAATGAAACCAGTATCTGATTGCCGTGCCAATACTTGTGATCAATCCAGCACAGATGTCCTGGATTGGAAGCCGCGATGGCATATCTGGGGAATAAACTTCAAGAGAAAAAGAAATTCAGTAAACTACTATGTCAGCCTGAAAAAAATTACAATGTATTTTGTGACCTCTAACATAGCTAGAAGTATGTTATGTATGTTTATCTCGCGAAGGGAAGGTCACAGTAAATGAATCACAAATATTATAAAATAAACAAACTACTAGAAAGTCTGGTTTACTGTATCAAAGCTAAACATGGTGATCTTTATGCAGCTTCCAAAAAAATGTGGTCTGCCACACCAATCTGAATGTTTTTATTTTTTATATAAATATACCCAGGGTTAAACAAGTACTAGTATCCCTCATTGTCAAGAATGTACAGCTCTCTAGTGATATGCACAGCATAATATTGCAGCCGCCGGGATATGATGGCATATCTTAGCGCACAGCATTTTGAGGCTATGCAAAGGGATCCGCTTGGGGGTCTGTGCCTATAAAGAGGTTAAAGGCTAACTGTGCCTAGGGTAACAGGTTAATGATCCGCTTTAGGAATCCTTGCCATGAGTGCCGATCACTAGGATTCACAAATATGGCAATTTTGGTCAAAAAGAAGTCTTTAGCTAAAAGTGATTACATAATTTTTCTATGTTGACTTAAAAAACACACGGGGAAAAAAGGGGCATAAGATTCCGGGACCTCAGATTTCTTTCATCAGAAGACTAGAGCCCTAATGTCCTGAAAGCTTATGTGACTACACATCTTTTTTGATACTGGCTCAATGAAATATATCAGCTAAACGTTACATCATCGGTGAATCCCAGGACTGTACTAATGCCTGCAAGGCAGTCTCCTGCACCAGGAATCAGCTGGCTTCACCATGGAATATCATTACAGGTGAGAAGGGATGAGACTTGGAAAAAACAATTACACAATCAAACAAACAAGGCATTAACAAAAAAAATAAAAAAAACTTACTTGGAGTAAAAGCAAATCTGTGTTTGCATAATTCACAGTATTCTTTTCTGCTATGTTTAAGCCACTGAACTAAGCTGCAATACAAAAGGTCACAAACATTAGCACACACAATCACAAAAAATAGACATTCGTGTAACGGTTGCATACACTCAAACATGCAGTAGAACATACATAAACCCATTTTGACACTTGTGTTCAGTATATTAAAGTTATAGATCTGGCAGCCAAAAAGTCATTCAGAAATGATGGGCATGTGAATATACCAGTGAGAGTTCCAGTGCTGCTGAGAAATTAATTTGGAGCTTCATTATGTGTATTTATTGTAACCCAAATTACAAAAGCAAAGTGCAGATCAGTGTTGAAAATATATGCAATTCCAAGTAAATATAGGTTTACAGATTTGACAGATCACAAAACATAACTACAGTCATTCTAGGCAATTCTGCAACTTACCACTCCTGATGAATAAATTTAATACTGCCAGTGCAAACGCACGGATGATAAAGTGGTTTCTCGGGGGTCCCTTCTGACCGGCACACTCTGCATATATCTTCTGGGCAAAAGCAGATAGGTTATAAGACAGTGTCTCTTTGTAGTATACAGAAAAGGATTACACATTATTAACACAAAAGGTATTAGAGGAAAAAGTGGGGCGTCACAGCAGCAACAGTAGTTTCAATAAAGTTACTGCCACAGCTTGTGCCAACAAATATGCAAAAGAATAGCAGCATAAATGTAACAATTACAAAACATGTTGAGCGTGATTCAATTAGAATACAGTTGCCAAGGAGATTCGAAAAAGAACTATCAAAAAGCTGCAGCATCACATCATCTGTCAATCATATTGACGCAGTTTTCTTTTCATAACCTTAGAATGTTTGAAAGCACCCACACAAAGCACTATACAGAAATCAAAGGAGAGAGAAAATGTTAGAGAAGAACTTGACCCACAAATACGGTGTATGTCCAGGCTATCCACATCCCTTAGCAGTCCTAGCGCACATATCTAGTAAATGCCAAGGAAATGATGGTAATCAAGCCAATAGTAGCAGGTGGTTGTGTATCTTCCAAAATAATCAGAGATGGAAAGTGTAAGTTCCCCAATTTGCCGAATTCAGTCTACTCAAGTAACCCTTTCCCTTACTGTGGGTGCCTGAGCCCATCCCCAAAATGGATACATCAGTGATTTCTCCACCAAATGCAAATACGCAAGGAGATATATATGCTGCGGGAAGTCATAGGTATTGGTTATTTTATTTTTAAATAACTTAATCACTAAACTGTTTTTGCAATTTTGACGATATGTTTGTCAAGCCCAGATCCCCTTTTCCATTACTTGATTAGCCTCTATCTTTTGTCACTTTCCCCAAGGTGTACATACAAGAGTATATTCAATCCACGCATTCAAAGGCTTAGTATACTATTTGATATTCAGTTACATAATAGAATAGGCATAGGGTTTGAATACTTCTGCAGGGTTTTTTTTAAATATTATGTTACAAACAGCAACAATCAATAATAAGCAGGGTTTCACTATATCTCTTTTTTTTCTAAATAAGGTTATATAAGCAGCATTGCTGAAATGAGTGAGTAAGCCACAGCATTGTGGGAACAATGTTTTTTCTGTTTTCAGACTTTACTCATTTCTTTTGAACGCCAATTACTGAAGAACGAAGCACATGCAAGTTAGACTCCAAATTATAGTAGTAAAACGGGGAAAAGACTGATCCTTTAATTTGTGTACTTATATATACATTGTTGCTAAAAATGCATTAAGTCTGGTGCAAAGTGTCTGATTTCTTCAACGACACTGTGACATCAGAAGGAAGCTTGCATGCATTTCTCCTGAAACGGGGTACTGAGGAAAGTTTGATTTGCCTTACTTATAATACCTCTTATTCCATAAACATGCTAGTAAAATTTCTAAAAGAACATACATGTATTGATTTGTATTCGCCACAAAGCGCACCTGCTGTTCATTTGCATGTGGTTGACAGATCTGCTGTAACCACAGAGAAACTGGATAAAATTGCACATGCACGTCCAAAAATGTATATCGGTAGTCTGCTGAAAATGCGCACATCTGCAGAAATATTTCTGACTAGGTATCCAGTGATCAAAGCCAATTCTATTCACATTAGTCACTCAAATAGCACAGCATATTTGCATCGCTTTATATTTAAGTCTGGTATTCATGATGCAACCATAAAGTAACTAAACATATGATGCAACAATAAATGATGCCAAATTAACAACAGTAAGCAAGGATGTACCAGTATAGACAGATGCATTCATTAGAACATTATTATACGTTACAAACAGCTCAAACCACAGAGCTATATAAATGTGCACGCAATAATTACATTCAAAGTTTGTGAATAAACCTATAAATACAGTCTACAGGTGGTAAAAGACAGTGAGTAACCATAAAACCAAAATTCTTGTAAGTAGTTAAAGCAGGATCAAAGGCAAAAATGGCTTAGATGAAACAGAAGATAACTTAGTGGCGGCCCAATGGTTACATAAAAACGGTGATAGATGGCTGGACTATTTGCATCACAAAATTAATGGCTTTTAATGCTTTAAAAAAAAATGTGAACAGAAATCTAGAAATGTAGTCCATTTGATTTTCCTAGTGTTAACTTGATTCTATACCATTAAACGTGATATTTCTGTGTATGAACATATGAGGATAAGGTGACAAATCCATAGATCCTAAAATTACAGTTCTTCTGATATATATATATATATATATATATATATATATATATATATATATATATATAGTAAAGCATAACATATATATTATTTATATTGATAAGAGATTATTGATAATATGCTATTCTAAACCATATATATAATGCAACACAGCACCATTGAAACCGTTTGAGAAAAGGCAGCTTAGATAAGCAATACATTACTTAGTATTACCTAAGAGGCCTCTTCCAGTACCATTTTAGAACATATCAGCTAAAATATTATTTTATACACGCAAATCTAGCAAACATCTTCAAGAAGTTTATACAACACGTAAAGCAAGAAGACTAATCCATTAAACCATCCTTTTAAACACACATAAAATAACCATGACAGGTCAGCAGGTAGTAATGCTGTTTGGCAGGGACAACCACCAGCACACACATATTATATATTTACATACACACACACACATACATATATATATATATAAATAAATAAAGGTAGGCATCCCATTTAGGGGTCAGTGCCACTCGCTTAGGCTGACTACAAAAAACACAGATACATTGGGAATCTCTTGCTTGGTTGCTTGTATTGCACTGATGTTGAGTCGCTGAGCAGATCACTTCCTGTATGTGTTCCTTATCCTTTACACATAGAGGCACGAGTGGACATCTTCACAGTGACACAGTTTTACATCAGGGGCGTACTACCTATGCACAGACGTATAATAATTCCTACTACATATAAGGAGAATGAAAACACGGATATGTACGGTGACAGTAACCACAGATCACAGCATTTTCATAGATATAACGGAGTAACCGGATACTGATAAAGAGTCAAACTACTGACCGTGCATTTAATACATGTACACATTTCACACACGGTTCGTTTACCTTCCTCCGTGGTCTCCATATTGTCCGACCCGTGACGCAGACTCAGTCCCTCAAGCTCGTTCCACTGACGCACCGCCTACGTCCCAAAACAGAACAGGCCAAATATCAGGCGCGCGCGCCCCCGCGCGGTTAGCCAACCTTCCGACAAAACGGGAAACAGAAACGTTGAACGTGATTGGCTGGCTTACTAAGACACGAGAACACGGAAACGCTGCGCGTGAGGCCGCTAACACGGGAAGTGTTTCTGTCGGAGCGAGAGGACTGTGGCGCGGGATGCATGTCATGTGATAAACCTGGAAATGATTGTCTTGAGAGTTCTAAACATGAAAGACACAATGTAGTCTCTTAAAGAAGAACTCCTACTATTTTAATTACTAGTATCACATTAAAAATGAGTATTCGAAATATTATGTTGTTATAAAAAGCATGTAAAAAGTTTTTTTTATATAATGTTGACTTTATTATAATCCCTTGTGGTAAACAACAGAATTGTACAGTGTTGCTCACTCAGGGATGCCCTGAAAAATTAAGCAGTGCCCTGTGGTGTTTAAGCAGGGAATGTCACCCAAAATGTCAAATGACTGCTTATAATTGCAGTCTCCTGATATGCATATAAAGGAACAAAATAAAAACAAATCTTTTAGTGCATTCTTTTCATGAGACTTTTAACCTTTCTCCATAAGCTTATATAATTGTGAAGGCCTAGTATTTTAACCCGTACAGAGCTACAGAGTTATTCTAATGTGTTTCATTCAGAAGCTTTCTGGAGATTAGGTTGATCGCATCAGCATACCTGCACATTTTTGGGTGGCCACTCATCTTGGATTGCCTGTGACAGCCGCAATGGGACTTAATGTTCCAAGCAGCTCTCCGTGGAGGTGGATCTTGGGCTGGCATTTTACAAAGCCGTCCCCCTCTATCGTAAAGGGAATTGAGCCAGCCAGCGCCACTCAATTACTTTCAGGGGCAGCACCGGTGCGGCTCAATCATTTTCCTGGTAGGCGTCAGCACTGCTCAATGATTTTCGTGAGGGGAGCCAGTGCCTATCCTCAGTTTTCCATAGGCATCTTTGTCACTAAGCAGCTTCCCATGTTTAGTGACAAATATAGCTATGGGCATAACTGGGAACTCTCTGGGTTTGCCCGGAGATTGCCGGGTGAAGCACCGCTTCTCTGGTTCTCCGGGTCAAGACCTGAATTTTCCAGGACACGCCCCACTCCCTGCCCATTTTCCCTTTAAATGAGGGTGTTTCCCGCTCATGTTGGGGGCATTCCTGCTGATGTTTCCCAATGACATCAGCAGGAACGCCCCCAACATCAGCGGAAACGACCCCAACGTCAGCTGGACTTCCCACTGACGTCAGTGGGCAGTCCTAGCCGCGTCCCGCAAGCTATGGCTATGGGAAACTGGGGAGAAAGATGACTAAACTGCTTAGTGACAAAATGCAACTGGGGACAAAGATGGTTAGGACAAAGGTGCAACTGGGAAGCTGGTTAGGTGACAGATGGAACTGGGAAGCTGTTTAGTGACAAAGGTGGCACTGGGAAGCTTGGGACAAACATAGCACTGTTAAACTATTGACAAACATGACAATGTTTAGCTGTTTGGGTATCAAGATGGCACCATTTACAGTAGGTGCATTGGTGTAAAGATGGCATTGTTTAGATGTTTGGGGAGCAACATGGCACTATTTAGCCATTTGGGTGTAAAGATGGCACTGTTTGGGAAGCAACATGGCAGCATTTAGCTGTTTTGGTCCTGTTTGGCGACCTAGTTGGCACCGATTAGCTGTTTGGATATAAAGATGGGAGTTTACCTGTGTTGATGTAAATATGGCACTGAAAAGCTGTTTTTGTTGACAACAATGGTACTGACAACAATTGTACCTTTCGTATACCTGCCAAATGCCCTGTTTTTTTGTGGCTGGACAGTCACAATTTTGTGCAGTTATAAGCTACCAGAAAATAACCCTCACCAACATGTAATTGTGTGGACAAAAATTGGAATATTAAATTTAAAAGGTATTTTTATTTTTAAACAATTTGGATAAGCACACTCCTGTTCCTTCAGTTTTCTTTGGTCAATCACAGGGATAAGGATGCTGCCTGCCTGTTATGCTGCATTAAATTGTTCATCACGCATGTAGTAACAAAATTTAAGCGGTCTTTGCAATCATAGTTGGGACATCTTTCAACTGTCCACTTGGTCAAGAAAGCAGCCTTTATTGCACCAATGCCACAAAAAAGCCCGGTTACAATATGCCCGACAACACTTTGACACGCCTCACAGCTTCTGGCACACTGTAATTTGGAGTGATGAGACCATAAAGTATAAAGTAGCTTTATGGTCACAATCATAAGCACTATGTTTGGAGAGGGGTCAACAAGGCCTACAGCAAAAAGAATACCATCCCCACTGTGTGTAACGATATGG